>NW_025728458.1:356871-713743 GCF_021461385.2 Schistocerca piceifrons | reverse complement strand
GTCAAGTGTATATGTCACAGTCTAGAGGCACTCTGACACATCTCTAGGGTAAAAGTTGATACACATATCAGCAGGGTGACAGTTTGTGGAGTGGAACACGTCATACCAAAACCCCTGTTTGTGGCACTCCAACAGGATCCTGAGAGAATGGCCTAGACAATTAGCATCCAATGTCTTCAGATGTGACAGCATCTTGTGTGGTTGGTTGGAAGGATGTATTGATTCCTCTTGAGGTCCCATTAAATTAATTGAAATCATGACTACAGCAGCAAATACTTAAGTTGAAATATCAAAAGTGTGACATAGGTAAAGTCTATGAAAGCGGCAAGACACAGTCAGTACCTTCGCTGCGCAGTGCCGATGGTACTGTTACCGACGACTATGCTGCTAAAGCGGAGTTATTGAACGCAGTTTTCCGAAATTCCTTCACCAGGGAGGACGAATGGAATATTCCATAATTTGAAACACAAACAGCTGCTAGCATAAGTTTCTTAGAAGTAGATACCTTAGGGGTTGCGAAGCAACTCAAATCGCTTGATACGGACAAGTCTTCAGGTCCAGATTGTATACCGATTAGGTTCCTTTCAGATTACGCTGATACAATAGCTCCCTACTTAGCAATCATATACAACCACTCACTCACCAATAGATCTGTACCAACAGATTGGAAAATTGTGCAGGTCGCACCAGTGTTTAAGAAGGGTAGTAGGAGTAATCCATCGAACTACAGACCGATTTCATTGACATCGGTTTGCAGTAAGGTTTTGGAGCATATAGTGTATTCAAACACTATGAATCATCACAAAGGGAACAATCTATTAATACGTAATCAGCATGGTTTCAGAAAACATTGTTCTTGTGCAACGCAGCTAGCTCTTTATTCACACGAAGTAATGGCCACTATCGACAGGGGATCTCAAGTTGATTCTGTATTTCTAGATTTCCGGAAAGCTTTTGGCACCATTCCTCACAAGTGACTTCTAATCAAGCTGCGGACCTATGGGGTATCGTCTCAGTTGTGCGACTGGATTCGTGATTTCCTGTCAGGAAGGTCGCAGTTCGTAGTAATAGACGGCAAATCGTCGAGTAAAACTGAAGTGATATCAGGTATTCCCCAGGCAAGTGTCCTGGGACCTCTGCTGTTCCTGATCTATATAAATGACCTGGGTGACAATCTGAGCAGTTGTCTTGGGATGTTCGCAGATGATGCTGTAATTTACCGTCTAGTAAGGTCATCCGAAGACCAGTATCAGTTGCAAAGTGATTTAGAAAAGATTGCTGTATGGTGTGGCAGGTGACAGTTGACGCTAAATAACGAAAAGTGTGAGGTGATCCACATAAGTTCCAAAAGAAATCCGTTGGAATTCGATTACTCGATAAATAGTACAATTCTCAAGGCTGTCAATTCAACTAAGTAACTGGGTGTAAAAATTACGAACAACTTCAGTTGGAAAGACCACATAGATAATATTGTGGGGAAGGTGAGCCAAAGGTTGCGTTTCATTGGCGGGACACTTAGAAGATGCAACAAGTCCACTAAAGAGACAGCTTACACTACTCTCGTTCGTCCTCTGTTAGAATATTGCTGCACCGTGTGGAATCCTTACCAGGTGGGATTGACGCAGGACATCGAAAGGGTGCAAAAAAGGGCAGCTCGTTTTTTATTATCACATAATAGGGGAGAGAGTGTGGCAGATATGATACACGAGTTGGGATGGAAGTCATTAAAGCAAAGACGTTTCTTGCCGCGGCGAGATCTGTTTACGAAATTTGAGTCACCAACTTTCTCTTCCGAATGCAAAAATATTTTGTTGAGCCCAACCTACGTAGGTAGGAATGATCATCAAAATAAAATAAGAGAAATCTGAGCTCGAACAGAAAGGTTTAGGTGTTCGTTTTTCCCGCGAGCTGTTCAGGAGTGGAATGGTAGGGAGAGAGTTTGATTGAGGTTCAATGAACCCTCTGCCAAGCACTTAAATGTGAATTGCATAGTAATCATGTAGACGTAGACGTAGATGTAGAAATGGTAGACTGAGCATTTGTAATGCAATTGCAAAATTAAAAAAAACTTAATGTTTGCCATTTTTCCAAACTATTTTTATCAATAAATGTAGACTGTTAAAACATTAGATCTTTTTTAAAACATTCCTTAGTGTAAAGCTTATCTACAATGGTTGAATGCTTGCCTGTGTTTGTATCAACTGCTCAGTGTCCAACAGTGCAGTGAATGGATATCTCCACTTGTATGTACAAGCTGTGGCTTCGCTGCAGCAAAGTGGTATTTTGTGAGGTTGTCATCTGTGATGCATGTAATTTTTATACAGTTGGACACCGCAAGTTTTTCAAGATGGGATGGTTTTTTTCCACAAGCAGCAGTACCTGTGTTGGGTTTGTATAACCTACATTAATCAGTGATCCAGTTTGGAGTGATGCAGAGCACCACTAAGAAAATGCTTGTACCATGACACTGCTGAATGTCATGGTACAATAGAAGTAGTCTAGAGAGCTGTCTAAAAATGTCGCATGTCAAATGTATGATAAACTGTACATACGAGTCATGTTTCCCTGTTACTAAATGTATAATTACAGTAAGTGATTGTACATTGAATAGTGTAAGCACCTGTCAAAAGACAAATGTTTTTCTTCAAAGTGAGCTGAAATTTCTGCAGATTTTAAGATTTAAGTGCAAGAAGAACTGTAGGGGTGGTTAAGTGTTGAGCTGCACTGACATTGGCCACAAAAGAATTCGGTTAACAGTCACATAGGTTTAGAATTGCAAGGTAACAACAAAGTCAAATCTGAACACATTGCAGCCTATACTGTTCACCTGTGCAGACATCCTCGATAGCCAGGACCACCTTACAAAAGTGGCTGATAAGTTGGCGGTGAAAGTAGGCTATTGTCAATAATTCAGTCCTCACCAAAACTAAGCTTGAACACTTTAATAGCACTTATCTGAAATATTGTTCATGGCCTGTTTGGGTATCTATTACTTCAGTTTGATACAGAAATAGGTAGCTACTTACCACACCTGGTAACAGTTATATAGTTCCAGTTCAAGTGCAGTAACCAATCACCAACAGTTTGCAATGCTTGGTGTGTGGAAAATAAGCAATCTACATAAATCAAAACAGATTTCGGTGTGCATTCTCTGCAAATTTTAATATATCAGAATATTTGTCACAGTGAATAATCACAAAAAGTAACCACAAGAGCACAGCAAGACTGCAATTTTGTTACTCAAACTTTTTCATTGCAATTCAATGTTAAAGTTTGATTCTGTCATTAACTTCTGCAGTGAATTTGGGTGAGGTTAATCTGTTTCAGCCATTACATAATCATCGTATGAACTTAACTGAAAAAATTACTTCTAGAATTTTAATCTTTTTTTTTTTTTTTTTTTTTCATTAGTACACAGAATTTTAATCTGTTCTAGACCAAGAAACATAGGTTTACCTATTATGAGCTCACTATATTATATCTCTTTCAGCGTGTGTAATGGTCATGGCAGTGAAGGGATTTTGCAAACGACATAATGGTTTAAAAATATGGCCACGTTGGATTTATTTGTTTTAAAATAACAACAAGAGCCAATCAAATTTTAAATTACAGAAAATTTTGCTAAATACAAATTTAGAGAAATAAATAAACACTGTTTCTCCATTTGAAATGTGTATCCCCATTTACATGAGTGAGCACCATATTGCAAATCTAAGTAAATTTCATTATATTTAATGTTAACACACTAATAGTGCTATATGATGAACTATACAGAAAAATTAAGCTAACTAAATTGTGTACTCCAAATCTGGAATCTCACATTAGTTACCACAGAATCTACAAAGATACTTGGCAGTCCCTTGGAATTTTAAGTTCAGTTCGGGCAGGTAGGTTAGAAAATTGAAAAAGGGAAATTGATAGGTTAAAGTTAGATGTAGTGGGAATTAGTGAAGTTCAGTGGCAGGAGGAACAAGACTTTTGGTCAGGTGAATACAGAGTTATAAATACAAAATCAAATAGGCGTAATGCAGGAGTAGGTTTAATAATGAATAAAAATATAGGACTGCGGGTAAGCTACTACAAACAGCATAGTGAACGCATTATTGTGGCCAAAATAGACATGAGGCCCATGCCTACTACATTAGTACAAGTTTATATGCCAACTAGCTCAGCAGATGATTAAGACATTGATGAAATGTATGAAGAGATAAAAGAAATTATTGAGGTAGTGAAAAGAGATGAAAATTTAATACCCATGGGTGACTGGAATTTGAGAGTAGGAAAAGGCAGAGAAGGAAACATAGATAAGGCCTTCCCTCCACACAGTGTCGAAGGCGGCAGTTAGATCAACAAATACCACAGATGTTTTCTGCATCGTTTGGTATCCTGACTCTATGAAGGATGTGAGAGACAATACTTGGTCGCGGCAGCTAAGCCATGGTCTGAAGCCTGCCTGATCAACTGGAACGTTCTCTAAGATAGCGCTACTTATTCTGTTATATATTAGCCTTTCAAAAAGCTTGTAGCAGCAGCTGAGTAGGGAAATGGGGCGATAGTTTTCTACCCTGTTGCTGGGTTTGCCAGGTTTCAGAACAGATATTATCTTCACCTTTTTAAACTCTGATGGAAGTTGACCAGTCAGCAGGATGTCAGTGAAGAGTTCTGCCAGCCATTTCTTAGCTTATCCTCCCATATGGATCAGGAATTCTGGGTAGATACCATCGAATCCAGATGCCTTAAGAGGTTTGAGGTCCTTCAGTCCAGAGTCAATGTCTGAAACTGTGAAGGGATGGGTATACTCAGATGAGGGAGATGCCTTCTTTTTCAGGTCAGGAAGCTGTCGTCTGATATGTCTTGTATGTTTCTTGTCAGGAGGTACTCTTGAGGTAATAATGATGTGGGAAGCAATTTGGTCTGGTGTTACTACAGAAATTTTTCTGCATGCTGGTGCACTTCCTCCCAGTTTCCTCAGAAGACTCCATGCTTTCCTGCTCGAGTGGGTTAAGTCCATATTTTCGACTGTTTCTACCCATTTCTGCCTCCGAGACATGTCCAAGCTGGACAATGGTTCCATAGCTATCTCTGGTTCAACACTTTGGGGGGGGGGGGGGGGAGGGGGGGGGGAGGGGGGGAGGGGGGGGGGCTGGTTAGTGTTTAACGTCCCATCGACAACGAGGTCATTAGAGACGGTGCGCAAGCTCGGGTTAGGGAAGGATTGGGAAGGAAATCGGCCGTGCCCTTTCAAAGGAACCATCCCGGCATTTGCCTGAAACGATTTAGGGAAATCACGGAAAACCTAAATCAGGATGGCCGGAGACGGGATTGAACCATCGTCCTCCCGAATGTGAGTCCAGTGTGCTAACCACTGCGCCACCTCGCTCGGTAGGTTCACCATTTTGCTGGAAGTGTTGGTACAGTGTTTCACTTTCGTCATTCCATCCTGGAAGATATTCTTTTCGGTATCCTCTTGGCATACACTTTTTAGCTGTTGCTGTTACTGCACCAATGGAGTGTTGATAGTTATTATGTGATGGAGGTATCCATCGAATGGTCTTATCCAGTTCCGTTGAAAACTTCATCCAGTCAGCTTTCTGGAAATTCCATTGAGCATGCGGAGTTGATCGTATGACAGGAACAGTGCAGCCAATTTGTATTATTACAGGTCTGTGTTGGCTGTGAGGAAACGCATCTATCACTTTCCTTGTGGTGTTGATGGGAAAGCCAGTTTAATTGCAGCTAACAAAGCATAAGTCAGGATTTGAATCCTTGTCCCAAGCAGCTGACCTAAAAGTGCCTTGATCTTTGGCATCAAACACTAGATGAAGATTATTCTCTTCGATCCATTCTGCAAGCATGCTCCCATTTTCATCATTTTGAGAGTACTTCCAGAGTTCATGGTGACTATTGAAGTCTCCTATGTAAATAGCAGGATGTTCTGCTGTGTGTAGGACAAAATCAGGCCATATTGTTTTGGGTGGTTTGTAAACATTTGTAATAGTAATGCCGTGCAATTGTATGACAACTGTATGTATATCTGCCTCCACACTTACAGAAATCAGTGAAGCTTCGTTTATGTTGTTACGGACATACATAGCAATTCCATACACCTCGTGGTAAGTTACACCAAGTGCAGAATATCCAGGAATTCAACCTCAGCTTCGGAATATTTCTTCGCTGGAAACACGAGTTTCTTGAATGGTAACGACATCGATATAGTTGCCCAGCAAAAATTTTGACAGGTAGTCACACTTTGCCCTGCTAATGCTTTCGATATTCAGTTGAAGGAGTCTGATAGTTGGTCTAATGTTTCTTGTTGATGGGCTATGAAAAGAACTGTTTCTGCTATTTAGTTGATATGTCATTGCCAGGAGATCCTATGGATAGTCTGGCTGCCTGTAATCACTGTTGCTCAATTAGCACCACCCAGGAGGCTCGTGTAGGGTATTTTAAGGTTAAACCTATGGATGTGAGCAACACTACCTCCCATTTCCGTACTATCCTCAAAACATACTTCCAGAATGCCATACTCAGTTCACATACATAAGCATCACTTTGCCACATAAATGATACCATATGGGCATCCGTCAGCAAAAGACTACAAAACATCCCTGCATGTTCTCAGCTCTGTCAGTCACATGACTACTATCCTAGTCAAAACTCCATCTGCAGCCAACTGCATTTGCTCACAAATCATCGTTTATATTTAGCATTTAAATCATATTCATTAAAATTATTTGTAGCAAAATTTAAAATTTCTTCAGTTCATAATTGTCATAAAATATACTTTCTTTTTAGATCACATCCTTGGAATCTACATAAACTAATCAAAAGTCTTATTATTTTTACAGCTTCCAGTTCAACATTGTGTTATTCAAATGCTATTTTTTGTTTTCAATATTGATTGCTAACTTCTCATTCAAAAGACAATTAAATCTTATGTGCATTAAAGTAGAAATGTTTGATTGTGGATGTCTTGTCTTGAGAGTTATTTTGTCTAAATGACTTTCCTCTGCAAAATTTTCCCCAGTACATAGCCACAGCTATGATATGTATTATCATGCAACACTGACCCCTGTTATGTTATAGCCTGAGCGGTTACAAGTGGAACATGTTACTCTGCAACCATTAAGCCACATTTGCCATATTTCAGAATGCTACACAAAAATAGCAGGACCATTACTATTTTCGTGTAAGAAAAGCCACAAAGCATGAACGTTTAAATTTTTCATGTTCACTGACTCCCAGAGCATTCTGCATCTCAATATGTGCATATTATTCTGGTTAACCTTACTTGAATATGAAGAGCTTCTTCATCAATGAAACTCAATTGGAGTAAAAGTCTGTTGACAGTGCTTATTGAGAATGTGGAAGACATAAACAAATTTCCTTTTATCACCAATGTGAAGAATGTGCATGAACTCTAGTGGGTATGGATGGCAAATGATAGCAAATTTCTAGCAACAAATTTCTTGTGAAATATGCCCCATTACTCTTTCATGAATATTGGACATGTATTCCTAGGCATTTTATTTAATGTGTATCACTTGTTTGGAGGAACTCATTCCTGCTTGTACTAAACACTATACTCATATTGATGGCAACAAAGAGAGGCTTCATTATTTCATGAATGTCCCAGGAAATAGTACAATGTCATATTTGTTCCCAGCATATTAGTTTAACACTACCAGTACCAGCGCACTACTTATCCATGTCTGCAGAATACAGGCAATTTTGTCTGTGTTAAAAAATTAATGCCTTGGAGGATATTGGACATAAAAATACAAAATTAACTCTATTTTAAGCCCATTTTGTGTTCTGTAATATTTGACTATGAACAAAATTTTGTCTAGTATAACATGGACAAAATATATTAAGTATATGACATTGTTTACAGAAAATAAAGAGGCATCCATTCATATGGGTAGAGTAAATGAATTCATATATTCATAATGATGACTGCTGAATATTGTATTTAAATACAATAGCATGTCCTACATGGATTTATAATGTATTTTCACAAGAATATGTTCAGGTCCAGAAAATATGGCAGCCAATTGAGGCCCATGGCAGTGATCTCTGGTTACCCCAGAGCCAGAGAGCGGTCCCCAAAGTGCTCCTCCAGGACATCAAACTCTTTTCTGCTTTGATGGGGTCGAGTTCTATCATGCACTAACCACATCCTGTCAAAATGAGTGTCACTTTGGATAACAGTGATGAAATCATCTTCCAAAACCTTCACATACCATTCCGTAGTCACTGTGCCATCGAGGAATATCACACCAATTATTCTGTGACTGGACACTGCACACCACACAGTCACCCATTGAGGGTGAAGAGAGATATTGATCCCAAAATGAGGATTCTCAGTCCCCCAAATGCACCAATTTCACTCACTGATGAACCTGTCCAAATGAAAGCGGGCACAATTGCTAAACCAAACAACAAGGTGCTTACTAATTCTCATCATGCCTTGCAGCCAACTGTTCAGTTCAGAAGTTATGACGGTTTTATTTCATTTAGTTGAATGAGTGTCACCCTGCACAAATCCGGTGCTTACTCCTGTCTTGGTCACAAGATCTTCTAGAATGATACAATAAACTTTTGGACCATAGCTTACACTTACTCAGTGCCATTCCCTTCATCTTCACTATTTGCCATAATGTGGTTCTGCCCTGTGATTTTTGGCCATTTTTGAAGCAGTTGTGCCACACTTTTATCCGATAGTTGCTCGTGGCACTGTCATCGGAAACATATTTGTGCTTCTGATTGGTTCTTACTTGGCTGTTGCCAAGTTTTTGGGAAAACTCGATGTAGTATTGCTGCTTATTTTTTGGTGTCTTAAAACTTATAAAAATCATAATCAGATGCACACCTGTGACACACCCTGTCACTGGCAGTTTGCATGCAACTGATCTTATACTAGCAGAGAGGAAAATCCACAGCTGCAGAAAGGTGTTCCCCACATCTTTACTCAACAGAAACTTGCAGGCAGTTATGTTCTCATCCTGTCTTTTACTTTAAGTCACTGAATGACTGATGAAGTTATGTTTGAGAATTGTTATACACATCCTTATAACATAAGATGTTGCTCTCTTTCTCCTGTAGTAACTGACATCACTGTAGTCACTGATTTTCTGTACACAGTTAATCAGGTACATGTCCCTTCATAGTCCATGATGGTATTGCTTGGAATCTCCCAAAAGACTGCACATTCAATTACCTCTACTGTCTGGTTTATATGGTGACTGTTTATGTTGAATTTGGATTAAGTGAACACTTAGTAAAATCTCATTGCAGGCCAAAGATTTAGGTACTTAATGTGTTACACAAAATCTTAGGATGCCAACCAATACTTCTGCTTGCATTATGTCTGTGGTATGTCCAAATAATTTCCAAGGCTTGATTAGCTTGTCAAGAAATAAGTACTTTGTCTCTTTACATTATGCAAGGAAATTGACTGTAGCTTGAATTAAAGATCTGCCCAAACTTTTTTTTTTGTATTTCAGTGGTGAAACAGCTGTTTACAGCTCAGTAAATCAACACTGAACACACTGGATTTGTCAAAACCATTCTGTTGGCTTCTGTGTTAGAAATGTAACAATTAACTTCAAGTTTCAAAATTGCATAACTATGCTGAATTTAAAGGTTCATTGATTTTGTTATGATCTTCCAACCCACTGGTTAAGCCTAAATTTAACTATCTAGTTGCAGAAACGCTGTACATCGCTTGTCATGGGAAATAACTGACTGATTACATTGGTCAGTATTAAAACTGAAATGTCAAAATGATTCCAACTTTACATCATGTATAATTTCCAGGTACTGTCCACATTTTTACACCATTTCTAAGAAATGAGCACCAGTCTGCTATGCAAAAACATATCAGAATCACAAATATAAACTCTTTGTGGACAAATTTTGGGGAAAATTTGCAGCTTATGTGGGACAGCATTACACAAAAATTAAAATAGTGTACATTTACATAATTAGGCATCCAATCTGCACCCTAAATTTAAGGGAGGAAAGAGATATCAGCTTTAATTTGTTTTATTTACAGAAAATTGTTCTAACAAGGCTCTATTCTTAATCACTAGTGGAAGAATCATTGTCACCATCTTCCCATAGAGCATAGTTCTCAGTTCCATCTCGTTAATATGTGATAAATTTTAAGAATCTTTTCCACCAGTGCTTGTGGAATGTGGAGTCCCATGCACATTTCAGCCACTTACAAATCTGGCTGCTTGATTTTCAACTTGGTGCGAACTTGTTTTCATCAGCCATCCATTATGTGTATTGCTGTTTAAGTGCAGATTTGGATGACTTATTACAACAAACATGAAGTGCAACAGGACTTTGTTAGGCATCCGGGCATAATGGTAGTCAGTTTTCACTTTCCATAACTTAACTATGACTTTCTCAGTTCAAAGTCCATGAAAGCTGTCCAGGAGCAACAAGTTCCACTTATCCAGTAACTCCAGGGTGATGTTGCCAAACACGGGTCACCCTGTCGACCACAGTCATTTCCATCCACTCCTTCAGTTTTTCCCTCACCAGTATGCCTTTCACTGAAATTTTTGGAGTAGTTTTCCTTTAAAATATAATGTAAGGTTGTAGCTTTCATCCATCACCAGTTACAAACATCACTGTTCATCTTTGCTTCTCATTGCCACCAGTTTGTATCATGATGCTGGATTTCACTTCACTGTTCCTTGTAGAGTGGCATCTCAGAATGGACTGCCATTTGATCTCTGTTACCAAACACAGAAATGTTCACAGTGCAGATTTATCATGTAGTGATGAAAAATCACTTCTCTTCATCACCTGAATGCTATGGAGTTACAGTAGTTTTCCTCCATGGATCTAATCCATTTCATTGATCTGATGGAATTACAATTTCTTACAACAATTTAAAGTTTATCTTCAATAATGATAGACGCTGGAGAAATGAATTAAGAATTGTGGCATAGCTGGGATTTGAACCCTGGTCTCCTGCCACACTAGGCAGATGTGCTGACCATTGCATCACTGTAGCAGTATGGCTAACACAGGTGCACGGACTGCCATAGTCCAGTGCCTCCCTAACACAGATTTAAATTCACACCTTCGCTGACTATTTGGGAAGGCAAAACTGGGCTGAAGTTGTGAGTAGATGTTAGTGTTATGGAGGGCACTGGACTAGTGTAGTGCGTGGAGCTGCGCTAAACCTGCTGATACAGCGGTGTAGTAGTCAGCACATCTGACTTATAAGCAGGAGACCAGGTTAGTCCCAGCTGTGGCACAAATCAAATCACTCCTTCAGCTTCTCTCATCAGTTTCAATTCAAATATCTCGATAGTCAGCCCTCGCTAGTTTTGAAACCAGAGATGCCCAGTTCTTTGACTGAAGCCAGTGCTTGAGTAAGCACATTTGACTAGTAACCGTGCAGCCGTAATAGGAGTCCTTAGAGCCAGGCATGAATACGACCCTCACTCCTACTGTACTTTCTTCCCACAGTTTCCAGTGTATTGTGTTCTTTTAATGTGCACCTGACATGTCAGACTGAAGCTGCAGTGCTACAATATAACAGGATCTATTGTTGGTGGAGCAGTACCAATCTTATTACAATTACCTCCACACACTCCAGTTTTTGTCCTTGAATTCAGGAAAAATGTGCAGATTATTTGTGTAAATATGCTGTGTTGAATGGGATCTATGGTACAGATTATCTAACCAGCGGTAAGATGGTAGTATGCTCTGTATACCTTACTGTCGTAATACTTTGAGAAATAATTGTACTACTTCTACTTCTTGCTGTTGTGCAGAAGGGGAAGCTATCTTGCTTTTGTCAACAAATACAGTTGTTCGGGTGTACCTCGTGTGGAAAGAGGTGTAAACGTTGGTGGCAGACGGGCAGCAGCATGCGGCAGGAGTAGCTCACTACGGGCCGTACGTCTACTCGGCGAGCGTCCACAGCGGAGAGGCGCCAGTCGTCCGGAGCGGCCCCTACGGATCCGTTACTGACGTGCTCGTATCTTCTGGCAAGTGTGGCAGACAGATCTGCCTGCTAGTTTTCTTCTTTCTCTGTTGGATGTCTGTTGATGAATGCTCAGTGATATAGAGGATTTTGGGAAAATACTGACAAATGAACTGATATTGCCTTCACAGATTCTAAACTAGAGAGTCCTTAAGGACATTAAGCAAAATGTGAATGTATACATGCCAAATTGCATGAAATTCAGTAGCTGTAGTGAAGTTAAACAACCTGCAGGTCTTGCTTGTTGGTTACATTACTGCATTACAGCCTAAATTTACTTAGCATTCCTGTTGTGACCTAGTTAATAGGTAAAAGAATTGTTCAGTGCCTCAAAAGGTTTTGGACACTGATAAACCCCTGTTGGCATTGTAGCAACTACTTTTGATGTGCAGTCATACAAAGACTAAAACACCTGCAGGTGTCTGAAACCCACATAATTGGAGAATTTTAGGTAAGTGACTGCATATAGGGTGCTCATATGAACTATTCTTGAGTGCTACTGGGGTGCTTGGATCTTCCCCCAATCAAAGAAGTTAAAAGCTGACTGCAGAACGATTCTACAGCCCCAGCAAAAATTCTGTCTAAGGACCATGAAGATAAGAGAAATTAGGGCTCATATGGGGCATATTGACAATTATTTCCCCCTCATTCTGTTTGCAAGTGGAACAGGAAAGCAATGGCTCGTCCTGATACAGGGTACCCTCTGACATGCAATGTATGGTACTTGTGGAGTATGTATGTAGATGTAGAAACAGAAGAAAAAACAATTAAAGCATAATGAACACAGTGAAAAATTTCAGATTGTCAGTAACTGTTGAGATGGTGTGTGGGAAGGGGGGGGGGGGGGTGTTCATCCATTATCTAATCAATCTTTCTTTACCTTTTTTTCCTGTAACTTCCTTCCCTATCTCAAAGACAGTAACATATCTTCAAACACCATCCCCTGATTATGTCACTTTGTTCTTACAGATGCTAGACTGATCAGTAAATGTTTTCTAAAACCAGAAAATTAAGTCAAATTTGACTCATACAAATTTGGTAGGTGATATTTATTTGGACACACCTATTTATTCAGCAGTAAAGCTTCAGTTCAGAATATGATTAGGAGTAATCAGCTGACTTACAGGCCTGTATCACTAATGTCGTTTTGAAGTATGGTTTTGGAACATATACTGTATTCGAACATTATGAAGTACCTCGAAAAAAAAAACGATTTATTAACACATAATCAGCACGGTTTCAGAAAATATCATTCTTGTGAAAGAAAACTAGCTCTTCATACTAATGAAGTAATAAGTGCTATCAATAGGGGATGTCAAATTGATTCCATATTTTTAGATTTCCAGAAGGCTTTCGACATTGTTCCTCACAAGTGTCTTCTATACAAACTGAGTGCCTATGGAGTATCGCCTCAGTTGTGTGACTGGATTCATGATTTCCTGTCAGAAAAGTCACAGTTCATAGTAATAGATGGACAGTCATCAAGTAAAACAGAAGTAATATCCGGCGTTAACCAGGGAAGTGTTATAGGCCCTCTATTGTTCCTGATCAATATTAATGACATAGGAGACAATCTGAGTAGCCGTCTTAGACTGTTTGCAGATGATGCTGTCATTTACCGTCTTGTTAAGTCATCAGATGGTTAAAATGACTTGTAAACTCATTTAGATAAGATATCTGTATGGTGCAAAAAGTGGCAGTTGACCCTGAATAAAGAAAAGTGTGAAGTTATTCACATGAGTACTAAAAGAAATCAGCTAAATTTCGATTATGCAATGAGTCACACAAATCTAAAGGCTGTAAATTCAACTAAATACTTAGGGATTACAATTACACATAACCTAAATTCGAACAATCAAATAGATAATATTGTGGGTAGAGCAAACCAAAAACTGTGATTCATTGGCAGAACACTTAGAAGGTGCAACAGGTCTACTAAAGAGACTGTCCGCCCTATTCTGAAGTATTGCTGTGCGGTGTGGGATCCACATCAGGTGGGACTGACGGATGGCGTCGAAAAAGTACAAAGAAGGGCAGCTTGTTTTGTATTATCACAAAATAGGAGAGATAGTGTCACAGACATGATATGTGAATTGGAGTGGCAATCATTAAAACAAAGGCATTCTTCATTGTGACGGGATCTTCTCATTAAATTTCGATCAGCAGTTTTGGCCTCCAATTGTGAAAACGTTCTGTCGGCAACCACCTACACAGGAAGAAATGATCATCATGATAAAATAAGAGAAATCAGGGCTTACACAGAAACATTTAAGTGCTTGTTTTTCCCATGTGCCGTTCAAGAGTGGAACAGTTGAGAGACAGCTTGAAGGTGGTTCATTGAACCCTCTGCCAGGCACTTTATTGTGAATCGCAGAGTAATCACATAGATGTATATGATGCAGTAGTGTGTCAAAATATGCACAACACATCCTTCTGCTATGGCAGTGAGGAAATGGACTCACTTCCATGAAACAAAGCGGGAGTGGTACAGCTGCTGTCATTTTGTTTCTCATATTTTAATGGTACTCACTATAACACAATTCTACTATTACAGGTAAGAATCTTGTGCAGACATACTTCATTTACCTTGTACTTACATTTAAACCTGTAACTACCTGAAAAATAAATTAATGTGTAAGCATTATTGATATCAGTGAAAAATGGATTGTTCCTTTACTTGGATTTTTACATTGAATTAGTGCTTGTTTCTATTTTGTATGAATTGTGAAGACAATTTAGTCTTATGCTAAGAACATGACAGTTTTAATTTTCTTCCAAAGTAAGATTTACACAACAGTAAACATTGGATTATACATGCTGTTTGTAGTGAGTTGGGGGAAGAAAATTTTGTATCTTGTTCACTCATCACAGTAAACTGACCCAAAACATGTGATGAAGCAGCATCAGCTGTTGACTTCTGGATGACGAGTATGATGTATATTAATGTAGTATTAATCACGTGCTTTTAACATACTCTTTATCAGGAATTAACCTCACACAAACATGAAACAAAGTTCATGCAACTGGCATAAACACATCAGATGTACAAAAATGCTAGTAAAAACTCGCCGTTAGCAGTATTTTTTTATGTGGTACAGCATCTAAAAAGTTTAGCCAATAACCAACTAGGCAGGTTCAATACTGCTGCCAGACTTTCTGATCTAACCACCTAAATTAGAGACCATCTTATTTCCACTTAATTTGGTGGGAAATTTTTTAAGGAAATTTTTCAGATAGTGTCATTTTCCTAGAGCAAAGAAAAATTAAGTAATGTTATCCTAAAAACCCTTCCCCCATGAACCATAGACCTTGCCATTGGTGGGGAAAATTGAGTGCCTCAGTGATACAGATGGCCATACTGTAGGTGCAACCACAATGGAGGGCTATCTGTTGAGAGGCCAGAAAAACATGTGGTTCCTGAAGAGGGGCAGCAGCCTTTTCAGTAGTTGCAGGGGCAACAGTCTGGATGATTGACTGATCTGGCCTTGTAACACTAACCAAAACGGCCTTGCTGTGCTGGTACTGTGAACGGCTGAAAGCAAGGGGAAACTACAGCCGTAATTTTTCCCGAGGGCATGCAGCTTCACTGTATGGATAAATGATGATGGCATCCAATTGGGTCAAATTTTCTGGAGGTAAAATAGTCCCCCATTCGGATCTCAGGGGAGGTACTACTCAGGAAGACGTCGTTATCAGGAGAAAGAAAACTGGCATTCTACGGATTGGAGTGTGGAATGTCAGATCACTTAATCGGGCAGGTAGATTAGAAAATTTTAAAAGGGTAATGGATAGGTATAGTGGGAATTAGTGAATTTCGGTGGCAGGAGGAACAAGACTTTTGGTCAGGTGAATACAGGGTTATAAATACAAAATCAAATTGGGGTAATGCAAGAGTAGGTTTAATAATGAATAAAAAAATAGGAGTTCAGGTAAGCTACAACAAACAACATAGTGAATGCATTATTGTGGCCAAGATAGACATGAAGCCCATGCCTACTACAGTAGTACAAGTCGATATACCAACTAGCTCTGCAGATGATGAAGAAATTGAAGAAATGTATGATGAGATAAAAGAAATTATTCAGGTAGTGAAGGGAGACGAAAATTTAATAGTCATGGGTGACTGGAATTAAAGAATAGGAAAAGAGAGAGAAGGAAACATAGTAGGTGAATATGGATTGGGGCTAAGAAATGAAATAGGAAGCCGTCTGGTAGAATTTTGGGCAGAGCATAACTTAATCATAGCTAACACTTGGTTCAAGAATCATGAAAGATGGTTGTATACATGGAAGAATCCTGGAGATACTAAAAGGTATCAGATAGATTATATAACGGTAAGACGGAGATTTAGGAACCAAGTTTTAAATTGTAAGATATTTCCAGGGGCAGATGTGGATTCTGACCACAATCTATTGGTTATGAAATTTAGATTAAAACTGAAGAAACTGCAAAAAGGTTGGAATTTAAGGAGATGGGACATGGATAAAATGAAAGAACCAGAGGTTGTACAGAGTTTCAGGGAGAGCATAAGGCAACAATTGACAAGAATGGGGGAAAGAAATACAGTAGATGAAGAATGGGTAGCTTTGAGGGATGAAGTAGTGAAGGCAGCAGAGATTCAAGTAGGTAAAAATGACGAGGGCTAGTAGAAATCCTTGGGTAACAGAAGAAATATTGAATTTAATTGATGAAAGGAGAAAATATAAAAATGCAGTAAATGAAGCAGGCAAGAAGGAATACAAACGTCTCAAAAATGAGATCGACAGGAAGTGCAAAATGGCTAAGCAGGCATGGCTAGAGAACAAATGTAAGGATGTAGAGGCTTATATCACTAGGGGTAAGATAGATACTGCCTACAGGGAAATTAGAGAGACCTTTGGAGAAAAGAGAACCACTTGCATGAATATCAAGAGCTCAGATGGAAACCCAGTCCTAAGCAAAGAAGGCAAAGCAGAAAGGTGGAAGGAGTATATAGAAGGACTATACAAAGGTGATGTACTTGAGGGCAATGTTATAGAAAGGGAAGAGGAAGTAGATGAAGATGAAATGGGAGATATGATACTGCGTGAAGAATTTGATAGAGCACTGAAAGACCTAAGTCGAAACAAGGCCCCAGGAGTAGACAACATTCCATTAGAATTTCTAACAGCCTTGGGAGAGCCAGTCCTGACAAAACTCTACCATCTGGTGAGCAAAATGTATGAGACAGGCGATATACCCTCAGACTTCAAGAAGAATATAATGATTCCACTCCCAAAGAAAGCAGGTGTTGACAGATGTGAAAATTACTGAACTATCTGTTTAATAAGTCATGGCTGCAAAATACTGATGTGAATTCTTTACAGACGAATGGAAAAACTGATAGAAGCTAACCTCGGGGAAGATCAGTTTGGATTACGTAGAAATATGGGAACACGTGAGGCAACACTGACCCTGCGACTTATCTTAAAAGAAAGATTAAGAAAAGGCAAACCCACGTTTCTAGCATTAGTAGACTTAGAGAAAGCGTTTGACAATGTTGACTGGAATACCCTCTTTCAAATTCTGAATGTGGCAGGGGTAAAATACAGTGAGCGATAAGCTTTTTACAATTTGTACAGAAACCAGATGGCAGTTATAAGAGTCAAAGGACATGAAAGGGAAGCAGTGGTTGGGAAGGGAGTGAGACAGGGTTGTAGCCTCTCCCCGATGTTATTCAATCTGTATATTGAGCAAGCAGTAAAAGAAACAATAGAAAAATTTGGAGTAGGTATTAAAATCTATGGAGAAGAAATAAAAACTGAGGTTCGCCGATGACATTATAATTCTGTCAGAGACAGCAAAAGACTTGGAAGAGCAGTTGAATGGAATGGACAGTGTCTTGAAAGGAGGATATAAGATGAACATCAACAAAAGCAAAACGTGGATAATGGAGTGTAGTTGAATGAAGTCGAGCGATGCTGAAGGAATTAGATTAGGAAATGAGACACTTAAAGTAGTAAAGGAGGTTTGCTATTTGGGGAGCAAAATAACTGATGATGGTCGAAGTAGAGAGGATATAAAATGTAGACTGGCAATGACAAGGAAAGCTTTTCTGAATAAGAGAAATTTGTTAACATCGAGTATATACACTCCTGGAAATGGAAAAAAGAACACATTGACACCGGTGTGTCAAACCCACCATACTTGCTCCGGACACTGCGAGAGGGCTGTACAAGCAATGATCACACGCACGGCACAGCGGACACACCAGGAACCGCGGTGTTGGCCGTCGAATGGCGCTAGCTGCGCAGCATTTGTGCACCGCCGCCGTCAGTGTCAGCCAGTTTGCCGTGGCATACGGAGCTCCATCGCAGTCTTTAACACTGGTAGCATGCCGCGACAGCGTGGACGTGAACCGTATGTGCAGTTGACGGACTTTGAGCGAGGGCGTATAGTGGGCATGCGGGAGGCCGGGTGGACGTACCGCCGAATTGCTCAACACGTGGGGAGTGAGGTCTCCACAGTACATCGATGTTGTCGCCAGTGGTCGGCGGAAGGTGCACGTGCCCGTCGACCTGGGACCGGGCCGCAGCGACGCACGGATGCACGCCAAGACCGTAGGATCCTACGCAGTGCCGTAGGGGACCGCACCGCCACTTCCCAGCAAATTAGGGACACTGTTGCTCCTGGGGTATCGGTGAGGACCATTCGCAACCGTTTCCATGAAGCTGGGCTACGGTCCCGCACACCGTTAGGCCGTCTTCCGCTCACGCCCCAACATCGTGCAGCCCGCCTCCAGTGGTGTCGCGACAGGCATGAATGGAGGGACAAATGGAGACGTGTCGTCTTCAGCGATGAGAGTCGCTTCTGCCTTGGTGCCAATGATGGTCGTATGCGTGTTTAGCGCTGTGCAGGTGAGCGCCACAATCAGGACTGCATACGACCGAGGCACACAGGGCCAACACCCGGCATCATGGTGTGGGGAGCGATCTCCTACACTGGCCGTACGCCACTGGTGATCGTCGAGGGTACACTGAACAGTGCACGGTACATCCAAACCGTCATCGAACCCATCGTTCTACCATTCCTAGACCGGCAAGGGAACTTGCTGTTCCAACAGGACAATGCACGTCCGCATGTATCCCGTGCCACCCAACGTGCTCTAGAAGGTGTAAGTCAACTACCCTGGCCAGCAAGATCTCCGGATCTGTCCCCCATTGAGCATGTTTTGGACTGGATGAAGCGTCGTCTCACGGGGTCTGCACGTCCAGCACGAACGCTGGTCCAACTGAGGCGCCAGGTGGAAATGGCATGGCAAGCCGTTCCACAGGACTACATCCAGCATCTCTACGATCGTATCCATGGGAGAATAGCAGCCTGCATTGCTGCAAAAGGTGGATATACACTGTACTAGTGCCGACATTGTGCATGCTCTGTTGCCTGTGTTTATGTGCCTGTGGTTCTGTCAGTGTGATCATGTGATGTATCTGACCCCAGGAATGTGTCAATAAAGTTTCCCCTTCCTGGGACAATGAATTCACGGTGTTCTTATTTCAATTTCCAGGAGTGTATTTAAGTGACAGGAAGTCGTTTCTGAAAGTATTTCTATGGAGTGCAGCCATGTATGGAAGTGAAACATGGATGATAAATAGTTTGGACAAGAAGAGAGTAGAAGCTTATGAAATGTGGTGCTACGGAAGAATGCTGAAGATTAGATGGGCAGATCACATAACTAATGAGGAGGTACTGAATAGGATTGAGGAGAAGAGGAGTTTGTGGCACAACTTGACCAGAAGAAGGGATCGGTTGGTAGGACATGTTCTGAGGCATCAAGGGATCACCAATTTAGTATTGGAGGGCAGCGTGGAGGGTAAAAATCATAGAGGGAGACATAGAGATGAATACACTAAGCAGATTCAGAAGGATGTAGGCTGCAGTAGGTACTGGGAGATGAGGAAGCCTGCACAGGATAGAGTAGCATGGAGAGCTGCATCAAACCAGTCTCAGGACTGAAGACCAAAACAACAACAACATCCTAAAAGACAGGTACATATAGACAAAGTCAGGTAAAACATAGTCCAAGAGGATATAGCTGAAAGAAAGCAAATTGTGCCAGATTTTTAATTTTTATATAAAAGCATTAATTACTTTGATTTGCATATTTAAGCAGTTTTGTTGCGTGCTTTAACACTTTTGTTAAAGTTTCTAGGTGCTGTTGTAATTCTTTCAGTCACTATGGTTTGCACTGGAATATTGTCTGAAGAGCAGTTACATGCCTCACTGTGTCTTTGCTTTCCCCTTTACCCATATAGATACTTCCTAAGTTATCAGATATACCCAACTAATCATTAGCATTCCTCTGTGAGACTGTATTTCAAAAGTGTTCTATTCTTCTCTGCACTGTCAGTGTTTCCCTAGCACAAAATTCCACACTCCAAATAAATTTCTTCAGGAGATCCTGACACTTAAAATTTTGATTTTGCCACAAGTTTTTCAGAGAAACTTCTACAGCTATTGGCAGTCTGCACTTTGTTCTCTTTGCTTTGGCCATACCCACTAACCAAATAACTCTGGCAGTGCATAGACTAGATTAAGAAATAAACTCTACAGCATTGCTTGCTTTAAGTTCATTTATATTACCTTCAAATTAGTTTTTTTTTATATTGAACTGCTAGTAGAGGGATTTTAATACTGCCAGTGTTTTAACTTTCTAGGCTGTTGCCAACATTATAAGCAAAATAAACTGCTTCACCATGTGCTTTAGGTTAGGATTTTCTTAAGTAAATGTTTGCTGTGGAAGTTTTGTAGGCATCAGTCCTCACTTTTCATCTATTGACTGACCAAAGATGACCACAATGTGGTAAAAATGAAAGTCTCCAAATTCTCCTATAAATTTTGCAAAAAAAAAAAAAAAAAAAAAAACAAAAAATCATCATCAGAATTTTCATTTTTCCATTACATTATATTTTTGTGCAAAACTGAAAATATCCAAAATATCTGTGTCAGTGTAATAACCATGGTAAGTTTGCCAGGCAACTGCATGAAAATTATATTCTAGGCTATAAAATTGCCTCTGCTTCATAGATTAGGGTGCCGGTATGTTGTGAGACATCAGTCCTCTATTTACTGTTGTCAGTCATCAGTAATTCAGTAGGCTTAGATTCTGTTCAAAATGTGTGCTCAGCTGATGGACTTCTTTTCAGGATCACAACAGTGAAAACTCACCAGTAACAGTATTACAAATAAATTTAAAGTGCTGTTGCAGTTTTTTTCTCCACCTATTGGTGTTGTTTAGTCAGTTTATGGATAATCCATTAAAACTTTTCAAATTGAACTGCTGATGTTACATTATCACACCAATGCCCAATGTTTGAGCAATACTCATTTCGGTATTACTAAATCATTGCTCAAACAATGGCAATATTTTTTTCATCAGTAACAGTAGTACTTGGGCATTTAAGAATTAGAACAATGAGAAATCATTAATCTCCTTTGAATTTGTTTTAACATTTGTAGTTGATGTAGAGGGTTGCTTGTTCACCAAATGCATGTCCAAACTGAGCTTCATTGTTCGGGCATTAATGATTTAAAAATTGTAGAAAATAGTCCTGAATTGTTTAGGTAATTTTTGGTGTATGTTACCTTTAAATGATAATCCAAATGTTGGAGCAAATCAGGACAGAGCAGTAAGCTCAAAAAACATTAAAAACACTGGTTTACATTTCTCTGTGTCATTAGAATACTGGATTATTGACTAACAGCTTAGTTGTTATAGTCAAAACATATGAAGTGGGAAAGGGAATGGAGGTGTATTTGAATAACCATTAAACAACCTTCACTGGGTGTAGTGAGAAAACCGTACTTCAGGATATTTCCCACAGCCTAGTTCATATAACCATGTAGAAAGCCCTAGTATAGTCAAAATTCAGTGCAAGACAGGATAATAAATTTGGAACTTTGACTGCTGTTGAATGGTATGGAATCAGTATTGAGTGACCTTGTAATCCACCCACATCCTTCAGTTTACTTTGATACTGACTATGATTAAGCTTACCTAGTTATCAGAAAGGCATAGATTCCAAAGAAAACAAACTGAAATGTGAAGATTAGTTCTACACTTCTCCACAAGTGGAGTTGAATTAGTTATTAAAGAAACTGCAGTTAAATGAAACTTCAGTTATACAAAGAAATAAGGTTGCCAGTCCTAAAATTGATGACTACTGAAACCACTTACATTTGATTAAAGTTAAGTGTACATAAAAATTAGTAATATGGGTATAGACAACAAGTCATGGCTCACAGGAAGTCATTAGAAAAATTGGAGTACATAATGAGCACTCAAGATTAAGCTCTTTGAGATCAAAACTGAATTACTGCATTGTGGCATAATTATAAGTGTATTGTTAAAGTTATCTTAACTGTTATTCCTTTTGGAAAATGAACCATTCAAAATACTTAAAATTCAGTGTTGGAAACATAGATATCAATCTATATGTGCAGACAGGACAGACAAATGAAAATTTTAACCCACACCTGCCGCTCACTATGCGGATGCACCAACCACTACACCACACTGGTGCAGTGGCTTTGCACAACTGCAGACTACCCTAGCACATGTCTCCTCAATCGGCATTCCTGTTCACAACTCGGCCCACATGGTATTCCCCCCAAACTTGACCAACATTGCACAGGTTCTCCAAATGTATTGGAATAGCATCTCAGCATTGGACAAGGTGTGAATAGAAAACTGGATTGAAGGAGTCGGGCTAAGATAGTTTGTGCAGGTCTCCAAAGACACTGTGCAAGGATGGTGTAGTGGTAGTGCATCTGCATAGTGAAGCAGTGAGGAGAACTGGGCTCAAATCTTGGCCTCTCTACAAATTTTCATTTGCCACTTCAGTCTGTGTGCATGCATCGTAGATGTTTGAGACTTTGAAAGGTCAAGGTACCATTAGTGTAATTTGATAATGACAGCTGATGACAAATCATTAGAATACAAAGACACTGATATTCACATTTACCGAGACACATAAAAATCGTTAGTACGTTTGGCTGAGAGTTAAAGTAAACTCTTCTTCCACATTCAATATTTTTGGCAATTACCAAATGTTCCTTACAAAAGTTAGTAAAATCGATTGCAGTAAAATATTTGCATAGGGAATTTGATTAATCAACAAGAAATTGTTTCTCAACTTACCATAACTGCCAGAGAGTTAGGCTAAGTTTCTCTCAAACTGAAGTTTCTGGAGCTCATGTGATTATCAGTGTTAAGGAGAACAGATTGTCGACCCTGGTTGTGGTAAGTTACATGGATCAGTAGCAACTGTAGAAGAATCATTAAGTATGTACAACTGTTTTGTCCAAAAACCTCCCCAGAGGATAGAAAGTCTTTCACAGAACTGAGTCTGAGATGGCCCAGCATTACTGTGAAGCTCCTGGCATCGTGTATTAGCTCAGCACAGTAATGTTATCTGTGGCTGCTCTTCCAGTTGTGAATTATTCTAGGCATACTTTGGCCAAACTATACTGGTACTTCAAAGTTCTGATGAAGCCTCTTAATAAATTAACATTGTTCTGTGACCCAGCAGAATTATATTGGCTCTCTCATCCACAAAGTGTTACTGCCCTAGGTCTCCATGCTGGAGGCATACTTACTGCCACCCTGTGTCACTTGCAGCTAGTTGGCATCTACAGGCTGTTTAGAAATTAAGTGCGAGAAGAACTGTAGGAATTGTTAAGTGTTGAGCTGCACTCACATTGTCCACAAGAAAAGGTGGTTAACAGTCACATAAGTTTAGAATTGCAAGGTAACAACAAAGTCAAATCTGAACACACTGGAGCCTATACTGTTCACCTGTGCAGACATCCTCGATAGCCAGGACCACCTTAGAAAAGTGGCTGATAAGTTGGCGGTGAAAGTAGGCTATTGTCAATGGACTCATTTCCATGAAACAAAAAGGCAGTGGTACAGCTACTGTCATTTTGTTTCTCATATTTTAATGGTACTCACTATAACATAATTCTACTACTACAGGTAAGAATTTTGTGCAGACATACTTGATTTACCTTGTACTTACATTTAAACCTGTAAGTAGCTGAAAAGTAAATTAATGTGTAAGCATTGTTGATATCAGGGGAAAATGGATTGTTCCTCTACTTGGATTTTTACATTGAATTAGTGCTTGTTTCTATTTGTATGAATTGTGTAGACAATTTAGTGTTATGCTAAGAACATGACAGTTTTAATTTTCTCCCAAAGTAAGATTTACACAACAGTAAACATTGGATTATATATGCTGTTTGCAGTGAGTTGGGGGAAGAAAATTTTGTATCTTGTCCACTCATCGCAGTAATGTTACCCAAAACGTGTGATGAAGCAGCATCAACTGTTGACTTCTGGATGCTGAGTATGATGTATATTAAGCGTGGTAGGACATCAAATAGGCTGACTTTGGCCTGAGAGTCAACATAGGACATTTTAATTTCCAGTGTCTATAATGTTACAAATAAATTAATAAAACTTTGTCAGCAACACCAGGAAGGATTCAGGATTCACACACATTGCAGTGGAAGCTCAAAAACATAACAAAATAATTTATTTCTAAAAACAAAGATGATGAGACTTACCAAACAAAAGCGCTGGCAGGTCGATAGACACACAAACAAACACAAACATACACACAAAATTCTAGCTTTCGCAACCAATGGTTGCTTCGTCAGGAAAGAGGGAAGGAGGGGGAAAGACGAAAGGATGTGGGTTTTAAGGGAGAGGGTAAGGAGTCATTCCAATCCCGGGAGCGGAAAGACTTACCTTAGGGGGAAAAAAGGACGGGTATACACTTGCACACACACACATATCCATCCGCACATACACAGACACAAGCAGACATTTGTAAAGGCAAAGAGTTTGGGCAGAGATGTCAGTCGAGGCGGAAGTAAAGAGGCAAAGATGTTGTTGAAAGACAGGTGAGGTATGAGTGGCGGCAACTTGAAATTAGCGGAGGTTGAGGCCTGGTGGATAACGAGAAGAGAGGATATACTGAAGGGCAAGTTCCCATCTCCAGAGTTCTGACAGGTTGGTGTTAGTGGGAAGTATCCAGATAACCCGGACGGTGTAACACTGTGCCACGATGTGCTGGCCGTGCACCAAGGCATGTTTAGCCACAGGGTGATCCTCATTACCAACAAACACTGTCTGCCTGTGTCCATTCATGCAAATGGACAGTTTGTTGCTGGTCATTCCCACATAGAAAGCTTCACAGTGTAGGCAGGTCATTTGGTAAATCACATGGGTGCTTTCACACGTCGCTCTGCCTTTGATCGTGTACACCTTCCAGGTTACAGGACTGGAGTAGGTGGTAGTGGGAGGGTGCACGGGCCAGGTTTTACACCGGGGGTAGTTACAAGGGTAGGAGCCAGAGGGTAGGGAAGGTGGTTTGGGGATTTCATAGGGATGAACTAAGAGGTTACGAAGGTTAGGTGGATGGCGGAAAGACACTCTTGGTGGAGTGGGGAGGAATTCATGAAGGATGGATCTCATTTCAGGGCAGGATTTGAGGAAGTCGTATCCCTGCTGGAGAGCCACATTCAGAGTCTGATCCAGTCCCGGAAAGTATCCTATCACAACTGGGGCACTTTTGTGGTTCTTCTGTGGGAGGTTCTGGATTTGAGGAGATGAGGAAGTGGCTCTGGTTATTTGCTTCTGTACCAGGTCGGGAGGGTAGTTGCGAGATGCGAAAGCTGCTTTCAGGTTGTTGGTGTAATGGTTCAAGGATTCTGGACTGGAGCAGATTCATTTGCCATGAAGACCTAGGCTGTAGGGAAGGGACCGTTTGATGTGGAATGGGTGGCAGCTGTCATAATGGGGGTACTGTTGCTTGTTGGTGGGTTTGATGTGGACGGACGTGTGAAGCTGGCCATTGGACAGATGGAGGTCAACGTCAAGGAAAGTGGCATGGGATTTGGAGTAAGACCAGGTGAATCTGATGGAACCAAAGGAGTTGAGGTTGGAGAGGAAATTCTGGAGTTCTTCTTCACTGTGAGTCCAGATCATGAAGATGTCATCAATTAATCTGTACCAAACTTTGGGTTGGCAGGCCTGGCTAACTAAGAAGGCTTCCTCTAAACAACCCATGAATAGTTGTTGAGTGTCGTATCTCAGTTCTAAAGGTATATCTAATTTATTTGTGGACATGCATTTATATCATATGCACCGTATTCTGTGAATTTATGATCTGCATTTAACCGTATGCAACTACATACTTGTTTCAATGTTCTGAAAACACAGCAGTGGATAGGAATTTGCTAGAAATTGCTACAGCAAGTCCTGTAACCTGGAAGTGGAAAAGAAGGACAGAAGAGGCAGAAAAAGAGGTTGTTGGGCTTGACATTGGCTGCAGAGACGTGAAGAAGGGAGGGGTATATACAACATGCGATGAACAAAATGGAACCAGAGGACCCCAATGAATTCTGCAATTTTGTAGGCATGGACAAGTCATGTTATGACAAATTGCTGTCGTTCATCAGTGATAACATTTGTCACAAAGACACCGTCATGAAGGAATCAATTTCTCCTAGTTGAAGGTAAGATTGTATGTACTGCAATATACCATATTGTTAGGATTACAATTTTTGTGTGTGTACTGTCTGTATTTACTTTGTGGTGATTTCTTCAACAATACTGCAAGTGGGTTGTCATTTAGAGTCTGAGAATACCAACAAAGTTTCGTTCATTGGTAGGGTACAATCAGTGGCACTGTAAACATAACTGGAAAAGTGTATTTGAATGCATACCAGTTGCACATATTAACTTTTACTAAGACCAAATGGAATGTTTATGTGCCCTTCCACTACATCATTAAGCTGCTGAAGAGCACTTTTATGCTAAATTATTTACGGTTTACACAGAAAAATCACAGTAATCTAGCACTGTTAGTATTATTTTTGGCCACTTATTTGTAATTCAAATGCGTTATATCCTGTAGCAGTTATGTTTTCCAGATTTCACCGTATTCAGGCAACTTTGCACATTGATGTATACAGCGGGATTTTGAGTGGTAATTTAGATTGCATTTGTTCTTTTAATATTTGATTACTCCTAACTGCAGTATCGTTATATAATTTGTATATATATCACTATTCATTCTGCAACCATCAATGTAAATAAGTCTTCTGGATAACCCTGTAACAGCTCAATTTGGCTTTTGAAAAGGCTTCTCTACTGAAGATGCAATAATCTCATAAATTGTTGTAAAAGTAACTAAAAAATCTAATAGGCATTTTTTGTGATCTTGTATAGGCCTTTGAATGTGTAGATTATAAAATTCTGCTAGGGAAAGTAATATGGTATGGGAGTAGTGGTCTCCCCCACATACTGCCAGTCATATATTAACACTGGAAAATGGAGGCTAGTAAATAAAATGGGAATAAGAATAAATTGACAGTGGGAAAATATTAATATGCTGTTCTGCTAAGTTTAGTGCTTAGCTGACACCTGTTCCTGGTCTACATAAACAATTTATAAGAAACATGTGACTTCAAAATCTCTAATGTCTGCTGATGGCGCTACTGTACTGATAAAATGTCCAAACATATCAATACTAGAGTCAACCAGCAGAATAATAAAGGCCTACAGCTGGTTCACAGCCACTACCTTTAACCTTAATATGAAATTACAAACATATCAAAATTACTTAACAGGTACCAGAAGTAGTGATTAATAGGGAATTCAGTTTATAAGACTCCAAATGTTAAGTTTGTGGGCATTAGATGGATAATTAACTGAGATGTTACAAGCATGGTGGATATGTAACCATTTTACAAACTGTGCAGTAACAGCATATTAGGAAATTGCTAATTTAACATCTTGCAGAAGTTTCAAAGACCTAGGGATTCTTACATGCCAATAATAATAACACCAAATAGTATTTAGTTTGAACTCAGTAATTCACAGCCACAATACTAAAGGTAACAGAGAGGAGTTTTACATTCTAATGTAGTAGCATCTAACAAGTTACCAGTGGACATCAAGCAGGAGACTGAAAATTTGATATATTTAAATATAAAGGAAATGAGTGTTTCTTTAGCCACTCTAAGATACTTGAATACTGGGACCCCAGAATGTGATTTCTGCATAACAGTAATGTTAGTATTAGGGTGCAACCTTACTTTGCCTGTATATAGACAGCTTATACTGGTTTGTGTGAGGTATTATACAGCAGCAGCTGAGCAATGAAGCAGTTGTCTTTCTCTAAAAAGGTGTTTTATTGTAACATACTTATATAATCTACAAATAATTACCATAACCGAGTAGATTGATGCTAGTCATCATTTTGTTGCTAGTATAGAATATAGAAGCAGCCAGCATATATTGCTTCTGCCTCTTGTACATGTCTTGAGTCATTCAGTATTGGATCTATTGAACTTGATGTGTGAATGAATAAAAATTTTTTTACAGGCTTGCTGTTACTCTCAGGTTCTTGGCAACAGGGGAAAGTTACAAGAGTTTGTCATTCTTGCACAGAATATTTGTGCCGAGTATTTCACATATTATCATGCAAGTATGCACAGCAATTCGAGATGTACTGAAAGATAAATATTTGAAGGTAAGTGTGTTCTTTAAAGCTATAGTTGAAGTATCGTCCCACCAAAACCAATATCCTCCATCATTACTGTGAAAACAATGTCATCAATATCTCACTGCTGTCACCATTCTGTAGGCTCCAACAACAGAAAGAGAGTGGCAGCTGACTGATGACATGTTTGATGAACTGTGGCAGTTCCCAAATTGCTTAGGTATGTTACTTAATCAAGGAATTTACATTTTGTGTAGTTTATTATAACTGTCTCCAAATAAAATCTACTTAAACAAAATTGACAAATCATCTCTGTTGTTTTATTGACAGGTGCAATGGATGGGAAACATGTTGCAATTGCTGAACCAAGATCAGCTGACTCACTTTATTATAATTACAAAAAATTTAATAGCATTGTATTACTAGCAGTCGTTGATGCTAAGTATTGGTTTTCTCTGATTGACATTGGGGGGCAATGGGCGAGTAAGCGATGGAGGAGTCTTTCAGCAATGTAAAATAAGCTCTGCACTAAGGGAAAATTGGTTGCAAGTTCCACAAGAAAAAGTGCTAAAAAACAGCAACATATCTCTTCCACATGTTGTTGTGGCAGATGACGCTTTCAGACTCCAGTCATACAGCATGAAGCCCTATAAAGACTATAAAAATGAAACTCACAAAAATATTTTCAATTACAGATTATCAAGGGCAAGACGAGTTGTTGAAAATGCCTTTGGTATTCTGAGCAACCTTTTCTGAATATTACTGACAACTATTAAACTTGCTGTAGACAAAGTGGAATTAATTACAGAAACACTTTGCATTTTACATAATTTTTTAGATTGATGCAGTAGACAGCACATATATGTCAACCAGAGACGTGGAAAACACGGAGTCTTGTATGATGGAGAAAGAGTCATGGTGTGCTGATGCTCTGTGGGGTAGCATACACCAGCAGAACTGCGAGGCAAGCAAAGGAAGTCTGTGAATACTGTGAAAATTTTAATACGAGTGTTTCTGTCCCTTGGCAATGGAGTCAATTAAAAACTTCACTGTTTGAATGGTAATGTATTTTCAAATTAATAAACACTAAATGCATACAATTCAACAATTATCATCCATTATGTGAGCTTCCATTATAATTTTCAGTATCTTATGTTTTGTGTCTCTCACACTTGTTGAATTTCTTATTCTGGACAACTCTTCAACAATGAAGTGTCCCACAGCATCATGTGGAGATGGCTCTAATGCCTTTTCAGTTAATTTTGAGTTCAAGTTCTCCAGTACTGTATTTAGTAAGGGATTACTATCACTCTTTCTCATCTTCCGAACTTTTGGTGTAGTGGAATATGCACCAGAAACCACTGGAGTACTAGGCACCTCAAATTCAGCACTGTCGTTAACTACCACCACATCCATATTCTGTAATGAAAAATGGCATTAGTGTTCAAGAGGAATGTTTAAGTTAGTTTAATTTCATTAATGGCTACTGTTATCAATAAAAGTAACGCTGGGAGGTTAAGATTTAATCTCTGTATTTGCAGGCTGGAATGAACTTATTTGTGTAGAAGGTTATGAACATTACCTCAAGCGAGTCTTTTACTTACATCAGTTGTGATATCTGGGCCTTCACTATTCGATGTACATGGTGGGCTATCGATCTAAGGGAAAAAAAATGTTTTAGTAGATCAATTATTACTTACTGTACAATAAAAAGGAAAAATGCTACTGACCTGACTTACATTACTACTCTCATCATAAAAATTTATGATCTCAGTCCTGTTGATTTCTAGCACTGAGTTGTCAGGCACCTTCCCAGTCCTCGGGATTTCTGTACCAGAGATGTGAGGCACCTGTAAAATTCCCTCATTTTATTTGTGTATTAGACCTCAGGTTGCTTTGAGCATGGCTGCAGAGAGGACAAACCAGTAACTATATGACCCAATGCTGTATATAATATTTTATCAACATTTAACTGAAATTGTTCCATGCAGATCTAATAATGTGACATTTAATGAAACATGACTGATGACTTACAAGGAGGCTAATCAACTGAACTGACTACATAAATACTGAAGAGTTTTATTCTGCTGTTTTTTCATTAAATGTTTAATTATAGCAAACTGGAATTCATTTCTACATTAAATGGATCACAAGGCCACATATATCCAAAGAGAATTTCCAAATTGATGAGCCTTATTGATAGCACATTTGGTTACTATGTATTGACAATATCATATATCATTATCCATCTGAACAACCACTTTTATCAGAAATGTTACCCAAAATTTTACTGAAATCAACTCTTCATGCCATGAACAATTACTCAACATAGTTCTGCTCTAGTTTTCTACTATCCACAGTGAGTGATGTTAAGCTGCTATCTGGTCTGGCTACACATTAATGAAGGTGTCACTAAGCAAAACTCATCAAGAGTAAGCTGTTTTTGTAAATATTATACTGCCTAGTCCACTGAACTGTGAGCTTTCTCTACACCATTTACAGCTAAGACATATCAAATTATTTCAAATGTTTAGTGTCCTGTGGTTGGTAAACAGTAATTGTAGGGGTGTCATATTATTGTAATTGAAGCAATATTTTTGGAAAATAAGTAATGACTGAAATACAGCCGAGAAGTAAAACAATAATTATGTAACTATAATGAAGTAAATTTCATTTAAGCTGGAGACCAATTAAGTGGTTAAGTAATATGTAACTGGCCAGTCATGTGTCAAACTGCATATTCAGTAAAAGAACCACAACAAAAACTGAACCCCATTGACCATAATTGTGTGTTAATAGTTAAAGGTGGAAGAAATGGTATATCTGATTGCATACTTTTTCTTATTACTTTGGTCTTGCATTGGGAGAGAGCATTCATAATTTTGACTACACTTGGTACACAACATTCACTACACCTTAATCAGTACAGTCCACTTGAACAATGAAATAAAAGTATTAGAGGGAGAGTCTGTAATGGTGTTACCAACTTTGATATATGATGGAGGGAGGAAAATGTATCATTTTGAGGTAAGAGGCCCTAGTCGAAAAACAGCAAAGCTGTAAGTCATATGCGAAAGTTGTTCTCATACCTCTGACAGAGAAACTCTTGTATTGTAATCTCTTTGCTTTCTGTATTTCTGGGAGGAGGTAGTACAAACCAAATCAATAAAAAAATCCAGTATGCATGGGCTTGAAAGTGCACACATGAAGAGCTGTATAAACACTTATTCGTATTTGCTACTATGAAACATCTCTTATACCGACTAATTGATCATAGCTCCTAAGGTTAGTGTTTTAGGACCCATGTTTACCAGACAATTTTTTTCTTGTCTTGATCCATACTACTTACTCCCAAAATATGGTAAGCAAAAACCTTGCAGTAGAAAAGTGTCATTGTCAAAGGCATCAGAGTGGTTTCCACTTATAACTTCTGACAGTCATTTCTGGAAAAGGGTCCCTTACTCCAAATAGATACATCTTCTTCATTATCCCTAAATGAATGTAACATCACAGAAACAACTGGAATTAGTGCTAAGTATTTTCCTTCCAAAGAAGAAGATCCATGAGTACTTCCACAAGTTTACTTTCCACACCACTTCAGAGCTAAGTGACAATGACATTGATGTTGATGGCACTGAGTCATCCAAAACTGCTATCACTGGAGAAGAACCCTGTGGATTCCCTGTCAGATTTTAAGTGGGCTTTGCAGCTGAGAGACACCCCCATACTATTTAACCATAACATACCAGAATACTCTCCTCCCATCGCCACCAACCCAACAGAGAACTGCCTAGTTGCTGGAAGAAAGCCCAGGGTAATTACATTAACATGTTGCAGGTTAAAAAGAAAGTCACATGTGGTGCATTAGGCATTGGGCTACACTGCAAACCAATCTCTTACCACACATTTTGTTTGCATTCACAAATGTTGGCTCCCCAAACTTTCAATGAAACTGACACCACATAATCTAAACCAGACCTTAGGCTATGTTACACATCAGTATGCCAACACAACCAAGAAATCGTGTAAATGGGGAGTGGGGGGTGGAGGGGAAGAAGGGAGATGAGGGGAATTAGCACTAAAAGACTACCCCTTTGTCACCAATATTTCTCTGTTTTTGAAAATAATGCTAAGTTTGAGTACAATGCCAGTAGAAAAATCTCTGGACAGTAATGTAGTGGAATTGCTAAGTAAACTAAATCTAGAGTATATCCAGGATCTAGGCTGGGAAGGAGGAAGAATAGCAACTGATCAATTCTTTGGTGAATGGCAAAATAATTTAGAGAATTTACAACTAATCATTATGGGCAAAATTTGCTGTATCTATCACATCTTGCTTTTCTTCAGGTTGATATTAATGTGTCACATCATTTTGTGTGTTAGGGCAGAATGTGACTACCCTTTGTGAAGACCATTTCTTTTAGAGTGGGGGAGGTACCTGCCCCACTGAAGAGATGTGTACAAAACTCTATTACGTGACTGGTTTAGGCAGACATGGGTTTGATTTTTTCCCACGTGGAATGTTTCCCTCTATATATATATATATATATATATATATATATATATATATATATATATATATATATATATATAGAGAGAGAGAGAGAGAGAGAGAGAGAGAGAGAGAGAGAGAGAGAGAGAGAGAGGGAAACATTCCACGTGGGAAAAAATCAAACCCACCAACAAGCAACAGTACCTCCATTATGACAGCTGCCACCCATTCCACATCAAACGGTCCCTTCCCTACAGCCTAGGTCCTCGTGGCAAACGAATCTGCTACAGTCCGGAATCCCTGAACCATTACACCAACAACCTGACAACAGCTTTCTCATCCCGCAACTACCCTCCCGAACTGGTACAGAAGCAAATAACCAGAGCCACTTCCTCATCCCCTCAAACCCAGAATCCCCCACAGAAGAACCACAAAAGTGCCCCACTTGTGACAGGATACTTTCCGGGACTGGACCAGACTCTGAATGTGGCTCTCCAGCAGGGATACGACTTCCTCAAATCCTGCCGAAATGAGATCCATCCTTCATGAAATCCTCCCCACTCCGCCAAGAGTATCTTTCCACCGTCCACCTAACCTTCGTAACCTGTTAGTTCATCCCTATGAAATCCCCAAACCACCTTCCCTACCCTCTGGCTCCTATCCTTGTAACTGCCCCCGGTGCAAAACCTGTCCCATGCACCCTCCCACCACCACCTACTCCAGTCCTGTAACCCGGAAGGTGTACACGATCAAAGGCAGAGCCACGTGTGAAAGCACCCACGTGATTTACCAACTGACCTGCCTACACTGTGATGCATTCTATGTGGGAATGACCAGCAACAAACTGTCCATTCGCATGAATGGACACAGGCAGACAGTGTTTGTTGGTAATGAGGAACACCCTGTGGCTAAACATGCCTTGGTGCACAGCCAGCACATCTTGGCACAGTGTTACACCGTCCGGGTTATCTGGATACTTCCCACCAACACCAACCTATCCGAACTCCGGAGATGGGAACTTGCCCTTCAGTATATCGTCTCTTCTTGTTATCCGCCAGGCCGCAATCTCCGCTAATTTCAAGTTGCCGCCACTCATACCTCACCTGTCTTTCAACAACTTCTTTGCCTCTACACCTCCACCTCGACTGACATCTCTGCCCAAACTCTTTGTCTTTAAATATGTCTGCTTGTGTCTGTATGTGTGGATGGATATGTGTGTGTGTGTGGGAGTCCTTTTTTCCCCCTAAGGTAAGTCTTTCCACTCCCGGGATTGGAATGACTCCTTACCCTCTCCCTTAAAACCCACATCCTTTCATCTTTCCCTCTCCTTCCCTCTTTCCTGATGAGGCAACCGTTGGTTGCGAAAGCTAGAATTTTGTGTGTATGTTGTGTTTGTTTGTGTGTCTATCGACCTGCCAGTGCTTTCGTTCGGTAAGTCATTTTTTGTTTTTATATATATATATATATGTCTATCGACCTGCCAGTGCTTTCGTTCGGTAAGTCATTTTTTGTTTTTATATATATATATATATATATATATATATATATATATATATATATATATATATATAAAAACAAAAAATGACTTACCGAACGAAAGCGCTGGCAGGTCGATAGACACACAAACAAACACAACATACACACAAAATTCTAGCATATATATATATATATATATATATATATATATATATATATATATATATATCGGGGCGGTTAGTAGACCCTCAACCGAGCGCCTCCCCAGGTGGCGGATAGGGGAGTGCCTCCTAGATATAGGTGGTACCGAAGAAATGAAATACTCGGGGCGGACCAAAACTACTAGTAGCGTCTGTTCCCACAGTGTGCAGCTACAAAAGGCGTCTGCTCCACATGTCAGTGGCGGCCTCAACCAACCTCCTGATCTGGAAAGTCAGGTTGCACTCAGCAGCATGCCATACATCCAACTACTAAACATCATGATGGTACAACGAGAAAAATCTCATTACCCCGGGCCCCAGTCAATAGACTGGGATTGTTGTGAGCATCGGATTCCAGGGGCTCACGGACATCATGAGAAGAATCGGAGCTTCTCAAACTCCCTCAAGACCAAACGCAAACACTACATCGGCACACTCAACGTGAACACACTGATGAAGACAGGAAAGATGAAACAACTGACAGACACTCTCGAAAAATTTCAAATCAAAATATGTGCACTGCAAGAAACACGATTCACAGACGAAGACCATTTCAACATGGAGAATTTCAGAATATACAAAGGAAAACAATCGAGACAACTGAAAAACCTAAGGCGTTTTGGCACAGGATTTGCAGTACACAGGTCCATCACGGACAGCATAATCGACTTTTCGTCACCAAACAAAAGAATCAGCACCATCACAGTGAAATCAGCCAATAAATCCTACACAATAATCAACGCACATGCACCGACTAATGACTACAACAGGAAAAACCCGGACGAAATTGATGACTTCTGGACGACAATGGAAGAAACTATCAGAAAAATTCCTGAACATAGAGTCAAAATAATACTGGGAGACTTCAACGCCAAACTCGGACAAGAAAAGATATACAGACATATCACAGGAAAACATACTCCACACAAGGACACCAACAAAAACGGAAAACATCTGATAGACTTTTGCAAAAGCCACGACCTCGCCATTATGTCAACAAAATTCAAGAAACCAACACGAAAACTTACCACATGGAAATTCCCCAGCGGAAAGCAAGAACTACAAATCGACCACGTAATAGTGCAGAAAGACTCACAAAAAGAAATTTTGAACATAGACACCCGTAAAGGCTACTTCGACTCAAACCACCACCTACTACAGGATTCGTCTTTTGCCCAAGAAAAAGCTCCAGAAGAACAAAATTGTTAGACCAGATCCAGAATACGTTACTTTAAACCAGACACAAATATTACACAAAATTAAAATGGAGAAAATGACAGACTGGACACAACTTTCACAAAGAATCCGAGAGGCCATGAAACTAGCACAAGCATCACGAACACGGAAACACCGTTGGTGGAACCACACATGTGACCAAGCTATTGACCAACGAATCAGTGCATGGAAAAAATTTAGTAGCCATAAATCCCAAGAGAATTGGATGAACTTCTTGAAAACACAGAAGCAATCAAGCAAAATCATTCGCAGTGAAAAACGACAGTATGACAAACGGCGACTGACAGAGATCGAATCGGACTTCATGAAGAACAATACAAGAAACTTCTACAGAACGTTCAGAGAAAATATGACTGGATATCAACCACCCAACTTGTGCTTCAGAAGACTGGATGGAACCCTAGAAACCAATACCAAAAACAATTGTGACATTCTGGCAAAGTACTTTGAAAAACTGCTCAACACGGACCCCCCCCCCATGGAAGAAATGATGACAGAAACGAGCACATACAATCCAGATAGTGAACCTCCAACTCTAGAAGAACTTAAAGAAATAATAAAGTCACTCAAGAATCGTAGAGCACCAGGAGAAGATGGCATCATCGCGGAAATCTGGAAGTTGCAAGACCCAGAACTCACCAAAGACATCCACAGGATCGTGGAAGACATCTGGAAGACCATGAAAATTCCTGGCGACTGGAAAACTGCCCTGATACACCCACTACACAAAAAAGGTGACAAGACTGACCCGAACAACTACAGAGGAATATCCCTACTACCGGTCACATACAAGATCCTCTCTAAAGCTTTACTGAACAGACTAGAATGCCAAACCGACCACTTGATTGGGGAATACCAAGCAGGCTTCCGTAAATGGCGGTCTTGTGCAGAACAAATTTGGAACCTGAAAATGATTTTACAACACAAACAGAACCTGATCATTACCTTTGTTGACTTCAAAAAGGCGTACGACTCTATCGACCGGAAAACTCTCTTCAAAATTCTAGTAGAATACAAAGTAGACAACAAAACACGGGCTATCATAGAGCAAACTTTAACCAACACGACCTCCAAAGTAAAGTTCTGTGGGGAACTATCAGAGCCCTTTGAAATTCGCACAGGTGTCCGACAAGGAGATGGCCTCTCACCTCTCCTTTTCAATCTGGTGTTAGATAAGGTCATAAAAGAATGGGAAACATCACAACAGGGGATAACCTTAGGAAACCTACAGATTAAATGCCTGGCTTTTGCAGACGATTTGGCGATTGTCACGAAAGGTATAAAGGAAACAAAAGATGCTATTGAAAAACTGCACGAAATCGCTTCCAAAACTGGACTACAGATCTCTTACGAAAAGACACAGTTTATGAGCACAAAGAAACTCTCATCTCTGAACACAAAGTATGGCACGATTTACAAAACGGCAAACTTCAAATACCTCGGTGAAACACTACAAATGAGTGGACATAACAGAGACTCAAACGAAGAAAGAAAGACTAAACTGGACAAGGCATACAAAGTAGTGTGGAATCATTACAACAAGAAGTATATCTCACAAAAAGCCAAATTACACCATTACGACACGGTGGTGCTCCCCGAGGCACTATATGCAGCAGAGACCACACTAATCCTAGGGCATACACGTATCAGACAATTAGAAAAAGTAGAACGGAAAATACTTAGGAAAATATTTGGCGCAACTAACAACAATGGAATATGGATCAAGAAACCTACAGAGGAACTGTACAAACATACGGATACAATCACAGGAAAGATTAGAAAATGCAGACTACAATTCTAAGGACACCTATACAGAATGCCATCACACAGGCTGACCAAACAGATCTTTGACTGGGTAACCACTAGAAACAACAAATGGGTGGCAGAGGTAGAAAACGATCTGAACCAGCTCAACATAACAGCAGACACAATAAACGACAGAATAAAGTTCAGAAACATCATTAAGAAAAGTAAACTACATGAGATACAATGCGACAAACGAACAGGCATAAAATGGACCGAAGAACGCAAGCAAGATCACAGCCAGAAGATGAAAGAAATATGGGCAACCAAAAAGGCAATCAAGATGAAGCCGAAGACACAAAGCCGACAAGAAGCATGGACAGAGGACCGGAAACAGAAACACAGCGAGTGAATGAGGGAAGTTTGGGCAGCAAGGAAGGCAGCAAAAGGAAGAGGGAAACATTCCACGTAGGAAAAATATGTCTGCTTGTGTCTGTATATGTGTGGATGGATATGTGTGTGTGTGTGTGTGTGCGAGTGTATACCTGTCCTTTTTTCCCCCTAAGGTAAGTCTTTCCGCTCCCGGGATTGGAATGACTCCTTACCCTCTCCCTTAAAACCCACATCCTTTCGTCTTTCCCCTACTTCCCTCTTTCCTGATGAGGCAACAGTTTGTTGCGAAAGCTTGAATTTTGTGTGTATGTTTGTGTGTCTGTTGACCTGCCAGCACTTTCATTCGTAGAAAGATACATTCCACATGGGAAAAATATATTAAAAACAGAGATTCCATGAGTTACCAAACGGGAAAGCGCTGGTAGATAGGCACAATAAAAAATACACAAACACACACACAAAATTTTGAGCTTTTGTAACCCCCGGTTGCTTCATCAGGAACGAGGGAAGGAGAGGGAAAGATGAAAGGATGTGGGTTTTAAGGGAGAGGGTAAGGAGTCATTCCAATCCCGGCAGCGGAAAGACTTACCTTAGGGGAGAAAAAGGATAGGTATACACTCGCACACACACACATATCCATCCACACATATACAGACACAAGCAGACATATTTAAAGACAAAGAGTTTGGGCAGAGATGTCAGTCGAGGTGGAAGTGCAGAGGCAAAGATGTTGTTGAATGACAGGTGAGGTATGAGTGGCGGCAACTTGAAATTAGCGGAGAATGAGGCCTGGTGGATAACGGGAAGAAAGGATATGCTGAAGGGCAAGTTCCCATCTCCGGAGTTCTGACAGGTTGGTGTTAGTGGGAAGTATGCAGATAACCCGGACGGTGTAACACTGTGCCAAGATGTTCTGGCCGTGCACCAAGGCATGTTTAGCCACAGGGTGATCCTCATTACCAACAAACACTGTCTGCCTGTGTCCATTCATGCGAATGGACAGTTTGTTGCTGGTCATTCCCACATAGAAAGCTTCACAGTGTAGGCAGGTCAGTTGGTAAATCACATGGGTGCTTTCACACGTGGCTCTGCCTTTGATCGTGTACAACTTCCGGGTTACAGGACTGGAGTAGGTGGTGGTGGGAGGGTGCATGGTACAGGTTTTACACCAGGGGTGGTTACAAGGGTAGGAGCCAGAGGGTAGGGAAGGTGGTTTGGGGATTTCATAGGGATGAACCAAGAGGTTACGAAGGTTAGGTGGACAGCGGAAAGACACTCTTGGTGGAGTGGGGAGGATATCATGAAGGATGGATCTCATTTCGGGGCAGGATTTGAGGAAGTTGTATCCCTGCTGGAGAGCCACATTCAGAGTCGGATCGAGTCCTGGAAAGTATCCTGTCACAAGTGGGGCACTTTTGTGGTTCTTCTGTGGGAGATTCTGGGTTTGAGGGGATGAGGAAGTGGCTCTGGTTATTTGCTTCTGTGCCAGGTCGGGAGGGTAGTTGCGGGATGCGAAAGCTGTTTTCAGGTTGTTGGTGTAATACCATTACCTCTTAATAAATTAACATTGTTCTGTGACCCAGCAGAATTGTATTGGCTCTCTCATCCACAAAGTGTTACTGCCCTAGGTCTCCATGCTGGAGGCATACTTACTGCCACCCTGTCTCACTTGCAGCTAATTGGCATCTACAGGCTGTTCAGAAATTCCTGTGACAAACTTCAAGGACCTGTAGAGGGAGTGGATAAACAATATTTTGAATATCAACCTGTCAGGAAACATATTGTTTCTGTTCTAAGACAGCTTGAGTGAACAGAAGTGGAACACATGATAATTGGAAATGGTCCTGCAATGTCGATCTTCCTAAAAACTTGTCAGACCAGTTCTTGAAAGCTGTATCACTGAATGTCTGTCTCGAAATGTGGTTTCAGCATGATGGTGCACCACTTCATCTCAGACATGCAGCTCACACACACATCAACAGACAATATGGTATAGTGAAAAATGGATAGGCTGAGTTGGTCCAACCACTCAGCTGACACGATTGACAGATTTAACTCCTGTGGACTACTTTGCATGGGGTCATATGCAAAGTTTCCGTCCCCCACAGAGACAGGAGGAGGATCTACTGGCATGAGTTCTGGCTGTTGCACCAGAAACTGAAGAGACATTAGTGGGATGGAGTGTACAACATGCTTCAGAAGTACAATGTCAGTAACATTAGTGGTCACGACGTTGAGTTGCTGTTGTAATGCATCGGTACTGTCCTGTAAGTACAGTATGCTGGGTTCTTTTTCGTTTCAGAATAATGTAAACACATAATGTAAAAAGTGTTAATACAAATATGCTAAAGTGATAAATGCATGTTTTGTTAAGTTTCCTTTTGAATTTTTATCTAATAATTATACTGCATCACACCTAATTAAATTCCTCTACCAGAAACAGAAGAGATAGGCATCTCAAATGAAACTATTGCACAACAGAAACAGTATGTTTCCAGACATGGGCTCCTATTAAAAATATTACATACTCAATCCCCTCTAAAAGTTCTCAAAGTTTGTAATGGGGATTTTAAGCACCTACTCTTTCACAGTTTACTGTTCTGCAGACTCTCTTATGTCAAATATCCTTCCCTTCAGTCCAGACTAGGGAATAGACTTGATATAAAGAAACATCTCTGACACAGCCAATGTGTCTACTTCACAGCAATTAAAAAAATTGTTGCTTGTAAGAAATCATAATACTGAAATTAATTTCTGACAAATGAAGACATTTACATTTGTGAAAGAGTACTGAATACAAGACAGTACTGTATCAGTGTCACTGATCTGTTGTTAACTTTAGAGGAAACTGTTTCTTCTGCAGTACATGCCTTGTGTATAAGGAAGAACACTTTGATTCCAATTTTTGTGTATAGTTTCGAAAAGAAAAATTAATTTTTGGTGAAATATATGAGAAGGGCTCTGTGGCTTTGATTTTCACTGGTTGTAGGCCAAGAGCCAAAGGTTTGGGTAGTCAGTCGCCAGTCATTTTAAAAATTTTTCATTTGTTGCCCCTTTCACCTTTACAAGATGTTTATTAGTCGGGAAAACGTCCTTTTGCTCTGTGATGTGGTGTTCATATTTGGGCCATGGACAGTTTTCTGTTAATGGGTTCAGTAAGGATTATGGAGTTAGCACAGTTGCCACTGAGAAGTGGAAATTGACATGGTTCAAAATTTAAAGGTTTGAATCTAGCAGAAGCCCTGGCATTGGACCTCATCATGGGCAACATCTTCTTCACCAATGGTGAGGAGAGCTACATTGTAGTCTGCACAAAAACTGGGACAGAATGCACTGTGCTGGTGAACAAGGATGTCCAGAAGCCCAGGGCAATGCCTATTGTTACACAGAATAGGTAAGGCTGGAGATGCTGCTCTTGGTATGCCACATTACAGCTAGGGTGATATGTAGGTATCTCTTCAATGGATGTGGGGATACTATGAGATGTTTAGCACCTAACCTTCCTAATAAGGCACATGACTCCCTCTTTTAACTGCCTGTTGTAAAGGGCAAAAAATGCCTCCAGATCACACTATTCGAGCATCTTCATCTCTCTATATGGTACGTCCATTTGAACATACTAAACTGTATTCAAGCCTTGGTATCACTTTGATTATTATGCCCTTACATTTCCTTCCAGTACCAAATTACTCTGATGCCTCAGTATGTTCCCTTCCATGTAATCACTTTAGTCAATGTGTCATACATTTTAGTCCCCAGATATTCATAGTCTGAATTATTTATGAAACCTACCCAAGTAACCTTGAGCCATATTCAGTAGCACTTACTTGAAAATCCTTAGTGTATAGAATAATGTATGACAAAAATAGCCCATTGCCCCTAGGTTGTGCATAAAGTGATGTAAAGTGATGGAGAAATATCTGTTGATAGTAGTTGACATGGCAAATAATGCAAAATATTGTGCTGACCCTAGTAATTGCGTCAAAAAGCAATGTAGTGACTGGTCACTTCCAAATAAATTGCACTGCATTTTAGCTGAACATTTGTAGATAATCAGAGCAAAAGGTTTTGGTTTACCACTTGTTTAGAGACTGTGCTCTGCCAGTTTAGTTTGCGCTGCTTTTTTAATAAAATTAATAGGAAACTTCAGCAGATCAGGCTTTCATCACATTACATACAGTAATATTTGATGAAAACATGCCTGGAAATACTGGCACATGAGTTGAAACTAAAAGTTTATAGTCAGAACTTGTACTTAATTCACAGATGACTAATTGCAACAGTGCTAACAATTATAAAAATTAATTTCTACACAAAGTAAGAACAAAATATTTCATAGTTGCTCGTTAAAGATACTGAATTACTCAGGAAAACTTTCAAATAATCCTTGACACTACTTACAATGTTTTTATTGAGCATTGTATTGGTTAAGCTGTTTCAAAAATAAAGTGATGTGGTCATAAAAGGTACACCTTTCCCTATTGGAACCTTAGACAAAGACAAGTAATCAAAAGCTCTGTGTCCCTCAAAACAAATTTCAGATACCACTATCCAGAGATTGAAAATTTTGTGGTACTTCACTAGGATTTTTTTTAACACTGTAGCTGTCAACTGTTACTCATTGACACTTTGTGTCCAAAAAATGTAGTCACAGTTCCCTTGCAGTGTACTATGATACGCACTCTAAATACGCCTTTTTTTACACATGAAAAGGAGAGAACAGTCTCTCCTATAATCTTATCACTTATCCAAAGAGTCAAAATGTAAACATTTAATGTTTATTTTTCTGATGATTGAGCAGTACACATATAGGATCAATAATAAACATCATAAATGGAAGAAAATTTAAACAGTACATAATGAGTGGATTGTCACCTTCCAGCACCATTGTTTCTACATTCTTTTTGTCTGATCCATTTACCAGTGTTTTACTTCCATATATTATTACACCAGACAAATATATTCAGATAGGGTTTACCAACAATGTGTTGATAAAGAAATTTAACTCCCAGAAAAGCTTTTCTTCCTGCTGTTCACAAACTACGTTTTATATCTTCTGTATTTCTGACATTGCCAGTTACTTTATTACACATTTTTCATATCTGAAGCTAACCTCTCATCTCTCTAGATTTTATTCAAGTACCTTGTTGTACTTTTAGTCTTAAAGCCTCCTTCCAAGGAAGTATCAATCACTGTTTTTAAATACTTGCCATCTGGTGGAATTTAAGTATTATTTAAACGTTTCCTTTTTCTTTTCCATATTTTAGTTTTTCATGCATGTATAGACTCAAATGTGTGGGCTACAACCCTTTTCTACTTTAAAATCGCTCCATTTCACCTTCCCTTCATGTAGTTTACCTCTCAAAAATGCAGTCTGTTTACTGTAAGGTGTAAGATAACTGCAGAATTTGAATAATTTTATGGCATCAGTTGCCACAAAATAATCCTTAACTAGGAATTGGCACTACCAGTCTGCATGTAACTTTCCTATTACATGACAAATAAAAGTTGTGGGCAACATGTCATCAACATAACTGAGAGAAATGTTTTTCATAAAGTACTACCAGATATGCAAGAGAAGTCTTGAATACATAGGAACACTGAAGTGTTGAAACACCAAAGGATCAAGCTGAAGCAATTGACAATTGGTTGGTTTCTCTGCAGATAGTAAAAACTTAATTTTGTTCTTGGGGAATGGAAAATGCAGTGGAACTTTAAGTGTTGGTATGCAGTCCATAAAGAACAAAAATTGTAAACTTCAATTAGGACTCACTTTGTAAAAGTAGGTTAAAGAAAACCAATTAAACTTTAATGCTTAAGTATTAGCTACATACAAAGAACACATAAAATTCTTCTGTGCATAATAGTAGCTATATATGAAGATGCAATAGTTGTACTGTCTATTAAATAAGATCCACAAGGTATTATCACATGAAACCATCTTCCACATTCAAATTTTTTCCTGCCCAAAAGATTGCTCTAAGGAAATGAAATCTTATATGGTGGTGAAAGAATGCACAAGAGCACTCAAAATGCCAAAACTACAGAAGTTCTTGACATTTCTCATTTTCATTGGCAATTCATACTGTTGACTATTAAAAGGTCCCCTTTGGGTTGTCTGTGTGGTGTTAGCTTTCCAAAACTTCCTGTGACATAAAGATGTCTCCTGATGAACTCAAACCACTGCATGGTGCTGAAGTACCTCTACAATACAAAATTTTGCACTAATAGAGAATGTCCTATATATAAAAATGTCACCTGTGTAGAATTTAAACTATAATCTTAAACATAAAATTATTGGTGCATGTCTCCATTTGCAGATAAGGATACAGAAAGCTTAGCACTTCTAATGCTTATGGGGGAAAGGTCCGAAATTTAGTTGAACCATTTTGTGTACCTTGACATGTTTTCTGATATTTATCATTAACTGAACAGACACATGTTGCATCTTTCTTACATGTATTTAGTTCCTGTTGTAAGTGAATTTGAAATAAACTATTGATACATAAGATATTTTCACCACCTGCCAATATTGTTTAGACTGTGAACAATTTTCAGTACTTTGAAAATTGCTACAGTAAAATAGCATCAAACCAAATAACTTAAGTCCTAATTTTTTGAGATTAAATATACTGAATTTTCTAGAATTTCTAAATTCCTTGTCAACATGCTCCCATTGGCAAAATGTTTCGATAATACTTCTTAAGTAGCTATTAAAATACCAGTCATCTTTGATCACATGGATCTGCTAAGCTCTCCTTGGTCACATATATAACAGAAATAAACTGCTTCTAATTTAACTAGCTGGCACCTAGTCGGCAATTGCACATGTGAACTGGTGTAACAGTTTTAACATTCGTGTAATTTCATTGTTTTTTCATGTTCCTTGGATTTATTTGAAATACTGGCCATGATTCAGAACATCTTCTGTGGAAACATGGTACTATTTACTTAACAGGATATTTGTTTTCATGTTGACACACAACAAAATCTGACAAGTGTCAGCCAAGAATACGCATACTATGTATTCAGGTTCATTGGTGGAGTAATAATTATAAAGTAGAAATGACATAAATTTGAAAAATTTATCTGCCAGCACATTTAATTCACAATGAAAGTAATGAAGTATTATGGCAGTGTACTTTGTTCCTCTTTGTCCAGGAGTGTGGCTAGTGGTGGTTTTTTGCTCCTAGTATTATACTGTTTGATGAAAATTATTTTCAAATGTTGCACAGTTCTCTCCAACAAACTTTGTAAAAACATAAGACATAACAGCTATATGCTTTTAGACAGTCATCTTCTTGAAGCAAGGATACACAGGATGTTATCTTTCTTGTAAGGAGTAGTTTGTCTGGAATTATCACAGAAAATTAGTGCGCTTAATATAGAATGGAAGTAGAGAAAGTAAATTAATTTTCTGATTCTGAATTTAAAGAGCATTTGGAAAGATCTGGTTGTGATTTCCTGCTAATTGTGGAAAATGCACATTCAGAAATATGGACATCTGGGAATACTGCGGTCATAAATGTTGAGTTTCTTTCTTGTGCTGAATTGTTGATATTCTTGCCTCGCACAGTCTTTTTAAGTCAAACTCCATTTATTAAGGATGAAGACATTAAGTAATTGCTTGTACTGCTGTTGCAGCACTCTTGTTCTGCTATTGCAGCTCTGTTGTGTGCTATGCTGATCACATAAGAATCATTAGTGAGCCTAATTTATCTTTTTGGTGTGAGATAGGTGATTTGCTTGAGCAGAAAGAGTGGCTCCTGTTAAATGCCATTAGAATATTCACCAGAGCTGTGTGAGCTGCCTACCACAATTTGCTTATCTTGAACGTTTTCCAGCCCCAGGCTGGGTCTGTTTGGAACACAAGCCTCATCATATAGTCCTGTTTCCTCACTGTCTGCGTTCACTCTGGTCCAGTCCTTGTCTCTCATTTTCAGCACTGCTTCACATTTTTCAGCCATCTATCCCTTGGTTTTTCTCTTTGTTGTTTCTTTCACATCTCCATTTCATGTCTCTTCTTGGAACCCTCTTGTTTTTCATTCTGTTTAAGTGCCCATACCATCATAGCCTTGGTGTCATTGTTGCCCTGTTGTTTTTATCCTGCTCTGCAAGTGTTCCTTTATACTATTTCCCTTACATTTCCATTCCTTATTGTCTCATCTTGTTACTGCTGTCCTGCTTCTGAGAAACTTCTTTTCACACACCTGTAATCTGCTCACATCTTTCCTTCATTACCCATGTTTCAAATGGTAGTGACTTCCTTACATCACTTCTTTGGTTTTGTGGGACATCCTTGCTCCAAACCAAGTTTTTAACACTTAGCAAGAATTCCTCAGCCTGTCTGCCACATTCACTGAAGGGTCACTTCTTCCATTTTCCTCTGTCACACTTCCCAAATACTTCACACTTTCCACCTTCAATTGTTCCTCCTATCCTTATTCTGCTAGTTAGTCTATCTTTCTCGTTGGAAGCAGAATCTCACATTTGTTTACAATAAACTTCATCTCCTACTGTTTGTTCCCAAGCATGTAGATGTCATGAATATCCTGTTTACCCATATCATAAGCAACTACAAACAGTATTGCTTTTGGCTAAACAGTATTCCTTTTGTCTTGTCTTCTCCTGTTTCCTCTGCCACCTTGGTCACTGTTGTCAAAAACCACAAAGAAGAGAAGAGGTGACAGTGCACTACACTGTTCCACAAAACTTCTTGCTGGGACCAGCCTGTCCTTTTATTTCCCATTCCCAAACAAGTCTCTCTCTCTCTATTCGTTTAGTCGGTTCCGACTCTTCGTGACCCCATGAACCAAATCACGCCACTTTTTCCTGTCTTCCACTTTCTCCCGTAGACCTTCCAGGTTGGAACACATTGCTTCTGTGATGCCATCGATCCATCTCATCCTCTGATGACCTCTTCTTCTAGTTCCTTCAATTTTCCCCAGCATTAATGTTTTTTCCAGCGAGGCATGCCTTCGCATTGTGTGTCCAAAGTAGGTCAGATTTTGTTTTAAGATTAGACCTTCCAGGGAGAAATCCGGTTTAATTTGCTCCAATATTGATCTGTTGGTTCTCTTTGCAGTCCATGGAACTCTAAGAAGTTTCCTCCAACACCACAATTCGAAGGAGTCAATTCTTCGCCGTTCAGCCTTTCTAATGGTCCAGGTCTCACATCCATACATCACAACTGGAAAGACCATAGCCCTCACAATACGGATCTTTGTTGCTAGTGTTATATCTCTGGACCTTATAACCTTGTCAAGGTTTGACATCGCCTGTCTACCAAGCAACAGGCGTCTCCGGATTTCATGGCTGCAGTCACCGTCAGCAAAGATCTGGGAACCGAGATAACTGAATGTGGTCACTACCTCCAAGGTTTCTCCTGCTATATCCCACGAATTGGTAGGTGTAGTTGCCATAATTTTCGTTTTCTTCACATTCAGCATAAGACCAGCCTTTTCACTTTCATCTTTCACCTTCAGTAAGAGTGTTCTCAATTCTTCTTCACTTTCTGCCAACAGGATCGTATCATCCGCGTACCTGAGGTCGTTTACAATTATTCCAGCTATTTTAATTCCTGTTTCTCCTTCATCTAGCCTCGCATTCCTCATGACATGTTCTGCATACAGATTGAATAAGTACGGTGACAGTATGCAGCCTTGCCGGACCCCTTTCTGAATCTTTATCCATTTCGTTGCTCCATACATAGTTCTCACCGTGGCTTCTTGGTCAAGGTATAAACTCCGTATCAGATGAATGAGGTGATCTGGGACACCCATGTTTTTCAGTACGTTCCATAATTTGTTGTGATCGACACAGTCAAAGGCTTTGGCGTAGTCAATAAAGCAAAGGTCACATCTTTCTGGAATTCTCTCGCTTTTTCCGTAATCCACCGAATGTTAGCAATTTGATCTCTAGTTCCTCTTCCTTTCCTAAATCCAGCTTGTTCTTCTGGCAGCTCTCGATCTAGATATTGGCAAAGTCTATTTTGTAAGATTTTCAACATAACTTTGCTAGCATGTGAAATAAGTGCGATTGTTCGGTAATCTGAGCATTCTTTAGAACTTTTCTTCTTTGGAATGGGGATGAATACTGATCTTTTTCAGTCTTCTGGCCACTGCTGCGTGATCCATATTTTTGACATATTGAGTGCAGCACTTTCACTGCATCCTTTCCAGTGACTTTAAACAATTCTGCTGGTATTTCATCATGTCCACTAGTTTTGTTATCAGCCATATTTTCAAGGGCCCACTGGATTTCGCTCTCCAAAATATCTGGCTCTAGTTCTAAATTAACATTAACATCAGCAGTAGGAGCCCTGTCATGATGCAGTTCTTTCTTGTATAGGTCTTCTACATATTCTGCCCATCTTTCCTTAACATCCTCTGCTTCACTCAGATCTTTCCCATTTCTATCTTTTATCATTCCAATTTTTGCCTGGAATTTTCCTTTAATTTCTCTAATTTTCTTATAAAGATCTCTTGTCTTCCCCATTACATTACTATCTTCAACTTCCTTGCACTGTTCATTAAAGAATATATTTTTATCTCTTCTTGCTAATTTCTGAAAATCTTTATTTAATTCAAACATAGCTGATCTATCTCCCTTGATTTTTGCTTTCTTTTGTTCTTCTGCAACTTGCAGTGCCTCAACTGATAGCCATCTAGCCTTCTTACTGTTCCTTTTCTTGGAAATGTGTTTCTCTGCGGCCTCCTTGACAGTATTAGCTACTTCTGTCCACATCTCTTGCGAGCTTTTGTCCTCCAGCTGTAATACATTAAATCTGTTTTGTACCTCTACAGCATAGTCGGAGGGTATAGAGTTAAGGTCGTATCTGCAAGTTGGGATACTTTTTGCTACATTCTGAAGTTTCAGCCGAAATTTTGCAATCAGGAGCTCATGATCTGATCCACAGTCAGCCCCAGGTCTTGTTGTAGCTGACTGAACCGCGCTCTTCCACCTCTGATTACAAAGTATGTAATCAATTTGGTTCCGGTGTTGGCCATCTGGCGAAGTCCAGGTATATAGGTGTCGTTTTGGTAGTTGAAACAGTGTATTAGTAATTATCAATGAATTTTCTTGGCGGAATTCTAGGAGTCTCTGTCCAGCTTCATTTGTTGTACCAAGACCATATTTCCCTGTTATATCTTCTACAGCTTCATTTCCCACTTTTGCATTCCAATCTCCAACTATGAAGATGATATCCTTTTTTGGTGTTGACAGTAGTAATTCTTGTAAATCTCCATAGAACTGGTCAATAATTTCCTTTTCAGCATCGGTTGTTGGTGCATAAACTTGAATTACTGTGATGTTGAGGGGCTGACCTTGAAGTCTGATGGACATCATCCTATCATTTTTATATTTGCATCCCATCACAGATTTTCTCACTTTATCACTAACTATGAAGGCTACTCCATTACTTCTGTTGTTATCGTGCCCAGAATAATACACCACATGGCCATCCGAAGCAAATTCTCCCATGCCAGTCCACCTCATTTCACTTATTCCCAATATGTCGATGTTAATTTTCTCCATTTCTCTTTTCACTATGTCTAGTTTTCCTTGATACATGGATCTTACATTCCATGTTCCTATGCAGTGCTTCTCTTTGCACCATCTTACTCTTCGTGAAGCTCCTCTCAACCTGGTCCCCTCCGGAGATCCGATTGGGGAACTTGAAACTCCGGAACATTTTGAGCTGAGCGAAGCCATGGGGTTTTCTTGGGATAGTTCAGTGGTGGTTTCCCGTTGCCTTCCACTGACCTCCAACCCCTATCTGCTCACTGACTCAGTTTCCCGCTGGGGTTGGTTACCCAACCTTCCGCTGAGTTGCTCGGCTTAACGGGGGCACCACGTGTAGGTAGGAAGTTGGAGAATTGAGGTGACAGAGGCTGTGAGAACTCTCTTGCTGAGTTCTTGTAATTGCGTATCACCCCCATTTTATGCCAGAGTCTCATGATGTCTGCAGAGACCCCCTCAGGTCATTTCCTGGGCCCCCCAAACAAGTCAGACTTCCACAATATCTCTCTTCATGTTTCTGATCAGTTAAATGTTAAGTGAACCATTTACTAATTATGCTTTGAAATTCACAAGATTAAAGCTTCTTCAAAAGATGATGATTTTGTTAATTGTCATGCACATATAACACAAATCCTGATGAATGAAATATTGTCACTCATAGTCTAAAATGCTGTCAATGGAATTTTAGCATAATCTAAAATGCTGTCAATGGAATTTTAAATCCTACATTCAGTGGAGAGGTCCTTCTACCGTACAAACTTCGACTGGCTTAGAATCTAGTTGCATTTGCTCATTTTCAGTACATTAAATTTTCTTTCATAAAACATTAGTTCACATGTCAATTACCTGTCCTACATTTGAGGTGTTCCAGCAGTGATGTACCTAAGTCTGGAGAGACACCCTGTGATGGTGATGAATTAAATATTTGTAGCTGTAACAGGACAACAAGCTTTTAATATCTAGTGTAGTTTTAATCATCTTGTGGGAATTTTTGCTTTTAGGACAGCTGACCACAGTAATCTCACTTGAATAGGGTAAAGTGATACCAATTGATTGAATGTATATGGTATTGAGTGTAGCATATACTGTAATGTTTTATGTTTTGAACAGTGTTGGGTTTCTTAGTTTCTACTAGAAGGTGATTAGAAGTTTTCTTAGTGTATGATGTTGGAAACTATTGTGCCTCCATCAGAACAAGATATTTTATTTTTCTGTTTTCTAATTATACCCTCCTTTTTTAAATTTTGTTTTCAGAATTGTTAATCTGACATGACATGCAAGCCAATGATCATTTGTTCTGCAGGTCAATGTTCTGGTGTGACTGGGATAACAAACTGAAGATTGCGACAGTTGGCATGCACTGGCCCAACGAAATAACTGTAAACACTGGCAACAAGTGTTTGTACTGGGTGGATGTCAAGCTGCAGTCAATAGAATCCATCAACTTGGATGGCAGTGATTGCAGGGCATGTAGGTACATGCATTTGAAAGCAACTGCCATGAGAAGCTTTATAACTCTTGGTCAAGGATTGATCAGACAACAGATAAATAAGCAAATATAGGTCATGCACTGGAATGAAGAAGCCCCAAATTCATTTCGTGTTTTAATCCAATCATTACTAAGCTAGGATGCACAGACCACACAAATTCAAAAGCACGGAACTACCTTAACAGAAGTAGAGGATTAAATTTAGACACTTGGTGTGCCTTAGTGCTGAGTGAAACAAACACCAACTATACATCATTTTTATTTGCAGCTCCTTGTATTGGCCATGTTTGCAGTTAAAATTGTTGGATGTGAAGTCCGCCAGTTATGCAAAACACTATTTTTCTCAGTACCCAAACATGTTTCAGCACCACTGTGCCATCATCAGTGGGTTCTCGCTTTTATTTATTCTGCAATGTAAACATTTTTGTTAAATTATTATAAAATTATGTGCATTTTTAGTTCAAAAAACAGATCATTTCTTTTTGTAAATACCTTTATATTTGGTGTACATGAATTTCCTGGATCACTTGTGTGTTAATTACTGCAGGTAGCTTGTCCTCTGTGACCAAATGATGTTGATGAGAAAGTTTTTGCTGGGAGTTAACCTATCTTCTAGAATGTAACTTACATTTTTGCGATGTTTTCACGCCTACATTCGGTTTTACTTAAATTTTTGTGTGGCAAGCACTTCCATTTTTTGCATAATGCAGAGGTGTTGTGATGCACGCATAACTATAACAAATATTTTGCACAAATAACGTTATATGTCATGTTGTAGAGTGTGTTCTGCAACATGATATTCCAAGTTGCCCTCTGCAATGCCCACTCATCCTAATTGATAATTTGGTGGTAGTCATGCTGATGTAGAAGGATGAACAGTGTTTACATAATAGCTGGTACATGACAGGTGTTTTGCAGGTTGCTTTCCCTTTGATAGTATATGTTTTGCCAGCTACAGTGCTGTTACAGGTGGTGACAGGAGGGTGCATACAGGATCATGATAGGGGTAGGAGCCATAGGGTAGGGACATGGGTGCAGAAGGAGCATAGGGTCTGACAAGAATATTGCAGAGATTGAGAGAGTGATAGAAAGGTGTTCTAGGTGCGGTGGGAAAAATTTCTGTTAGAATGGATCTCATTTCAGGACATAATTTTAGGAAGAAATGGCCCTGTCAAAGTAGGTGAATAACACATTCCAGACCAGGATAACACTGAGTCACCAATGGTGCACTCTGAAGCTGTTTTGTGGAGGGATTAGCAGTACCAGGATTGGATGTAATGGCCCGAGAAATTGGCTTTTCAACTAGACTGGTGCTGTAATTACGTGCAGTGAGGGCTGAGGTGAAAATGGTGGTGTATTGCTGTAAAGTGTCTACATCTGAACAAATACATTTGCCTTGGATGCCAAGGCTGTATGGGAGGGAATGTTCAACATGGTAAGGATGCCAGCTGTCACAATGTAAGTACTGTTGCTTGCTGGTAGGTTTAATGTGGACAGAAGTGTGTAGCTGGCCTTTGGTGAGGGCGAGATCAACATCAAGGAAAGAGGCACGTTATTTGGAGTAAGACTATGTAAAATTTAACTGGGAGAAGGTATTAAGAGACTCCAGGAATTTAAGCAAGTCAGCATCACCATGAGTCCATACGGTAAATATATCATCAAGTATTCAAACCAAACCAGGAGTCCCAAGACTCACGGATCCCCAGGAAAGCCCCATCCAGCTATTATGTAAACACAGTTCAGCCTTCTACATCAGCATGACTACCACCAAATAATCAATCAAGATGAATGGGCATAGGCAGAGGGTATATACTGACAACTCACAACACCCTCTTCAGACATCAGTTTCTCAGAACTCTGCAGGTGGGCACTAGCACTACAACATGTCCCTGGCTCTTGCCACCCACCTGACCTTAATTGACATTAATTTCTTCCATCTCAGCTTTTCTACACTGTAACTACTCTTTGATTCACTCTGTTCTACATCATTCACTGTCTTTCCCATCTTTTTTCACTGCCTCCTCCGACCTCTGTTCCATACAATGCACTTAGCTCTCACTCTTATTAACTCATGCACAATGATTTAGTAGTAATCTCTGTCTTGCATATAACCCTGTCTTCCACCTGTAAGCTCTGAGGTTTTCAAATCCGATGCAGTACCCAACAATCAGTCTTTCCTTCTCACCCGGTATGGCAAGTCTCCCCTGACCAAGGGTTCTCGGTGACTTTCCCAAAATCTACCCCTTTCCTACACCCCTCCAGTCCTTTTCCTTCATCCTTTTTCCTTCCCTTTTGACTCTTATGCCCGAAGAAAGAGCCTCTGGCTCTGAAAGCTTACCAAATACAACAGTCTTTTATGTGTGTGTTCTGCCACTGGTTGGCAAGTAGATTTTTATGTGTCCAATTAAATAATTTTATCAATAATTCATTGTTTCTGTGTCATCCTCTTTGAAAACATTGCTTAAACAATACAGGAGAGTCTGAAAGTGGATGTTTTGAGTATCCAAAGCTGCACACAGTAAAGGTATCTATTGGCAACCACCTCCACTGAAACAAGACAGCCATGCTACAAATGTAGACCAGTTGTTCTCTAGGAGCTGAACACCTGACTACCAGTCCTGAAATAGGAAAATGCAGGGTTTAATGTTTTGAAGGTCTGTTCTTGAGTTGCCTGATTGTACTCAGTATTTTACATTTCTGTCAAATAATAAAACCCAGAAGTCAGAGTTTTATGTTGAGGGTTTAAACTTCATGAGTTTGTAATGGCTTTTTCATTGAAGCCTCTGAAGTTGCCAGCATTGTAAATGTCTTGAAGCACAGTCTAATGCCAATAAAACAAAATTCAAAGTACGCAAATGAAGGTTGTACAATATACAATTAATGGGTTTCTCAGGTAACGCATCTGAAAGGTTGTCATTTAAGAAGTATTTAACAACAAAAATTGTTGGTAAAAACACTCAGTTTAAAAAGCAACATGAATTAATCGCTTCATCAGCCATACTTAATAAGATTGTATTTATTCAAACACAATTTTACAAGGATAACAAATGTCAGTTTAATCAAATGATGAAACATAACTAGGATATGGGTATGTGATTATGGAATTCTAGTTACAAAACTAATGCTACTGTTCATTCACACCTCTTAAGTTCACTGCACCCTAAGCATATTCTTCCAGCTCAGTAATATCTCTCCTTTACACTCTTGTGTGTTTCAGTTAGTCTCAAATTCAAAGGAAGCATCCCTCAGTATTGTAAGGGTTGTGGAGTTGAGTCAGATAGGTTAGCATTGTCATAAGGCTTGGATCCTGCAGGTGTAATGTGGAAAGGTTATTTTAAAACTTTCACCAATCCTAACATTTGCTAGCCCTTGATTTGTGTAAAAAGAAATGTGTGGTGGTATTAAAAATGTATACTTTCTCTTAGAACACATAGCTTATATTTTTCTATTATGGACTGCAATGGATTTCAATGAGAAAAATTTTGAAATTTTGTGTAAGCTTTGTTGGAAACCAGTAAGTTCTATTTCTCAAATACCAGATGGAAGAAGACCAGGTATCTGTTCACTCGCAGTTAAATTGTCTCAAGAGAGTTTCTAACTGCAATATATCTTTCTTCCTTTAACATAATATTATACACTTTAACACTCATGTAATGCAAAGGCTCGTTTAACGACAAATTATCATCATCATCATCATCATCTTGGACAGTTTGCAGCCTCTAGCCAGGTCTGTATGGAACATAGGCCTCTCCATCATCTTCTGTCTTGCCACCATCTGTCCATCTTCACCTTGGTCCAGTCTTCTCCTTTCTTCTCGATGCATTCCTTTATTCCTAGGCCCAGCAAGACAGTAGTGGATTATGATTTCTGCTTTCAAAAATAGAACGGGCCTTGTTTAACTACAAATAAACAGTTTTAATGTGGGTGTAGACTACTCTTCCCCCATATAAGTTGTTTAAGGACTTTTTATTATAACTGGGTAAAATATTTACAATTATATTATAGCTGGTAGCACAACAATTTGAAATGTTTGCAGAGGGATCTGAAAATATCCCAGTAATACAATATGTGATTTTCATTCTTGTGTAGAAGTTTTGTTATGAAAATATATCTTAGCAATAATGCACCTTATAAACTGACATTCATTTGTACATTGTTGTAAACAATGAATAGAAAATGCGTTCAGATGCATTGTTACAACAAATTCACAGTTTGGGTTTGAGTTTCATGGAAGGAAGATGTGGTGTTATAGTTTCTTTCTCATAGATGGTGATATACATTTTGCAAGGGTCTTCAGTCTCAAGCAGGCTTTGGCAGATTTACTGAAAAGTGATAGCGATAGTGAATCAATTTTTGAAAATAAGGATGACACTGATGCTGATGGAGATGTGATAGAGGAAGATATATAGATCAGAGGTGAAGGGGATATGAGTGACTGTGAAGAAGGTGATAATGGTATTTATGTAACAAGTGTATTTACTTTCATGTCTAGAAGTGGAGAGATAACATATAACACAGTCCCACATCATGTGTGCAAGCAGGTCTGAAGAAATGTAATTTGTGAAACTGCACACATTCCACATCACCTTAGAATACAATTACAGACAAGGGCAGATTGTTTCAGACTTTTTATCACCTATCACATGCAGAGTGTAACAGTAATGCATACCAATAACTATTGAAAAGATAATGAAATTCTATACCCAACTCTTGAACACTGGATTGAACTTGATTCTATAGAGCTGCAGGCATTCTTTGGTCTACTTATAATAGCTGGCTTGCATTAGGCTCGTGGGAACACTTTAAGTGAATTTTGGTCAGAAGAGTATGGCTTACCTATTTCTCGAGCCACAACGAGCTTTTGAAGATTTTTTGATATTTTGATGTGCCTCTGCTCTGATGATAAACTTACAGGGGAAGAAAGAAAAGCTGAACATATAAGGGCTGTGTTTGAAATGTTCGTTGATGCATGCATTTCATCTTATGTCCCTGAATCTTATATTACAATTGATGAGCACCTGTGTACTTTCAGAGGACGGTGTCCATTCAAGGTGTACATTCCTTTGAAACATGGAAAGTGTGGGATAAATGTGTGGGCTGCTGTAGATTGTGAGACCAACTATGTCATAACTGCACAAGTGTATATGGGGAAATCAGCTGAAGGAAGGGAGATAAATCAACGGAAACAAGTGGTACACGATTTAATTGATCATCTGAAGGGAAGTGGTAGGAACATTACCCCCAATAACTTTTTTACAAGTTTTTGTGTGGGACAAGAACTTCTTGTTAATAAATTGACACTTGTGAGAACTTTTTGAGCCAACCACAAAGAGATACCAAAAGAAACGTTGCCATCAAAACAGAGGCATCCATAATCGACCATTTTTGGGTATGCGCAGAATACTGTTTTAGCTTCATATGTTCCTACACAAAATATATCAGTCATTTTGTTGTCTATTTTACACCAAACATTTGATGAAAGTGAGCATTAGCACAAAAAACCTGAAATAATAATGTTCTACAACTCAGAGTCAGGAGTTGGTACAGTTGATAAGATGGCTGGACATTATTCAGTGAAACATGGAACAAGAATGTGAACACTTGCTGTATTTTTTGGTATACTAGATTTAGCTTGTCTCAATGCTTATATTCAGTATTGTAATTTTTTACATGATATGGGAAGTAAAAATGCAAGAAGAGAAATCCTCCCAGAACTAGGAAAAGAAGTAGTCAAACCTCACATTGAATGATGAATCCTGTTACCCCAGTGCAGAACACCAGAACACAACACATTCGTTTGGCAATAATATCCTTAGGCTTTGAGGATCAACTAAAGCAAAAAGAACACGATACCCAGGAACCCAATGTTCCAAATCTGGAAAAAAAAAGAAAAATATGGTGTGGTTCCTGCCCAAGGTCAAAGGAGAAGCAAGTGAATCAACAATATGATGGGTGTCACAATTTGTAAAGAGCATGCTAGGATAAATGTGTCTTGTAATGATTTTCACCATATGACACGGAGAGCGAGTAGGGGTGTATTTCTAATAAAATTCCATGTATGTGATATTACACATAAATTAATAAATTACAGTATTGTTACTAGTATGTGGGTCATGAGTATTTTGTGTTAAAATAATTTTTGAAACTAAACAAAATATGTTTTCACATTTCAAACAAATGCAGTAACTAGTTACAACTTATATGTAACTTAATTATATTAATAAACTATGAAGTTATAATATCAACATCATGCATAAATCATAATTACTTTTGTGGGCATATTTTGAATTTTATCACCATAAAGTTGCTTGAATCACTTTGGGGTCAAAAAGGACCCCAAGCCATACAATGTTTTCCAGAGCGAGGGTTAATGAATAGATTATGACAGGGTTTTAAATTTTTACAATTTGGCCAATAAATCAGTGAAATATTGAAAATCAGATTCTTGTTGCCACTATGCTGGAACTGTCACCAGATACAATAGTAATCTATCACTAATGTTTCTTAATGTAACTGATTGGTGTGCTCAGATGGTGCGGTTGGTCATAAAAATGTAGAGCTGATGATTCTTATGGGCCTCTCATGTATTGTGGTCATATTCTGTGCACATATCCCTGAAAAATATCATAGCCAAGTATACTCAGGAACAATGTGAAACTGAAATGGGTATTTGATTAGGGATGCTTTGCTGGTACAAAGAGAGATAAATTTTCCCATAAAGGACTCTGAAATGTGTGACAGCTGTTGTGCTAGGCACTGTACATTCCCAGTGTGGAAGAAAATTTCTGTTACAGAATAAGTTCGTTACAAACGCTGACTTCTTTCACATCTCTGTAGTCTCCATCATGATAGAAAGCATGAATGTGTACTGTTTTAGGTTTGGACTATGAGAACTGCATACTGCTGGATTTAAAGTAAGCAATTTTGCTTTACAGGTAATTCTGGAAACAGCTGTAAAGCACCCATTCTCGATCGCAGTCTTAAAGAAGACCCTGAACTGATGGGACTGGGAACACTGGCCAGATTTCCTCGTGTCACAAGTTTACAGGGAAGAACTACAGAGTCCTCATGCGGTCACTCGGTCACATTTACGTAATAAAGGTCTACCACCCTGCCTTCCAACCCTCAGTAGGTCTCTGGTAGAGGATGAAATCTTTCATCCTACTTTTCTTATTTTGGTGATGAGTATAAAATTCATTAATCAGTCCGTAGGATGTGAAGTTAAATTCTTCAAAGTATTTTAAATATATTTGTTGATCACAGTATTTTTGGTGCTGAAAGAGCCCCACTAATCAGTACCCCTTTAACTGTGGATTAGCTCTTCTCAGTGGACTTCTCCTTTTGTGTCAAAGGCTGCTGAAAGAGATTTGTTATCCTCTGGAATATCAGTTTCAAATCAGTGTACTGCCTATCATATAAAAGTCTAGATGACAGATGACATCTGCATGTACTCCAGTAAGGGAAGAGTGTGTCTTTCAGGTCCCTACAGACAACAATTTGCACAAATATAACACAATTTGTTCTCTGGTGAGCATTTTTTGACAGTGTGATCATCACTCTCCCTGCCCTTCAACCACAGCACCAAAGAACAGAATGCTCCACCCAGCAGGTACAAGTGCCTGTTTATGGCTCACCTCTCCCTTGTAGAATAGGATTGTTAAAACTGTGATCTACAAAGACCATAAAACACCTCTTGAAAATGGTCTACTTTCTACTATCTACCTCAACATGCAAATGTCTTTAGTCAGCCATTGGAAAGCTGGGAAGTGAGTCATCTGATCCCAAAATGTCACATTTAAAGTCAGAACCCTAAATCTCCAAGGTAGACTGTAATTGACAGTAAACCTGTTGTACCTTTACAATGTATATTTTGGTTGCAACTATCATAGTTTTGCATTACACAAGGTAACTGATATTTCCCCAAAACAGATATTTTCAAATTTACTAATAAATGCAGATTTCTCGGTTCAGGATTAACACTGCCTGGTATTGGGCACTTTATATATTGGTCGATTATGGATCTTCCTAGAGTTATCTCCACACAGTTGTGAAAGATGTGCAGGAGAAACATAAATGCTTGTGATCTACCTGTATACAATCAGACCATCTTTGCCAACCCCCTAGACCAAGTCAGGCATATAACTTTACTCTCCCTGTGACTCTCTTGGCCAAACTTTGTTGTTGAATTCAAAATTATCTTCCTTTTAAATCTCTTTCCTGATCCATTTCTTCCACTAGTAGTTACCAACATTCATTCTCTCTCCCCCCCCCCCCCTTTACACATACACACAAACACACAGACATACACGCACACACACACACACACACACACACACACACACACACACACACACACACACACACACACACACACACACGCACGCACACACACACACACTGTTTTCTCAAGTTCACAAGATATGTGTCACAATTTTTACCTGACCACAAAATCCAGTCATAAGTTTCTTGTCCCAAGACAATTGCCTTGATCTTTCTGCTGAAATTAAATGGCTTTCTCTGGTTAGCAACAATGTGCATCGCAATTTCATTGACTGTTGCTTGGTTTGAGTCACCTCATGTAATGAGATCCAAAAAATTCATCTCGTTCTTGATTTAGTGCAAAACTAAAAGCTATGAAGTACAGTCCAGTCTGTTTGTTCACTGATCACAGCTCTTGAAACCCCCTAAGAACAAAGTTTTCTGTAATTCAGTTCCTATGAAATGTTGTATAAACTGTGGAAATTCTTTTGACAACTTTGACACTGAATTGTTGATCCTGTTAAAGTTTTCTTCACATCACAAACCAAACCTTGTGAAATTGAGGGTGGTTAGCCAGGGCAAATTTCCAGAGCTGCCAAGCACATCATTATATTACAAATGGTATGCCACAATTAACAAGTGACTCAGTTTTCTTAGATGTTATAATCTTCTAAAACTTGGCACATAGATGAAACAACTCCAAATGATGTCTAAATGTGTTCAAAGGATGCTGGGAGTATATATATGTAGTCACACTACAGTGATAGTGTGACACTCAATTTTTTACAAGTGAGCTTTATTTAAAAGATAGCCCCCTAAAAATAAAAATGAATAGATGGTGACTTTAACCCAAAATGTGGAATGCATCTCCAAAGTAAAAATAAAGTTATATTGCTTCATATCCTTTTTATTAATTTAACTTCTTGCTGCAAGGGATGGTCTCCTCCTTTGACAAGCTTCTCATTGTGTGAACAATGTTCTGAGACCTTTAACTTACTGGAAACATTGCTTAATTACTTTAGGTGAATACTGAAATATATCAAATGTAACCTAATCAGAGGACAGGCCAAATATTTCGTGTAATGTGACCTGCATTAATTTTTATACCAGTTACAGTACGAGAGGTGGGAGGAAGTGTGTTTGGATACAAATGGAAAAAAATGTCTAACAGTTTCATTTCCATTTTTAAACTAAAATTTGAGGATGCATTCCCCAAAACTTTGCATTCCATTGCAACTTTAGAAAAAAATGTATGGATAACCAGAGGTATCAAAAAATCCTGTTGAACTTCAATCAAAAATAGACAGACTGATCCAGCCTTTTTGCAATTTTATAAAAACTGGAACAGAATCTACAGAAAGGTACTACTAGCTGCTAAAAAAACTTAGAAACCATAAAATGCTATTGCAGGCAGAAAACAAAAGCAAGGCAGCCTGGAATATTATCAAGTGGGAAATAGCAATCACAGGACAAAAACATTTGAATTCACAAATTAAGAACAAAAATAGACAGATGAACCTCCCAAAAGCAATAGTTATTTTTGTAGATGTGTACTTCAGCAACATGTTCACAAGTGGTCACTGGAAAATAAAGTAATTTTAAATGTAAAGAAAACTAATTGTGTGTACATCTGGTTGAATAAAAGACACAATGATGGTAAATTAACAATTAATGATAAGATAATGGAATGTGTAATGGATACCAAATTTTTGGGGTTGAAGGTAGATTGTCAGTTGAAATGGGCAGAACATGTAAAAACTTCAACAAAGAGACTATCCACAGTGTGTTATGCTCTACGAATACTTGCATCAGTGTGCAATATCCGAGCCTAAAAATGACATATTTTGGATACATATACTCAATTCTCCATTAGGGAATCATGTTTTGGGGAACAAGTGATGGGAATATTTAGTCTGTCTTCAAGGTACAGAAAAGATCTGTAGAGATAAAAATAAATAGGAGCAATAGGGCCCATTGTACTGATTTATCCAAAAAACTAGAAATTCTAGCTGTCCCATGTGAATACATTTTCCAGACTGTAATGTATGTAAGGAAAAATACTCATCAGTGTGCTACAAGCAGCTTAATACATGACAATGAAACTAGATCCAGCCTCTGCTTACACCTAAGTCCAAAACACAGAACAGTATGCTATATAATGGCCTAAAACTGTACAACAGGCTGCCACAGGAAATAAAAGGTGTAAACAAAGTCCATATCCTTAACCAAAAGCTAAAAATGTATTAAGTAAAAGTTGTTACAAAGTAAATGAGTATTTAGAATAATTGTAGATAGCTATTTAGTATATCCAAATGCCAAATAGGCCTACATAAAGTGACAGCATATGATATAATAATAAATATTGTACGAACTGACCAGCAAAAATTTTCAGAATTGAATTGTACACATTGTAAGAACCTATGTATGTTTTAGTTCATAGGACACAATTGATGACATCCATACAATTTGTATTGTTATACAGATGAATAAACATATCAATCAATCAATCAATCTGTTATGGGAACTTAATTGTTTCCTGATGGAGACTCCCTGTCAAAATGCTGGCTGCAGTGATATTTGTATGCTGGCCCCTAACAACTCATACACTTGTGCCTGACATGTGGACAAGGAATCTGGTTTCAGTCAGCATTCATGCAGAGGTGAGACATAAAAAAAGTTGAAAGGTAACTATTATTGTGGTTACATCCGTAATTTTAAATTGCAGTGATACCACTGACAGCTGGAGACAAAAGTTTGTATTAATCATGCATTTTGGATTCTTGTAGAGATGTTTTAATACAAATTTCAGTCCACAACACAGATATCTTTATACCTGAGAAGTGAAATAACAATTTCCATAGATTTAATGTTAAAAATTGTTCAATATAACTATTTTCTTATGATGGAAAATCTGAGATGGAATGTAACATTATGAATAAGATATTTGGTACTCGTCGTATAGTGGAGATGTTAAGTTGCAGATAGTAACAACAAAAATACAGTCTTTTTGTTGTGCCTATCTACAACTCGACATCTCTGCTGCATGTTGAGTACCAAATACCCTTTTAATATTGTTGAATATCTTATTAAATTTTCATCTCCTATTTAACTCTGTTAGGGTTGAATTTGCAAAAACAGAGACACATATTTTTTATTTGTAACAGAAGTCAAATACCAGTTTCCACAGATGTAAATTTAAAAACACTTTTAATAGTTTTTAATTATGTAAAAACTTTGACCCACTGTTGCAGTCAGCACATGTTAAATTCCAATGAATTCTGACACACACATTTCTCAATTTCTGACTCAGGAATGAAACACAAAGTTTTGTGGGTCATCTGGAAAACTGCTTGAATAGTGACATATTTTCAAAAATCTTTCATCCCTATTCCACCTCCTTAGGAGTGGAATATCAAAACATCCCTTCTTAGACACCTGCTGTTAAAGATAAACACCCTCTGCAAATTTAAAGTTTGTCCTTAGTGGTTCAGTCTGTGCAGTCAGTTGGGACATTGCCTTCATATATAAATGTGATCGCTACAGTGTGAACAATTGACTGTGTACCTACTGGTGCTTACAACAGCTGGTAAATGTTCCCACTATTCTGAATAAGGAAGTGTTGATGGCAGTGGCTGGCACCACGCAATCCAGGTGGATCAATGGCTGCTGCGCCAGCAGACCCAGTCTGTCATGCTGGCCAGGAGTGTCTGCTGTGTTGACGTAGTCATCTGCAGCTCTGTGGGCAGCAAGTAGTCTCTTGTAATGGTGGACCTGGCTGGTGTTGCCACACGTTTGTTGGCACTTGATGCCACTCTCCACACGAGTCTTCTCTAAAAGACTTCAGCTGTGCAGGGCTGCTACAGCCTGTCTGCCTGCAACCAGTTTATTTTGATTCAGTGCATCTCGATCTTCTTATCTAATCTTACAAGGGAACCTCATGGACTCTCTTCTTATATTCTCTCCATACTTCAAGGTGTTAAAAGATAATGTGTGGATATCAATATCCTAAAGCAGTATGATGGACTTAAATACGTGACAAACTTAACTAAAATGAAATTTTTTATACTTAACAGAACTCAGAAGACTTAAACTAGATGTTTACTGTATTTGAGTGGTGTCACACTGGGTTAGGAAACTGGTCTCCACACAGTGGATGTCAAATCCTGCAGGCATGAATACAAGGACAAGTCTGTGAAATTTCCTGTTTGCAAGGACAGGCCATGACACTCAGAGAGTATTTTCTTCAGGTTTTATATGCTTTTAGTCAATTAGGGTAACATAATGTGGAAATAGAAAAGCATGCTATGTAGGCAATTTTAAGAAAATTGCAAGAGAAATTCTAAGTGTCTGTGATGTATCAGTGTGTGGCAACCATGAACATGAGCTGGTGGTGGTTGTGTAGTTAGCATTGTAGCTCTGCAATCACTCAATTGTTGGATCAAGTCTCACTCACAATTCTTATTTTTTCAACACTAGCTGTATCATTTCATACATAAGACTTTTGGAAGATAGTATGATGACACTTGTAGTTGCATGAACATACTACTGAATTTTTCTAATGTTATTTCATTGTTTGTTAATTTTTATCACAGCAAATATTAACTATCAACAAGTAAACAACCAAACCTGTAATGTTTGTGAAACTGAGTGCCTGTTGTGATTTCTGAAATCTTAGACCTGTAATAAGGGTAAGGTACTAAGAACTGCTTTGCACCTGAACACAATCTGCAGACACAGGTTTCAAGGATGGACCAGCTTGAAAAACCAATCAAACATCAATAAATAAAGGTATAAATAATTGCACTCAATAATACCATCCTACAATATCCCAGAATATGAAAATAATGAAAGACAGCTATTACTATGAATGAATGTAATTTTTCCACATGTACAGGGAATCTTTGAAGTTTTTAAGAAAAAAAAAGCTTGTTCAAATTTTGAAAAATTTCTCTTCTGGCAAATGATAAAAACCCATGCATATTGCAATACTTTCGTAAATTGGAGCCAAGAATTAGTGATGCATGAGTGAATAAATTTTAGTAGCATCTTCATGAAAAGCAATTTCTCAGTTGCCAATCAAATAGAAAAAGTATGATTTCTTGACTTGCCTGTAGAAATGTCATAAACAGTTTATTCTAATAATAAAAATTAGTAATCAACTGAATAAAACTGAAAATTGAGTAAAATTTCATATAATTTCATGTCTTTGGAATATTACTTTTTGAACATAATATGTTGAAAATGACTAGTGTTGAAAAAACATAAATAAAAAGAATGCATGGGAGTTGTCCAATCATTTACTACTTGAACATCATCCTAGTAAATGTGTCTAGTATGAAGTAAATCTGTGATACCTTGGACTTCCCTTTTAGACCTTCTACAGCACTGCATTTCAAAAGCTCCCATTCTCCTCTTGCAGTTTTTTGGTTATGTATTATAGATGGCTACACTGCAAATACTTTCAGAAAAGACTTCAGAACACTTAAATTTGTTTGGATTACCTTTTCTGAAGTTAACATCTCATTACTGTTAGCCTACATTAAATATTACAGCCAGTCATTTTGCTCCTCAAATAGAAAAAAAAAATTGTTACATTTCATCCTGGCTTTTCCACTGTTTGCTCTTGATTGAAGTAATTTAATGTGTAATAACACTGTGTTCCAGTTTACTGACTTGCATAAATGTTGGATGATCTAGTGCCAAGGATAAAGATTCTAAATTTATAGACTACAACTTTAGTTGAGGCCAGGTACAAGCACTTTTATGGCCCATATGAGACCCTGATACTGAAATCCCAGATGAACACAAATTTTCATTCAAATTGCTCCACCTTGTTCGAGATGCTGCTTCATAGGGTGACTTAAAGAATAAATCACATACTTTAAATCAGAAGTGGCCACTGTAGGCTATGTCTATGAAACATATTAACAACGAATTAGGCATGTTGTTCATATCATCAGGGGTAACTATGAATATCATTTCCACATCACTTTATCTGTATGCTAATAAGGAGAAAAGCAGCTACACAGAAAACAGAAAACCCTTCTGCATGTCGCCTCAGCAGTTCCCTTGTGCAGGTGGTATTTTTCAGTGGAAATCAGCTTTGGACAGAACACTGCCCTCTAGTCCAAATTTTGATTACCTTGAGGAGTAATAGCTAATATAATATTCTTTCCAATTTTTCTAGATATATGGTACTTTTGTCTGATATCTTCTGGAAATCTTCTACTCTTATGCTCTGAATTAGAAAACTCCACTCCCTACTGTGGTCTGGAGTGCAGAGGTTGTATGGGAATTCCTTCTACCTCTTATAAGTGTTCCCATTAACTGCCTTGACCATGGGACTGAAATCTCTCAGAAGTTAACATTTGAATAAGTAAGGAGGAATGTATTTCTCACTACCAATTTATTAATTTTATAGCAAGAATTAACACAGCCTTTTGAAACTGAAGAGCAGGCATGCAATAGGACAAAGCCTGATTAACACCTCTTGCTGCCTCTGTGCCCAGCATCTCAGAATCTCTTTATTCATGGGAAGCTCAATAACATGGAACTTCACACAGGAGGAACTCCATGGCAACACACACCTGGAGACACTTACGATGATGTAAGCACATCTGGTAGCAGTCGTGTGGTGCTCCGTAATGCCCCTGAAGAACGTTCAACACAAAAGAACATAAACCAAATGCAGAATAGCATTAAATACATAAATAGTTATTTCTAACAAACCTTATATGTCACTGCATATGATTACTCAGTTATTTAAAATGCCATTAGTACAGGCATTCTACCTATCCATTCCAAAATTACAGTTCTGTACCCTTAAACTATATGCTGTGGTTGTGAATTGGTGAGTTCATTCCTAAGCCACTGTTAACTATATACCATTACAGAGTACATTTTGGCATTTGTGTGTAAGACTGTAAAGATCCCTGAAGAGGCTATTGCAAGATCCCTCCTTATCAACTTTCAGTAATTAATGATTAATGCAATAACATTGAAAAACATGATTGTAAGGAGGTTTGTGAAAATAACCTTGCCTTGTAAGATTGGCAATCTGAAGTAGTTCACAAATTTTGACAAGTTTCCTCTTAATGTCTTATACATTTACATGAGATGTAAACATGGAACAAATGCAAGACTTCAGACATCACTAATGTCTCTTTGTTTGACACAAAATCACGATTTCCATACTAACATTTTGTTATGTGACAACAGAGTTTACTATACTGTTCTTCAAATCTGTGTCATGATTCATACTTCTAGTTTTCGGCCCTTAGATGTGATTAGTAGGTGTAGATGGTAGTAATTAGATGTCAGATTCCAAAGTTTGCTTAGTCATATAATCTTATTGTAGTTCTTAAGATTTTGTGCCAGGAATGCCCACATTTAGCCTGATAGTGTCAAAAAGTTAAGTGTTCTAAAAGTGAAGTATACATGTTGATTGTTAGTGTGCCTTGTCAGCTCTGTTGATTATTGGGCCTATTTTGTAACATATAACCTGATGTGTGTACCCTAGTTCAATTCAACTAAGCAGGTACCAAAACAGGTTCCTTATTGAATTTGTGTTGCGAGAAATATCTGAACCTTATCTGTCAACCTACAACAAAAATATTGAAAATGAATGTAAAAAATTTAACCTTAACGTACTGTTTTTGGACATGCTGATAATAAGTGAGAATGAAGAGAAGAAATTGTTCTGGATGGCAATGTCTATTAATGTAATTAGACCACTTCTCAAGAAAGGAATTGGGAAGATTATGAGTTCATCATATGGTGAGTAGAGTCTACTGTTCTGTTGTGGTGTTGTAAGTAAAAGGCACTCTCTTCTGACTAACAAGTGACATTTTCAGATTCGTACAGTAGCAATGTGTACTGGAGCAATGCTGCACCCACAACAATGAATGTGATGAGCAAGAACACGAAGACGGTGGTTGTGCTGTTGAGAAGCATGGAGGTCGAATCACCACTGAGTGTAGACTACATCCCAGATCAGGGGTTGTATGAGATGTAAGGATAATCCAGTCTCAGAATTAAGATCTGTCCACCATACAGTTTGCTTTGTCTGCTTGTAAATGTGAAAATGACCTAACACATGAGCTGTTGGTCAGTATGAACCTTCACTTGGATATTATGTGTTTCTATATATGGTTATGGGCAGTTCTGATTTTTTCTCCTTGAAGGCAATTTCTAGTCAGAAGTCCAAAACTTTATCCTTAGTTGAATACTACTTTACCACTTTCAATTCAGACTTAACAGGATCTACCATCGTAGAACCAGAATACCTTCATTTTGTCCTCTTTATAGAGAATACAAGAATATGTTCTCACAGTTGTAGAGGTGTTTTGCCATACAAGAATATGTTCTCACAGTTGTAGAGGTGTTTTGTGATGTTCTCAATTTTCTACCAGTTAATAAATTTAGACTTGTTTCAGGGACTAGTTTTAATGATAGCAGTGTATTACTGCAAGCTGCTATAGAAACTCCCAATCTAGAGGTCCCAAATGTTCCTCAAAGCTGACATTAATTCAGCATGGTATGAATTTTCCAGTTTACACAACATACTTTATAAAGTGTCCTCTGCATGTAATTTGTATCTTAGATGCTGCTCACTCACCATTATAAAGTTTTTCCCTGAATAATGCTACACTATTAGTGATTTGCATTCTTTTGATTACTAGTTATGTCAGAGGTATGAATCAACAGGATTTGTATTATTGCCAGGACATTTCTTTTTAGGAAAGGACACACGCAGCATTAAAGTTGTTAATGTATTTTATGTGCTTGCACTGACGATGTTATAGCGCTCTCAATCATAAGTCCTATAATGGCTGCTATAGATGTCCATTTGAATTTATAAGCTTCACAATGACACAGTCAATTTAAAGTCTCACAAGCTTGCTTTGTTCTGCATCTGACCACTGAAGTGTGTGATGGATTTTTTGTTGGCTGTATTCTTACCTCTGGGGTTTGTGTAATTTTTAAATACTGTGACTGTGGATTTACTATGCCAGTTTGCCCTCCTACTGCACAGAAATAAGTGGCACTTGGTGTGTAGTACACGCTAGAATAACAATGCTATTGTTTGCTTGAGTACAAGACCTGAAAACAAAACCTAACACATAGCTGAAGGTGTAGAGATGTTATGCTCTCCTCTGGCAGTTCAAGTATAAATAATTCAATGACTTCTGCTACAATAAAGTAAGATATGTAAAATTCTGTGTATGGTCCTGACCTGACTCAAAATTATGAACTTAGGTTAGCAGCACACTGTTGAAGCCCAACACACTAGCACTGCTCATTCACGAATGTCCTTACTTCAGAAGTGTGTGTGTCCAAGTGGCATGTCAGCCGGTATCTACTACTTTGGTTTCTACCATGAATCACTCCACATCATGTGATTTAAGAGGGCTGATTAACAGACAGACTAATTTTGTTCACAGATGTTTATTACTCCATTCAAATGGTAGCATCTTTTCCAAAGTACTTCCCTCCTACTGTAATGCACCGTCTATAGCGCCTCTGCTAGTGCTCAAACACACACTGCAGACAATTTTTTATCAGGTCCTTGAGAATCCTCACTTCTTAAGCATTGTTCACTTCATGAGCACTGCTTAGAGTCCTCAAATAAAAAACCTCAAAGTTTTCCCTGTAGTGAAAGCAATTAAAAAGAAAATCACAGGATGCAAGACTGGGACTATAATGTGGATTCAGCACACAGCTAATGTTGAACTGAACCAGAAACTACAAGACTTGATTTGTGATGTGAGGCTGCACATTGTTATGAAGTTGTCATCCAGTCTGAGAAACTTCTGGTCTTTCCTTGCAGTGTGCTTCATCAGTTCAGCCAATACTGATGTGCAGTATGCTGCTGTAACAGTAGTGTGAAAGATCTGCATGCTGGTAAATCATTCCAGGACTTCCCTGCAGATGAAATAACTTTCAGTTATCTTTTGGAGTTGAAAAAGTCAGTGGTTTCCTCACTGTGCTGGCTCATTCCCCTTAAAGATCGTAATGATGCATCCAAACCATGCCTGGTCACCAGTGATATTAGATTCCAAACACAGATCCCCTCCATCAGCAAAGAGGTGCAGCACCCCATGGCTTGCCTCTACTGACACAGCATTTTGGTTGAAGACATGACACCGAACAGGTAGAAGCATGGGTCATAGGGATATGATCCTGCATAATTGTGAAGACACTGCCATATGAAATTTTTAGTATTGCTTTGACATTACCTGCTGATCCTTATGGACAGTTGCAGCATGCTGGTGATGGTGACTTCAGTCATAGTAGAAGCCAAAACGCAAAGCTCACCTTGTTTAACACAGACAAGGTGGCCTTCTTTAAGTCGTTGAACTATTTAAAAATTGTTGCTCAAAGTAGTGCATCTTCACTGTAAGCTTACTGCAGCCTTGCATTTGTGTTGGTGGCTGTACAGTTTTAAAAAACACAGAATTGTATTGCCCCATACTGCTCCTCTTCCATTACCTCCACCGTTTGAGGTGTGAAATGCATAGTGCCCACAAAATAGAGCATTACTGCCAACTTACTGTTGAGTGTGTGTTGCCACCTACGGGGCATTATACATAAAAATCTGCTCTTTCCAATTCATGGTACAGACAGCAAAGTGTCACAGAAGCAACAGGAAAGAAGGTCTTTGTTGAACAGACCTTGTAGGAAAGTCATTACTGTTGAATGCCAAGTAGAGCAACTGATGTAGTGCTCTGCATTGAAGGGAAATATAAAGTGCTGGAAGTCTGTAAGGATGTAGCATAAGGAATTATCTTTGCACTTTGATTGGGTTAGGCAGTAAATGTTGCAAGTAAATACCTATTTTGTGAACATGGGGTTGCAGAAATGTTCTTGCACAGATTGAACATGGTACTAAACTTCACCTTTAACCCATTACCTAATTCAGGTTGTGTGGTTTCATGCACACAAAGAGAAATTGGACGGATTCCTGATGATAATTTGCCTCCTGTATTTTGTGGAATGGAGGTAGTGGTGACAAATCTGTAGCATGTACCAAGGTCTCCATCATATTAATAGGTGACAAATAGGTTAGAACTTTATGAAGCCAGCTGTTAGGTCATGAGCTTAATTAAAATTCTCATAGTGTCTGTTTTATGCATATTGGAATTCCATGAAAAGTTAATGTCTGCCATTTTGCAGTGGATCAAAGATGTTGGTTCAGTGTTTCCTTTCCCAGCATTTTTGTTTGCACTAAATCAGCACAATACAATAAGATTCTAACAACCCTACCATGACAAAGGTAAAAAATTAATTATGATTTGTAGTGTTGCTCATGCTGCTAAATGTTGCATTTTTGGGCAACAACAGAGTAGTTAAAAAAGTCATTTCATGAAATAATAGATAAACTAGGCACTCATCTTTTCATGTTTCCCACACTGGTCTCGTTGTGAACTCATGACTCAATCATCGAAAATCTAGTTAGTGATGATTCCAAGCTCAGATGCAAAGAGGCCTAGGTGTTATTCTGCAATATTCAAAAGTTTTATAGATGTGTTTCATAAACCATTCTTGTAGATTAAACTTTTGCAAATTAGCACTATGGTGATGTAAAAAAGTAATCAGCACTCCGAATTTAAGTTACACTTCTTTTTTATTACTTTTGTTGCAATATCATGTAACTCATAAAACATCACTTCACAATATAAAACATACTTGAAAATATCTTAAAGTTCACATTTTATAAACCGACTACAATTTGCGTCTTTTCAACATGACGACCAAGACTTGACTTTCTAATAACTGTTTAGGTGCCCAAAAATCTGAGTTACAAGTACGACGACAAAGATCATAGTGATGAAAGAATACACATAAGGAAAAATATCATTGCAATATAAACAAATCGATGTATCAAAGTACCCCAACATTAATGAAATCAAATCTGAATGTTGTCTCAGAAATATGTTAACTACTTTACAGAAACACAGTAGAATATTGCTGGTATCGAGAGGTTGAGGTGAGGTTCCGCAATGGCTACGTAATTCAAGAACCATTACAACACCCCCCCCCCCCCCCCCCAACACACGCACACACACACACACACACACACACACACACTTCCATGCATGGGACTGGGTGTCCCAAACAGCAAAATAACAAGGTAGTAAGTTGCAGTAATCATTATATAAGATAATAGTATTTCTGAAACAGTACATAGAGATTATTGATCCTCATGGTATAATATTAAAGAAATTAAACGTAATAGATTAAAAGTTGCTTTAACCATATATTTTCAAACTTGCAAAAATTACTAAATTTTACAACAGGCCTCCCTTCACTCTCTTTACAACAGTACACATAAATATCAAAATGTAATCTGTTAATCTGTAACACATGTATGCAAAGAAAAACTCATAAAATTTTTGAATCTTAGTTACAACTATGTACATGAGCACAGAATATGTCTCTTGGCAATATAATAAGAAAAGTATTAAAATTTTTTAAAACAAGAGTCCAACTGTTATTTTCAGTCCATCATTTATATATAAGTCACTGTCCATTTCACCACTGCAGTTTCTGTTCTCCTAGTTAAGTTTTTCCTCTAATAGCAGGTCCATAGGTATTCCTTTTACATAGTTCCTTTTAGCTGGTGGGTTCTTTATCTACACAGGTATTAGACCTGAAATTATTAAATAGGCTTTACTCTTCAGTTCAGTATAAGTTCCTACACAAATACTCAGTGTTATATTGTGTCACCAAGAATGATCAAACACTAGCAGAATGACATAAAAGAAACAATATAAAAGATTATAATAGTCTCACAATTATTATTCATATTCATTAAAAATTATATGTATTACAACACATACTAAATTTCTCATTTTCTAACGTTACTTTTACAAAAATCTTGTTTGTGACACATCATAAGCAAGCTTTTATTATCCACAGGCCTTCTACATTCTGATGTGAAAGTAATTGGAATTTTTACTCTACTATAATACAGTTTTGATAGTGTATAAATAAATCTGGAAATTAATTTCAAAGTTATTCAACCAGATACAGTTTACTACATTAACATGGAAATTTGTGACAAAGAAAAGTCTTACCAGACAGCATTTAAGGAAACAATTGCTTATTGATCTGTATTGAAGAGCATGAGGACATGGTACTATTAAAGACACTGCAACAAGGGAGGAGTGATAACTCAAAGTATGTGGATGATAAAGAAAGATAGAAATAGGTGCTACTGGAGAGTTCAACCTAGGCCCCTCTCATCAGCAGCAGAAGAAAAATAGAATTGAATCAGTGACAGGCAGTAGGATAAGAAATAAAAGGGGAGGGCTCAAAAAATATAACTGAAAGCAGAATATCAACAGCCGCCCACCAATATAAAATACAATGCAGACATGGCAGAACGGACGACTGTGATAATCCCCCTACAGTAGCTTAAGAAACCCATCACTGATGTATATTGTCTATCCCAATATTCACCACCCCCCTCCCTCCCCCAGTACAGATACAATCCAACTGTAGCATAAAAACCTACAATATGACATGTACAAAGGAAGAAAAGTGCTCAGGGCTACACCGAGTCTTACAAAAACAGAAGAAATCTTATTGTAACAGGTAAGAATAAGATATGTAAAAGTAGAGGTTGGATTTTACAACAAGCATCCTCTTAATTTCATCAACCTAATATGCAAAATATCAAAAGGTATCACACTAATCCTAAACATGTTACATACAAAGAAAAAACTAAGAAAAGTGAAAATTGTTAGTATCTGTGTGTTGCCTCCATAGGCAGACAGAATGGTTCACCAATAACACACAAAAGAATGATTTAGTTCCACAGTGTGGAAAGTTCTTCTCAATTTCCCACATGCCAACTGTCAAGTGGGCAAATAAGCAGGCATAGCCTGTCCATAATATTCCAATTTCAGTCTTTTCTTAATGTGTCCAAGCACAAACTCCGGTGAGTTCCAACATATAGGCTCAGAAAATATAATAACAGCATCAAAGTAGTTTCAGCATAAATGACATCAGTTCATGAAGAAAATAGTCAGAAATTTAAGCATGTATACATAATAGGCTCTTCCATAAACATTATGTTACCAAAATGAGTAACTGTTCATGACTCCACTGCTCACCACACATAACTCCCTTAACAAGTCACACTACTAATACTTCAAGAGTATTTTTAAACAATAGTAAGCATGAAATATGAATGTCAAAATGTTCACCAAAATGTCTAATAACGAACATGAGTATACTACAACTAAAATAGCACATGTCCTACCACACAAAGAAAATGAAATGCAGAAGTGATCATCAAAATATTTTCTTATATCTAGGCATATATTCAATGAATAGTATGTATATTACATGTCATCAAAATAGAAATTATATTAAGTAAGCTTCAGTACCATATATAGTTTCCATATCACATGATAGGAAACAAACTTCATAAACAATATAAAATGTCAAAAATTTTCCTTGTACTCCAGGTTATTGAGATTTTTCAAATTTCATTCTAGGTATCAGACTTATTAGGTTTCAATTCAGTTACATTCCTCAAACCAAATAATTTCCTAGACTTTGGATAAATCAATCTGTAAGCATTTGGGTGAGGATTTTCTTTCACCTCAAATGGTCCTATACAAATGTCAAAAAAATTCTTTAATTCTGAAGTCATAAGTTTAGATTTTTCTCTCATTTTAACCAAAACCAAATCACCAATATGAAAGTGTGAAAACCTGTCTTTTGCATCGTGTCTTTTCTTTCTGTAAACTGCTTGCTTTTTCATGGTGTCTTTTACAACTTGTTCTCTCTCCTGAGGTGACAAAATCTGACAAACTAGAAAATCTATGTGTTCAGTAATAAAGCTAGTAGGTCTTTTGTTAAACATAATTTTGAATGGTGAAAAACCAGTGGATGTATGTTGCAAACTATTCATTAGATCTTCGAAAATAATTTACATGTTCAATCCAATTTACGTGGTTCTTACTACAATATGTCGATAGACACACAAACAAACACAAACATACACACAAAATTCAAGCTTTCGCAACAAACTGTTGCCTCATCAGGAAAGAGGGAAGGAGAGGGGAAGACGAAAGGAAGTGGGTTTTAAAGGAGAGGGTAAGGAGTCATTCCAACCCCGGGAGCGGAAAGACTTACTTTACGGGGAAAAAAGGACAGGTATACACTCGCACACACGCACATATCCATCCACACATACAGACACAAGCAGACATATTTAAAGTCTGCTTGTGTCTGTATGTGTGGATGGATATGTGCGTGTGTGCGAGTGTATACCTGTCCTTTTTTCCCCCTAAGGTAAGTCTTTCCGCTCCCGGGATTGGAATGACTCCTTACCCTCTCCTTTAAAACTCACTTCCTTTTGTCTTCCCCTCTCCTTCCCTCTTTCCTGATGAGGCAACAGTTTGTTGCGAAAGCTTGAATTTTGTGTGTATGTTTGTGTTTGTTTGTGTGTCTATCGACCTGCCAGCACTTTTGTTCGGTAAGTCACCTCATCTTTGTTTTTATATATAATTTTTCCCACGTGGAATGTTTCCTTCCATTATATTACTACAATATGTTCTGCACAACCGCCCTATCTGTCTCATGTACCTCCCTGCTGGATTATTGGATGGGTGATACACTGAAATCAAAATATGTTTTATGTTTGCATTTTCAACAAAATCTTTCCATACTTTTGATGTAAATTGTGAGCCATTGTCTGACAAGATTGCTTGTCGAGTACCTACCTTAAAGAAATAATCACTGGTTAATTTAGATGTAATCTGTTTACTCATGGCTTTCCTTAATGGGTACAATTTGATGAATTTTGAGAATATGTCAACAATCACAAAGATAAAACTGTAACCTCCTTTTGACTTGGGGAGCGATCTGCAAATGTCGCAAGCTGTCAGCTCTAAATTTTTGATGGGCAAAATATTTTGCATCATCCCTCTGCATATTTGATTACCTACCTTTACTCTTTGGCTTTGGTCACAGGCTCCTAATTTTTTCTTCACTCTTCTGGTAATATTATAAAAGTATACATTTTCCTGAATCTTTTGTATGCATTTGGCAGAACCACACTGTCCAAAGCTCTCATGTATATACTTAACTAATGTGTATGTGCTGCTCAGGCCAACATAATTTCCAGTCATCCAAATCAGGTCTTAATCTTCTGAACAGAATCCCTTTGTGTACCTTATAATAATCATCTACCTTTTGCTTAACTCCCAAATAACTTTTTACCAATTTCCAATTTTCATCATGATTTTGGTGTCTCCTAATGTCATCACAAATTTTTAAAATTTCTCCTTCTTCTTTTATCCCCTTCAAATACATAATTTTGTAATATTTGTCATCAATACCTGTTTCATTATCAAAATTTAGCCCAATAGGTGACCTAGAAAGTGCATCAGCAATAACATTTTCCTTCCCCTTAATATATTTAATTTCATAATCAAATTGTTGTAAGAATAATGCACATCTGGTGATTCTATTATGATAAAGCCTACACTCCTGTAAGTAATTTAGTGTTTTGTGGTCAGAGTAAACAATAACTTTGTGTCCAAGAAGATAATTTTTAAATTTGTTGAAAGCCCAATGTATAGCCAAAAGTTCTTTTTCAGTCACAGTGTAAGTCTTTTCATACTTTTGTAATACTCTACTAGCAAATGCAGTGGAATCGTGTTCAATATGATCTCTTATGACTTTTTCCTGAAATAAGTATTGTCACTGCTGTCAGTCATCAAACAGAAGGGTAAAGACATCTCAGGCCTATATAGAATTCTGCTCTGTGAAAGTTGTTTCTTTATCTCATCAATTTCTTTTTGACAATCAGATGACCAATCCCAGACAGTATTTTTCTTTAATAGATCACATAAACAAGAAGCATTCATAGCTTGAGTACTGACATACTTTCTGTGAAATCCAGCAAGACCAAAAAAAGATTTTAATTGTTTTTTATTTTTAGGAACAGGAAAATTCTCTATAGCTTCAATTTTTTCTCTGTCAGGTTCAATCGCCTTTTCCAAAATAATGTGTCCTAAAAATTTCAATTCACTTACCCCAAATTTACATTTTTCTAACTTTAAGGTCATACCCCCTTCCCTTAATTTTGTACACACCTGTTTTAGCAATTCAAAATGTTCTTTCCATGTTTTTCCAGAAATCAAAATATCATCTACATATACAGTAAGTTTAGACAATAGTTCATCCCCCAAAACAAGATCTAATGCTCTAATAAACTCAGCAACAGAAACAGTTAGTCCAAATGGTACAACACAGTAAAGAAAACTTTTTCCCCCATACAAAAATGCAGTGTATTTTCTAGAATTTATTTCTAAAGAAATTTGGTGAAAGCCTTTAGTTAAGTCTAAGCTGCTCATGAATTTTACACATTAAAATTTATGTAACAGTTCATCTATGTTTTCTGGATGATTATTTTCTCTTTTCAAAAATTTGTTTAGGTGCTTAGAATCAAGTACAAGTCTAACACCCCCTCCACGTTTGGAAACCACCATCAAAGGATTATTATAATCACTGTTACTTCTTTCGATTATACCCCATGCTTTCATTTTTTGTATCTCACTCTCTACTTCTTTTCTTTTTGCAAAAGAAATACTATAAGGCTTGAGGAAAAAAGGTTCATGATTTTTAAGGTGTAAAGTGCATTGATAATTCCTGACTCTTCCAGGTTTTTCATTGACAACATCTTTAAATTCCCATAATAAATTTTCCACCTGTCTCTTTTGATCACTGTCCAAATTAATTGCTTCCTCCACTTTGCTTTTAACTAGGTTTTCATAATTTTGACCAGAAAAATTTAGCTCAGGCTTGTCATCATAACAGTACAAATTCTGTTCATAGTCTATGATTTTCCTGACATGATTGCAACCTTCTCCACAGTGTATAATAAACAGTTGTGTACACACAGTAATATTGTTTTTGGGTTCACACACAATTATCTTCATCTCACTCCAGCTAACTACAGTACTTGCCTTTAACGCCCAGTCCATGCCAATCAATATGTTCTCTTCTAAACTTGGAATAACAAGACAACCCAGCTCAAATGTTACATCTTCTATTTCAAATGATAAAAATACTTGACTTTGGATGACTTCACTGTGTTTACCTGTAGCTCCTCTTATCTTTACTCCCATCACAGGGGCCTGAACAAAATCAACACTGTCTTTAATTTTATTTCTGAATTTTCCTGGAATGGTTGAAATAGGACTCTCTGTATCAGTGAGACAGTTACCCTCCCAACTGTTTACTTTAGCTTTAATGTTTGGACACCCTAATTCACATTCTTCTACTTTTTCTTTTAATCGTTCATGTAACAGAATGAGATTTTCACTCTGCAGCAGAGTGTGCACTTTTATGACACTTCCTGGCAGATTAAAACTGTGTGCCTGACCGAGACTTGAACTCGGGACCTTTGCCTTTCGTGGGCAAGTGCTCTACCAACTGAGCTACCGAAGCACGACTCACGCCCGGTACTCACAGCTTTACTTCTGCCAGTACCTCGTCTCCTACCTTCCAAACTTTACAGAAGCTCTCCTGCGAACCTGCAGAACTAGCACTCCTGAAAGAAAGGATATTGTGGAGACATGGCTTAGCCACAGCCTGGGGGATGTTTCCAGAATGAGATTTTCACTCTGCAGCGGAGTGTGCGCTGATATGAAACTTCCTGGCAGATTAAACCGTGTGCCTGACCGAGACTCGAACTGGGACCTTTGCTTTTCGTGGGCAAGTGCTCTACCATCTGAGCTACCGAAGCACGACTCACGCCCGGTACTCACAGCTTTACTTCTGCCAGTACTTCGTCTCCTACCTTCCAAACTTTACAGAAGCTCTCCTGCGAACCAGAGCACTTGCCCGCAAAAGGCAAAGGTCCCGAGTTCGAGTCTCGGTCGGGCACACAGTTTTAATCTGCCAGGAAGGTTCATGTAACAGGTCATTTTCAATTTCTCTAAAATTACCCTCATTATTTTCCTGATCAGTTTTAAATAGCTTCACACACACATTGACACTTTCATTAATGTCATCTATGGATACAACAGGTTGATCATACAACAGATATCCATTACATTTTACACTTTGCCACCAGTGAGGATATAACCTTTTACAAATTTTAGCTAAATAGTTCCAAAACTCTTCCCTGTCTGTTTTGTAATTGCCACTGTTCCATAAGATTTTTAAAAAATTTTCTCCTTTTCTTTCAGAACTTGTATGTGGGTTTAAATAATTCATACTATTAGCTGGCACAACATTACAGTCCTCTTGGAAGTCTCTTCGGATTTGCTGCCGGATCCTAAAATCAGCTTGACTCGATATTTCAGCAATCCAACTGTTCGCCATCTTCAGGAAATGCTACTTCTGCTGATGAGTCCCACTGAGAGATGGTGAAACTTGTACAGAGGTTAGATAAACTTCGGAGGAAGAAAGGAAAGCTGCTGAGTACACTTGCCTTCTTGCTGAGATGCCATGATGAAGGTATTATTCCTAATTTCGCCAGATTTATTCATTTTATTAACAGTAAGGGAGCTAATAGGATTAAGCAATGTGCAAGCCAAGCACTTTTAAGAGAACGCATTCGTTTTACCCATAGACAGCTGGATATTGTTTCCAAAGATTTATTTTACTTACATTTGAACTTGTCATCACAGTTTTCAAGGGATTTTTGGCAGTGGGTTGATGATTTCATGTGGGCGCTATCAGATTGGACACATAGGAGCGCTGTCACCAGACAATCCTCGAAATTTGAATGGCTTCTTTCTCATTCTGCAGCATCAGAAGCGGATAAACGTCGGCGTACTGTGATTAATCTCTCTAACAAGGCACTGGATGGGCCAACAGTGTCGGTATTTGAGAAAGGTTTAAATTTTTCACCCACTCCCAAGAGACTTCCTATCACAGAGTTCATATGCTCTGTACAACAAGCAGTACACAGCCTACCTGAGGGTCAAGCAGAGGAAATGAGGTAAGAAGTGGCGCACACATTACGTCGGGCTCGACCACCCCGGGATAACATCTCTTCCGCAGAGAGAGCAGCCATTCGTTCCCTTAAGAATGATGATGAAGTAGTAGTTTTACCAGCTGACAGGGGGAATGCCACGGTTGTAATGACGTGGAATGATTATGTCCTAAAAATGGATTTACTTCTCAACGACCCAGCGTACAGAAGACTATCTAATGACCCCACAGAAAGGATCAAACGTAAGACACTTTCACTGTCGAAAAACAGTTCGTTGTCAGATTATTTACGTAAGAAACTTCTTCCTGGTGCTGCCATTCCACCTAGGTTGTATGGTTTGCCTAAGTTGCATAAGGAAGGGGTTAGTAATTTGGGTGCAGCCACTTATAACCTGGCAAAGTATTTATCATCTGCTCTCAGTCCATTTGTTGGCAAGTGTGAACACCGTATATCCAGTTTGATGGATTTTATTTGACAATTGGGATATTTGAAGTTGAGTCCTTTAGATCTGTTAGTGAGTTTTGATGTGGTATCCCTATTTACACGAATTCCTCTGGAAGAGTCCCTTAGTTTGATCAGTGAAAAAACTGGATGAAGAGCTGGTGAAGCTTTGTCATCATGTGCTGACCTCCACATGTTTTTTATTTAACGTAACATTTTTGAACAGAATGACAGAGTGGCTATGGGTATTCCTTTGTCACCCATAGTCGCCAATTTATTTATGGAGGACTTAGAGGACATGGCACTGAGGACTTCAGCTTTACAACCAACGTGCTTCTGGAGATACGTGGACGATACCTTCTTCGTCTGGCCGCATGGACGTGATGCTCTAAACAGATTTTTGGACCACTTTAATTGTCTTCATCCCCGTATCAAATTTACTATGGAGGTTGAAAATGATGGGATGCTTCCATTTTTAGACGTAATGGTTTATAAAAAACCAGATGGAACTTTGGGACACAGTGTTCACCAAAAGCCAATACACACAGATTGGTATCTGCATCCTAAGAGTTGTCATCCACCACACCAACGTAGTGGGGTCCTTAGGACTTTAGTACGGAGAGCATATGCCATTTCCAACGCAGACAGCTTAACCCAAGAACTTGAGCATTTGATGACTGTTTTTAAAGAAAATGGATACACCGAGAAACAGATTCGTCAGGCTATGAAGTTTGGACCATCTCCGGAGGTGTACGAAGAGGAACATAGATCTGTGGCCTTTCTTCCTTATGCTGGAGGCTTATCGTTTAAGATTGGACGAATTTTAGGGAATTTTAACATTAAGAGTGTGTTCCATCCACCTTCTAAGATTAGGGATCTGCTCGGCTCTGTGAAGGATGATTTGGGACTTAGGAGACCCGGAGTGTACAAAATTCCATGTCAATGTGGGAAAGCGTACGTTGGCCATTCTATTCGCACAGTGCGTGACAGGTGTATGGAACATCGCCGTCATACGAGGCTACAACAGCCGGAAAAATTGGCAGTATCAGAACACTGCCTAAATGAGGGACACAAAATGAAATTTGAAGAAACTGTTGTGGTTGCCAACATTTCTGGTTTTTGGAATAGTGTCTATAAAGAGGCGATTGAAATTAGGTTGGCTGATAATTTAATCAACAGATACAATGGGTTTCCTCTTAGCAAAACGTGGAATCCTGTATTATCTCGCATCAAAACTGAACGTTCTTCGGTGCGGCCTTGATTGCGATATATCGTTGCCAGCAGTGTTTCACTAAGGGCGGCGCCACCTCCCTGTTTTGGAAGGCAGTAACCGTGACGGTTGGTGCATGCGCTGTGTACTGAATGGTGGCCTATATAGGACGTCGATTGGCTACCTGGCGTCAGTTCTCAGCGGACTCATCAGTAGAAGCAGCATTTCCTGAAGATGGCGAACAGTTGGATAGCCGAAATATCGAGTCAAGTTGATTTTAGGATCCGGCAGCAAACCCGAAGAGACTTTCAAGACTTATTACGCCGGGAAAGCCTACATAATCACATTACAGTCCTCTGCTAAATTAGATTGGTTACACTGACTTAACTTTACCTGTTCTTCAGGTGCATAAGTGTCCACTTCCTCATTACTAACCACACTTACCTCATCATAATGCTCACAATTATCAACTTTATTATCACATAGCTTCACTACTTCACTTGAAATAATCTCAACGAATGCCTGATACTCACCCACAGCATGTATCTCATCATTACTTACCTCCGTACAACTCTCAACTTTTCATGAAAATCAAAACTTTCCTCATCATGCGTCCTATCCGCAGTCACATTAAGTTCCAACTCTCTCTCTTCACATAACTTTTCATGTTTATTAAATAATTTATTCAAATCAGAGCTGTAATATTTTTCAGATACTTCAGAATTACATAGATTATCATTCTCTACCAAATTATAAAATTCTGGCACAATTTCAATATCCACATCTGGCTTGTTCTCAGAAGTAGTTACCTTATTGCTTTCAACATATTTATTTTCTCTTATTGTATCCCAAAATTTCTGATCAAAATTTAAAGTATTAATGTGGTGTTGAACATGAGTGTCTGTTATATTTGTGGTGTGTATTTGTTTTGTCTTTCACTGGTTTTATTATAGTAATAAGTTACATTTCTCCTTCTTGCTCTGTCTGTAAATTCCCAGTTGTTATTGTAGGTCCTATTGTGATTAAATTTTCTCGCCCCAAGACTGCGGACCCTCATTGAGGCGGTCCGGAGTTTTCCTGCCTGCTTTCTCTGTTTGATCTCCAATTTTGTTCCCCCCTGTTTCTGTCATCCCACCTGCTTCTATTTCCAAAATTTCTATCCCTGTCTCTGTCATTACCATTATGATCCCTACTGTTTCCCCTGTGTTGTTCATGTCTATTGTCTCTGTATTCTCTCCTCTCTCCATACCTGTTTGAATACCCCCCTCCCCCTGTTGGTGTTCACCATTGTTAAAATTTTGCATATTCCCTCTTTCTAACGCTCTATCTAATGTATCCATAAAAAATTTTCCAAAGAATCATCAGACCCATGAACTAAATCCCATTGCAATTTTTCAGGTAGCCTTCTTTTCAGTGCATCTATTTGTGTCATTTCATCAAAAGGTTTATCTAAATGTATTAATTTTCTCAACTGATCTTTACAAAATGCTTTCATGGTGCTCACTCTCCCTCTGAAAATAGGTCCATTTAAAAATTCAGATTTAATCCTCCCATGTTCATATTCTGACCGAAATTTGTTTAAGAAGCTTTTCTCAAAATTTTCAAAGGTTTCCCGCTGATTGAAATTTTGGTTAGCCCAGGATAGAGCCTCCCCCTTCAAGAAATTTTTTGACAAATTTAATTTTTGAATTATCAGACATTCCTGGCACAAAATTGTCCTTGCAATGATGCAAAAAATCAAATGGGTACAAATTATCACAAGGAACACTTTTCACTAACAGGTTCGTCCATACTGGTCCATCACTGTACAAATCATTGTTAACAACATATTCTTCAACTTCATTTATTTTAGTTTTTAATGTATCTAACTTATTGGTAAGATTTTATTCTAAACTGTCAACCTTTTTCTGAACACTACTGATTGCATTAACATTGTTTGCCTTCAAGTCATCTAATTTTGCATCTAATGATTCATTTTCATTTTGAAGTTCCTGAATTTCCCTGACTCTGTTATTATTTTCAGCAATGAATTCATTTTCAAAAACAATTACTTTTTTCTCTGCATTGTCTACCCTCAATTCTATCACCTTTAAGTTACCTTCCACTGTATTTTTGACCTTGGTTAACTCAGTTTTTATTACATTTAATTGCTTATTCAAATTCTCCCCTAACCTTTTGTCAATTTCAGCCCTCATTTCAGATATTAAATTATTTATGTTTTCATTTTGCTTATTCAGGATTTGCACTATTAATTCTATTCTATCAACTTTTTGATCTCCCCCCCCCCCCCCCCACCCCACTATTTCTTCCCCTTCATTAATTTTGTCCATTATTAACTGTTAACAAAAAATGAACTACTAAAAATGACAATACCAAATTACAAAATTCGTTAGAATTTTTACTTATTTTATAGCTGAAGTCTTCTCTGTTGGAATCCAGTTGTAGTGTTTATTTTAAATCATTTGTTGTCCCATTGTTTTTTGCATCCATTTTCCCTTCTGTGGTTGTGTCTCCTTAATATCTGATTGTCAGCTTTTTGTCAGTACTTTTCATAACAGATTCACTATGTACTTTTCCTGAAACACATCTACAGTTAATTTTTGAATATTTGGTGCTGCCTAATCCCAGCAAGAGCACCCACATTCTAGAGACCCTACCACAACAAAGGTAAAAAATTAATTATGATTTGTAGTGTTGCTCATGTTGCTAAATATTGCGTTTTTGGGCAACAACAAAGTTATATTATGTGGCAGGTGTCATTAGAGCACAGTTATTAAAGTCATTTCATGAAATAATAGATAAACTAGGCACTCATCTTTTCGTGTTTCCCTCACTGGTCTTGTTGTGACTCATGGCTCAATAGTCGAAAATCTAGTTAGTGATGATTCCAAGCTCAGATGCAAAGAGGCCTAGGTGTTAGTCTGCAATATTCAAAAGTTTTATAGATGTGTTTCATAAACCATTCTTGAAAATTAAACTTTTGCAAGTTAGCACAATGGTGATATAAAAAAGTAATCAGCACTTCGAATTTAAGTTACACTTCTTTTTTATTACTTTGTTGCAATATCATGTAACTCACAAAACATCACTTAACAATATGAAACATACTTGAAAATATCTTAAAGTTCACATTTTATAGACTGACTACAATTTGCATCTTTTCAACATGACGACCAAGACTTGACTTTCCAATAACCACTTACGCGCCCAAAAATCAGAGTTACAAGTATGACAAAGATCATAGTGACATAAGAAAGAATACACATAAGAATAATATCATTGCAATATAAACATATCGATGTATCAAAGTACCTCAACATTAATGAAATCAAATCTGAATGTTGTCTCAGAAATATGTTAACTACTTTACAGAAACACAGTAGAATATTGCTGGTATCGAGAGGTTGAGGTGAGGTTCCGCAATGGTTACATAATTCAAGTACCATTACAAGATGTAAGCTATGTCATTACTAGGTACTTTTTATTGTATTGTTATTCAGCTGTCTGTTTTGGTATATTTTGAAATATTGTAAAAGCCAAACGATTTGACAGGCAATGATTGAAAAATTTGGAAGCAGTTTGCCTTAAATGATTTGTAGGTTTTAATGTTCTCTAAAGCTCACTAGCTTTGGTGAAAATGCTGTACATACTATAAAAATAAGAAACTGACTTTAATAACATGGATTGTCTGGTGTTATGCTGCAGGTACATGTTCATGACATTTGGTTCTTCTTGACATGTGCACATGGTCAAGATCCTGGTGGACAGTTCTGGACAGCAGGTCCACGTTCTGAGGAAAGTGTTGGGGCCCTATGTGTCTCTGTGGTAAGACAGCAGCCTGGACCAAGTCTTCGTGGCAGTTATGGGGACGAACACCATAGGAAGTCTTGCCTCTGATGGTAATAATTTCTGAACTGTTATTTTAGCTGCATGTATTACTGACAAAATTATTCTGAGGGTGCAAAAGGTTTTCCACTTTCTATGGCATTCAAATACAGCAACCAGTGTGTAGAATGAGAAGAGTCTTGGTTGCAATGTTGAAATTACTGGTTATTTATTCATCAGTGATGTGTGTTTTCCCTAATTCAAAGCATCTTCAGATTTTCTGATACATGTTAAGTTATGGGTATCAATGAAACATCCCCCATGAAGAAAATTTATTTTTGTTGATTTTGTATCATAGATATCTTCAACTTGCTTATCAACATCAGCCAATCTGAAAATGCCTGGAATTATGCAAGCCATGAGTCACTGATGAATAAAGAAACAGTAATTTCAGTATCACAGCCAAGACTTTTCTCCCCTTGTTCTATTGTGTAAAACTGAGCATATCTTCACTGTAATTTTGTCCAGTGAGGCTACATGGTTTTAATAATTTTTAGGTGTTTTTGTGACTGAACTTCAGGCACATTTATGTCCATAGTCTGAAAACCACTGCTAATAAATGCAGGGTAGCAAGTATGCCCCACTGTACAACTTTGACTACTTCCTGTAGCATTTTGATGCAGTGTTTGGATGGATGATTATGTAAGCACCTCTGCACATATTGTAATAAATAATCCAGTTATAGTGGCCATCATTGGAGAAATACATAGAGGAATGTGATGCATTCTTTAATTTGTCAGCACTCATTCTAAAATTTCTTAAGCAGGGTTTGTGGGATAGCTGGTTTCTCAAAGATCTGCCAGTTTTTCATCATCTTTGAGATGCTCTTGGGTGATAAAAGTAAACCTGTAACTGTTCCCACTGCCCTTCTTTGTGTTATGTTAATATCCTGCTAGTGCTGTTTAGTATGGGCTCCACACATTTGAGCAATATCGTAGAATGTTTCTCAAGTATTCATAAGCAGTCATTTAAGGGACAGGGACAGTTGTAAGATACATGGAAAGCAGTGGGTGTTAATACTATTCCATGTCCAAAAAAAAAAGTATACTGTATACTGCAATAGTTAGATAAAAATGCTGTATATCCAGTGGATCTGTATGGGCACAATTGTGCTTTAGATACCTGTGTCTCTCATTGTTATGCTTGACGAGGTTGGAGAAAATCTGTTACTCTGAAAGCCGTACACTTTGACGCAATTCTTAGTCTTGCATTAATGTTGGACTGAGTAGAACTTAATTGTTCCTCATAATGAGATGTTTGGTATGGCAAGGTCTGAGTTTATGGTGTCCATTTTAATGCAGCTGGAGAGACAATCCATTGGCCTCAAACTTGATGCATGCAGAAACTCTTGCACATGAATAGTGAGGTGTGCTCTCTTTTAATCATGACCCATGGCTCCCTTGTCCTTGACCGGAGGTGTCAACAATGTTTCCACCATATATGAAAAAATGTTTTCTTAATGTGGACTTAAAAAGTCCAAGTATGGTGACGTCCTTGTCCATATAATATGAGGTGAGTTCCTTTCTGGCCCTTGCACATAATGAAGGTTGTTCTTGGGTATGGAAACATCATTCCTTCTGTGTGAACTGCAGTAGGTCACATATTTGTCGGAAAATAACACTACGGAGCAATGCACAGATTTTGTACATTATGCCAGCAAAGCACTGCAGGCTGCAACTTGCTGCTCTCAGGTAATAAAAACACATTTCAGTATCGTTAAACTTTCAAATATTTAATGTCACTTGCATTGTTAATCTCAGTACTGGTTCAGCTGACATATTACAGATACATTTCATTGACAACTGCTATCACTGCTCAAGCAACTGATCAGTGTTTGCTCTTCCATGTCTGCCACGGGAGTTGTTGACACTGCCTGAAACAAAAGTAGGTTTATCCAGATGGAGTAGGGGTTTTTTCATGAGGTCCTGCTAAAGGAGTATCTATAAGCATCTTTCAGTTGCCCTTTCTGTAAGAACTCAAGCACTCACACTCATGGCATTCCTAAAGAATGTTACTGTATCGGCTCAGTGTAAATGTGTTGGGTTCATAACTGAAACAGTGAAATAACCCACATTGCAATAAAGCCAAAAATGCTTCTCCTAGACTTCAGTGTGGGTATACCTGTGAAAGAACTATTTACTTGCACATTTGTAAAATGTCAGTAGTGGACAGGGACTTAAGATATGCTTAAATTGGTGTCATGTAAGTCATATGTGTTGCAGTTGCTGGGATGGTTTGAGTGCACTTTCCGTGTGACAACAGGTGGATGGCTGCAGTAAAGAACCAGTAGTATCAGGCTCTGGGACTGTGGTTCATCTGTCTTAAGACTTCTCAAGGGCCTACATTCAGTGAGCACAAGCTTGCTGATGCCAGGGAACTTGGACCCTTCATACACAGAAAGCTGTGCTCAGACCTGCACCATTTACTAATGTTAACTTAGTACATTAACTGCAGTGCTGTGTTCCTAAGAAAAATAGGACGTGCCTAAAGATCCTGTTACTTGAAGTATCACTCACTGCTACACATGTAGATTCACCTTTTAGTATTGCCTATCCTTGGCATGCTGTTTTCATCCTTACTTTGATGTAATTTTTGTAATTCCATATATGTAGCAGAGGTCCCACAACTGAAATAAACATCAGAGTAGATCGCAAAAAAAGTTAATTACGCAGTGCTGTCAAAACTGAATGGAAGACTTTCTCTGATGTACTACAGGGAGAACATCACCACAACTTTGGTTACATTTGAAAATTCTCAAAATTTCCTAATGTTCTTTCCCTTCTAGCAGTGGGCTTGCAATGTCACAGGGCCATTTCTTAATGTACAAAATATTCATATCTTTCATGTAGGATTTGAATTTTTTCGTTTGAAATTAGCCTTTGCTTCATTGTCTCTAATGCTCTGACAAAATTGTTTACTGTTAATTTAGGAAGTCATTTTGCTTGATAATCTTCTAGAAACCAGTGAAATGTTTTTGAAATGCTCTTCTGAAATAACTTTCTCTGCTTCCTTCATTTGAGCACCTGGCATTTCCTTAAATTGTTCAATGACTTCTATTGACCTCATAATTGGCCTATAATATGGAATACAGCAATGTCCTTTCAGAGGTACTGAGAAAATACTAATCACCAAAAAACACCAGAAAGCAGTGCATTGTTACACAGAAACTTGGGGTTTTATACTGTTTTCTGCAAGCTGTTGAACTCTTCCCTCATACTTCATTTTTACTCATCTCACTTGAACATCTGTTAAAACTTATTCACGGTGATGTTTTCAAACTACTGATAATGCTACATTTGAATTTAAATTATTTTTGATTTACTGTGAAAAATTTTCCATGTTGCTAGATTTCTTGTTTTTAGAGTCTTATAGTGCATTGAAAAGCAATCATTTTCCTATGGTCAATAATCGTTTTTCCCAAAAGCTATATAGTCATAATTTTTATCTACAGTGTTCAAATATTAAAATGCAGTTATTTCCACAATCCATTAAAATAGTTTTGGAGGCTTTGTTTTTCTGTTTATTAAATGCATACTTCTATTTAACTAACCAAGTTTAAAGTGTACTTTCTCTAAACTTTCTGGTTGATTTTCAGAATCATGCACACTGTTCTCCCATAAAACAGTACCTACAATTTTGCCATTTCTTAGTTGTACAGTTCGGAGTTAAACTTCTTTACCTACAGTATCTTGGACCCTCTAAGTTTGTTATCTTCTATTTAATAGCTAAAATGTAGTAGATGAGTGTTTTGCATATTTATAGTTTTTGTAATTCTTACACCTATAAATAAGGATCATGCAGAAATCATAAGTCACCGCACAGTTGTCAATATACAAATCTATCAGAGGTGAGACCAAACAATGAACTTACATACAATCTGTTTCTTCATGTAATTTGTCAGTGCCCTAGAATGAAACAGTAAGCATTTAGTGTCCAGAGAGTTTTAAGCTGGTATTCACTATGCAGTCTATCTAAGCCTTATAATGCCTGTGTTAACACTAAAAAAACCATGTTAAGCATCTCAGATTATGTGAAGTGCTGACCTGTGGTATTTTAGCTGAAAAGTACTCTACACAATCCAGTCTTAGGATTAAAGCACTGATGAATGAAAGTGAACTTGTAATAATCCACTGGATGGTGAACAAACCTGTCAAGTAACTAAAAATGTTTCAAGATTAACAACAAGAACTACAAAATGTGGAGAGTTAGCGATATTACAACATGAAGCAGAAACATTCTGCAGTATCCACGAATTTTAAGAAATTATCTTACTAAGATCTTTTTGTATAATTTTCCAGAACACTGAAACTTATGCAAGTAAATTCCTCTTACCTGTAATATTCAACATGGAGTAGTTTCCACTTTTCCAGTATGTAGACAGATGATAGTGTCCTGTGTAGTGTCCTAAATGCATTCAAACATTTGCTAAAAGTCTCAGCCAAGTTGTTATATCAAAGTCCACTGTTAACTTTCAAAGTTACCCTTAGAATCATCACTTTGTGTTTTGTGTATTCAAAATAATACCTGGGCTCATGGCTTTTGCCTGTTAGTGGCCACTACACTTTGCACACTTGCTGAATGCTGCAACTTCTCCTGTAAAGCCCCATAAAAATGAAGCTAAACGTATACCACATGTGTGAATGTCTGTTGTGGGCTATTCATGGCCAGTGCAGCTTGTATTGGGACAACAAATTCGACGGTGCTTCCAGAGTGGAGAAGATTGACCTTAGTAAGTATGCCATGTAGTGGATGCCGGTGTAACATTTTATCTTGCCATGGCTGTGACAAGTTTCATTGACACAGACATAGTAGTTACAGAGAAAATTGTATTTAAAACTAAAAGGTTCATACTTTTGGGGAAAATGGATTTAAAATTTCTGATAAAATACGTTCAGCCAACATGCAAAGTTAAAACTCACCAGGTCAATAGCTGTCATTGTCGTGGATTTCTGTATCGCCGGCCCCTGTGGTCGAGCTGTTCTAGGCACTTCAGTTCAGAACCGCTCTGCTGCTACGGTCACAGATTCAAATTCTGCCTTGGGCACAGATGTATGTGATATCCTTGGGTTATTTAGGTTTAAGTAGTTCTAAGTCTAGGGGACTGATGACCTCAGATGTTAATTCCCGTAGTGCTTACAGCCATTTCAACCATTTCTGTATCCTCCAGCTTAAATTTGGAGACATTCTTCAAAATTCTGGTTTTAGCATTTTGAGGGCAGCTTCCTGCACCTTCAGCTGGTCAGATGACATATGCATTTGTGATGTTCACCCCAGGTTCTATGCCCATACTTGCGAAACCTTTCAGGTTGCTGTCTAACCCCATTGTTCAAACACATCACTGCAGCCACGATATCAGATTTTTGGGGTTTGAGGCCCACAAACACTGTTACAGGCAAGCATTCCCACACACAGTTATAGAAACTTTCATTGGGAATAAGTTCTCCCACACTTACTATTATCAAACAAGTTTTTGTTAGCCAAGTATCTATAGATAGGTTTTATAACATCTGCTATTGACACTGGTAAGTGGGTGGTTCTGTCCGTATTCACTGGCAGTTACGCTAGTTCTCTGATACGTGGCAACTAGGGGCCTCTGGACAGAGAGAATGACAGAGGTCCTCTGTCAACAGTAGGGGACAGGAACTGCTGTAAACTTCAGTTAGCATGAGGTATGGGCCCCTCATAAGACTTCATGCATGTGTATGATTTACAAAAACACTCCATTCTTGGTACAATTTATTGTAATAATAATTATAATAACTAAACATCATATGACGTATTGATGGCTAAGCATGGAATATACTTGTATTAAAACTTGCAGTACCCTATTTCAGGATAACAGTGCACTGAAAATTTCAGACATGTCATGATTACTAATAAATGTCACTAATAATATATCAATTTAAGCATTCAAAAGGTGCTATGATAACACAGGAAACTAATATCACATAATGAGGTGCTAACATAATGCATAATGTTGTAGTTCATGAAGTTGATGTAGGTTCTTTTCCTGTTACATGAAAATATTTTGATCTTCATGTTAAAACGTTCTGGGACTTTATTAGGAATGTAATAAAGTATGTTCTCCAATATTAAATGTTATTTGTCTTTGCATCTGATTTGAGAAAAGGTGATGAAATAAATATTTGGCAACTTCAGAGTGTGGGGATAGGTAGGAACCTCAGGAGTTTTTAGCAAACAGAACACAGCATGTTGTTATCAATGGAGAGACGTCTACAGACGTTAAAGTAACCTCTGCGTGCCACAGGGGAGTGTTATGGGACCATTGCTTTTCACAATATATATAAATGACTTAGTAGATAGTGTCGGAAGTTCCATGCGGCTTTTCGCGGATGATGCTGTAGTATACAGAGAAGTTGCAGCATTAGAAAATTGTAGCGAAATGCAGGAAGATCTGCAGCGGATAGGCACTTGGTGCAGGGAGTGGCAACTGACCCTTAACATAGACAAATGTAATGTATTGCGAATACATAGAAAGAAGGATCCTTTATTGTATGATTATATGATAGCGGAACAAACACTGGTAGCAGTTACTTCTGTAAAATATCTGGGAGTATGCGTGCGGAACGATTTGAAGTGGAATGATCATATAAAATTAATTGTTGGTAAGGCGGGTACCAGATTGAGATTCATTGGGAGAGTCCTTAGAAAATGTAGTCCATCAACAAAGGAGGTGGCTTACAAAGCACTCGTTCGGCCTATACTTGAGTATTGCTCATCAGTGTGGGATCCGTACCAGATCGGGTTGACGGAGGAGATAGAAAAGATCCAAAGAAGAGTGGCGCGTTTCGTCACAGGGTTATTTGGTAACCGTGATAGCGTTACGGAGATGTTTAACAAACTCAAGTGGCAGACTCTGCAAGAGAGGCGCTCTGCATCGCGGTGTAGCTTGCTCGCCAGGTTTCGAGAGGGTGCGTTTCTGGATGAGGTATCGAATATATTGCTTCCCCCTACTTATACCTCCCGAGGAGATCACGAATGTAAAATTAGAGAGATTAGAGTGCGCACGGAGGCTTTCAGACAGTCGTTCTTCCCGCGAACCATACGCGACTGGAACAGGAAAGGGAGGTAATGACAGTGGCACGTAAAGTGCCCTCCGCCACACACCGTTGGGTGGCTTGCGGAGTATCAATGTAGATGTAGATGTAGACAAAAATGGCTCTGAGCACTATGGGACTTAATATCTGAGGTCATCAGTCCCCTAGACGTAGAACTATCTAAACCTAACTAATCTAAGGACATCACACACATCCATGCCCGAGTCAGGATTCAAACCTGCGATGGTAGCAGCAGCGTGGTTCTCGACTGAAGCGGCTAGAGCTGCTCGGCCACAATGGCCTGCACCTGAGGACAGTTTAAATTGGTGCGAGTGAAGGAAGAATACAAGTTTTATTGCTTTTTCTTAGTTATTACGCAGTAGATCAGGGCTCCTGCAGTTGTCAGTATTGAGTGTGATGTCATATTTGCAGAAAGTCTTTTGAAACAAGTGCTACCCTATTTCGAATCCTAAGAGTAAAACAAAATCAGTGCTGTAATGATTCTCAGCTGTTATCTACACTCACTTAGCACCAGGGTAACCAACTTGCAAAGCACAGCTCAAGGAACAGACATTCACATATTCTGGTTCAGGAATGAATGGGGTATAACTAAAATGATGAATAAATTTATTTTTTCAGTTTTCTATTTGATGGATCCCTTAATTGTGGTTATTTGCACATAAAATTTGGTGGATGCTATTCTTGAAACTGTCATCTTGTTCGCACAACTCATTTATCTAGCATATTCAAAGATGAAATCCCATACAAACAATTTTACTGTATCCTCACTGGCCTGTGAGTATTTATGAAAAACTGTAGAGTTATTGATTTGTATTGATTCTAACTGCATAGAAACTGTAATCTTGTTTCCTCAATGGAGTTAATAGTGTACAACCTAATATTTGGCAGAGATATTGCTTCCATTTTTGGGCACAACACTTTGATGGTTTCTGGGAGATTGGTTGTTTTGTGTACTTGCCACCTGGACTCCAACTAGACTGAACTATTGAACAGACAATACAGTCGAAAGCAAGAATACCTGAGAAAGAAGAGACAGAGACTGTGAAGTTCAAGTGCCCTAGTTAAATTTCCCAGAAACTTTGTTTGGTGTAAGAAGAGCAGAATAAACAAATGCATGTTGGCTAATCTGTAGATACCTGAAAATATCTGAGAAAATGACAGTTGTAGACGTAATTTAGATGTCGTTAAGCACACTAGTCTGAGCCAAAATAGTGACACAGTAGCGAGTAATGCAGCCTGTTTTGCACCCTGTGATCAAAACCAGATTTTTTTTCTTTACTTCTTCATTTCTCCCCATGTCCATGAGATATTCCCAATCGTGATAACCATTTGCGTAGTAAAAGAGTTACATTAATTGTAAAATTACAACTGGGTTTGTGTCACGAATTTATTATACAGGGTGTTCATTATAAGTGATGACATTGAAATATCTCGAACTACATACTGGATCAAAAAAGTTACAATTCCAGTTTGTTTGAGAGGGAACATCCATCAATACCACACTCGATCTGTGACCTTTTGGCATGTGGGTGGCAGGGACCAACTTTGCAATAAACTGGGGTTCCCACTGAATATTTCAGATTAAGATTCTAAAGCAAAATCTACACACGTTTTGTCTCAAGCAATTTCTTCATTTTGCCACTGATAGTGATATAATTGAAGGGATAAAAATGTGTACAGTCACAATTTATAACGTGCTACTGGAGTAAAGCAAAGAGTAGTTACAGTGAACAAATGCTGAGACAGAAGAAATTAACATAAATTAAGGCCAGGCAGGTGATGAGAACCAAGGACATCTGCAGAGTTCTGAGAAACTGGTGTCTGAAGGAAGAATTCACATGGTGTGTGTGGTGAAGCAGGTCCCCAGATCACGAATGTCATGTTGTAGAGCATGCTCTGCAACAGGATATTGTGAGTTGCTAGTATACACCTATGCCCATTCATCCTAATTGATAATTTGGTGGTAGTGTTGCCGATGTAGAAGACATTGTTTACTTAACAGCTGGTATATGACATGTGTTGTTTCACAGGTGGCTCTCCCTTTGACAGTGTATGCTTTGCCTTGCCTTGTCTTGAGAAAGTGGGCCACTCAGGCTCATACACTCGCACTGCTCAGTGACACGTCTAATCCAGTAGCCAGTACTGAGAGAGAATCGCAGACAGTAAAACAATTTCTCACATCTCTCCTTTCATTCAATTTTGAGTATGTTATTTGCAGGGAACAAGATGTTTTGCAAGAAGTAGCAACTGAAATATTCGAAAGGAAAACATGAATCACTAATATGAATGACGGCAACATTTTTAATGCACAAACATAACTGTACTGTTTGTAACTCGTAGTTATTGCTTAAGCATGTGGCCACAGTGCATACTTTGCACACTACTCCAGGTCAGACATACTGAGATAATATAGTGAGGCCAGTGACAAAAGTTAACTTATGATGCTGATACAGGAAACTTAACTCAAAGCTGCTATGCGGGGGTCACTCCAAAAGAAATGCACACCAGTCTTTTAATATCCATCTTTTATTCTACATGTTTGAAAGTTTTACACTGTGCAGATACATCCTTTAGGAACAATATTTTGTTTTCTCCGCATAATTTCCATCCCTCTCAACTGCCTTGCACCATCTTGGAACCAGCACCTGTATACCCACACAGTTAAATTCTGGACCAACCTGTTAGAGCCACTGTTTGGCAGTGTGCACGAGGGAGTCATAATCTTCAAACCTTGTTCCACAAAGAGAGTCTTCCAGTTTCCCAAGGACATGATAGTCACATGGAGCCAGGTCAGCACTGTAAGGTGGGTGTTTCAGTGTTGTCCCTCCCAGTTTTGCACAATTTTTAGACTGACGTGGCCGTGCATTGTCGTGCAACAGCAAAACATGCTGCTTTTGCCGATGTGGTCAAACATGACTCAGTCAAGCTTCAAGTTTCTTTAGTGTTCCCACATATGCATCAAAATTTATGCTGGTTCCACTTCTCATGATGTCCACAAGCAAGTGTCCTTTGGAATTGAAAAACACCATAGCCATAACTTTTCCACCAGAAGGTGTGGTTTTGAATTTTTTTTTTTCTTGGTTGAATTTGCATTGATTGCCTCTTCATCTCTGATGAAAAATGATGGAGCCATGCTTCATCACCTGTCACAATTCTTCCAAGAAATTCATCTCCACCATTCTCGTACTGTTCCAAAAGTTCGCTGTATACCGTTTTTCTTGTTTCTTTGTGAGCCATTGTCAACGTCCTGGGAACCCACCAGGCACAAACCTTTTTTAACACCAACACTTTCAGTATTCTGCAAACCCTTCCTTCCCCTATCCCAACATAGCATGACAATTAGTTCACTGTGATGCGTCTGTCAGCAGTCGCCAGTTCGTTAACTCTCTGCACACTGTCTGGAGTGTGTGCAGTACGAGGCCTGCCGCTGCGAGGACAATCCTCAATATTGTTGTGCCCACTTTCATCACGTAACCTGCTTGCTCACCGACTAACTGTACTGCAATCGACAGCAGCATCTCCGTACACCTTTTTCAACCTCTTGTGCATGTTTCCCACTGTCTCGTTTTCACTGCACAGGAATTCTATGACAGCACGTCGCTTCTGACGTACGTCAAGTGTAGCAGCCATCTTGAAGACATTCTATGATGGCGCCACTCACAGGAACAGGTTGAACTAAGTTTGAAACCAAACGGGAAGGATGTATCCACACACTGTAAAACTTTCGCACATGCAGAATGAAAACTGTATTTTTACAAAAATAGTGTGCATTTCTTTTGGAGTGACCCTCATAGCTGGCACAGTCCAGAGATTTCTTTTATCTAAGCACACTTCATAACACTGTACTCGGCTAATTTATCCAAAAATCTAAGGTAGTTGAATGTTTTCATTCTGACATGCATATAAATTATTTTCTTTCTGATTTTCCAAAATCTTTGTTGTAAACTGCTAAGGCTGCCATCATGCATTCACAATGTGAAGTATTTTCTGCACAAAAAGAAGCAAAAATAATTTATAACTCTGAGACTATAGCAAATCCTGATGGTGACAAAAGTAAGTCCATTTGTCAGTAGTACACTGATCGAGTCCTGTTTTGCTGCAAATTTTGCATCAATGTGACATCCCTGTTCTCATTCCTAATGCACTTTCAATGTTTTAGCAGTTGAGTGTGCTGCATCATTGTAGGTGTTTTGCGGCATTATGAGTAACATCTTGGACAAACCTTGCTTCAGGATTGCGATCTTACTGATTCAGCAAGTATTCTTCATCTGAACTATCATCACCAAATCATTTCCTTTTCCAAAATTCACTTGAAATAAAATTCTCAATTTCTCCCACAGCTTTTTATGCAATGGAAGCACCAAGGGTCAGGAGTATATTTTTCATATTGCCAGTCAGCAGACGTGGATAAAGCTGCACACATTGCAAGACAGTTTTACAGGTCAATTTAAGTTCTTCAGAAAAATGTTGTTGTTGTTGTGGTCTTCAGTCCAGAGACTGGTTTGATGCAGCTCTCCGTGATACTCTATCCTGTGAAAGCTTCTTCATCTTTGAGTAACTACTGCAACCTACATCCTTCTGAACCTGCTTAGCCTATTCATCTCTTGGTCCCTCTCTATGATTTTCACCCTTGATGCTCAGATTGTGTCCTATCAATAGATTCCTTCTCCTAGTCAAGTTGTCCCACAAATTCCTCTTCTCCCCAAGTCTGTTCAGTCCCTCCCTGTTAGTTACATGATCTACCCATCTAATCTTCAGCATTCTTCCGTAGCGCCACATTTCGAAAGCTCTTCTTGTCCACACTATTTATCATCTATGTTTAATTTTCACACATGGCTACACTCCATACAAATACTTTCAGAAATGACTTCCTGACATTTAAATTTATACTCGATGTTAACAAATTTCTCTTCTTCAGAAACACTTTCCTTGATATAGCGGGTTTACATTTTATATCCTCTCTACTTTGACTATCGTCAGTTATTTTGCTCCCCAAATAGTAAAACTTGCCTACTACTTTAAGTTTCTCATTTCCTACTTTAATTCCCTCAGCATCACCTCATTTAATTCAACTACATTCCATTATCCTCGTTTTGCTTTTGTTGATGTTCACCTTATATCCTCCTGTCAAGCCACTGTCCATTCCGTTCGACTGCTCTTCCAAGTGCTTTGCCATCCCTGATAGAATTACAATGTCATCAGCAAACCTCAGTTTTTATTTCTTCTCCATAGATTTTAATTCCTACTCCAAATTTTTCTTTTGTTTCCTTTAGTACTTGCTCAATATACAGACTAAATAACATCAGGTATAGGCTACAAGCCTGTCTCACTCAATTCGCAACCACTGCTTCCCTTTCAAGTTCCTTGACTCTTATAACTGCCATTTGGTTCCTGTGGAAATTGTAAATAGCCTTTTGCTCCCTGTATTTTACCCCTGCCACCTCCAGAATTTGAAAGAGAGTACTCCAGTCAACATTGTCAAAAGCTATCTCGAAGTCTACAAATGACAGAATCATAGGTACGGTCAGTACTGCCTCACATGTTCCACCACTTGTACCAAATCCAAACTGATCTTCCCTGAGGTCAGCTTCTACGAGTTTTTCCATTTGTCTGTAAAGAATTAACGTCAGTATTTTGCAGTTGTGACTTATTAAACTGATAGTTCAGTAATTTTCACACCTGTCAACACCTGCTCTCATTGGGATTGGAGTTGTTATATTCTTCTTAAAATCTGTGGGATTTCACCTGTCTCATACATCTTGCTCACCAGATGGTAGAGTTTTGTCAGGGCTGGCTCTCCCAAGGCTATCAGTAGTTCTAATGGACTGCTGTCTATTCCCAGGGTCTTGTTTTAACTTAGGTCTTTCAGTGCTCTGACAAATTCTTCATGCAGTGTCATATCCACCACTTCATCTTCACCTACGTTCTCTACAATTTCAATGATATAGTCCTCAAGTACATCACCCTTTTATAGACCCTCTATATACTCTTTCCACCTTTCAGCTTTCCATTCTTTGCTTAGGACTCGTTTTCCATCTGAGCTCTTGATATTCGTACAGGTGGTTCTCTTTCCTCTGAAAGTCTCTTTATTTTTTCTGTAGGCAGTATCTATCTCAGCCCCTAGTGATATATATTTCTACATCCTTGCGTTTGTCCTTTAGCCATCCCTGCTTAGCCATTTGGCACTTTATCTCATTTTTGAGACGTTTGTATTCCTTTTTATCTGCTTCATTTATTGCATTTTTATACTTTCTTCTTTCATCAATTAACTTCAATATCTCTTCTGTTACCCAAGGATTTCTACAAGCCCTCGCCTTTTTACCTACTTGATCCTCTGCAGCCTTCACTATTTCTTCTCTCAAAGCTACCCATTCTTCTTCTACTGTAGTTCTTTGCCCTCTTCTTGTCAATTGTTCCAATGCTTTCCCTGAAACTCTCTCCAACCTCTGGTTCTTTCAGCTTACCGAGGTCCCATCTCCTTAAATTCTTATCTTTTTGCAGTTTCTCCAGTTTTAATCTACGGTTCATAACCAATAAATTGTGGTCAGTCCACATCTGCCCCTGGAAATGTCTTACAGTTTAAAACATGGTTCCTAAATCTCTGTCTAGCCATTATATAATCTATCTGAAAGCTTCCAGTGTCTCCAGGCCTCTTCCATGTATACAACATTCTTTAAAGTTTCTCAAACCAAGTGTTAGCTATGATTACGTTATGCTCTGTGCAAAATTCTGCCAGGCAGCTTCCTCTTTAATTTTCTTACTTTGCCCCCCTCCCCCCCCCCCCCTCTCACCAAGTCTATATTCACCTACTACTTTCCCTTTTCTTATTTTCCCTTCTATTGAATGCCACTCCCCCATGACTATCAAATTTTTGACTCCTCTCACTATGTGAATAATCTCATTTATCTCATCATACATTTCTTCAATCTCTTTGTCATCAACAGAGCTAGTTGGCATATAAACTTGTACTACTGTGGTAGGCGTGGGCTTCATACCTATCTTGGCTTCAATAATGCATTCACTATGCTGTTCGTAGTAGCTTGTGCATGCTCCTATTTTTTTCTTCATTATTAAATCTACTCCTGCTTTACGTCTATTTGATTTTGTATTTATAACCCTGTATTTACCTGACCAAAAGTCTTGTGCCTCCTGTCACCTAACTTCACTAATTCCCACTATACATCACTGTAACCTATCCATTTCCCTTTTTAAATATTCTAATCTACTTGCCCTATTAAGGAATCTGACATTCCACACTCTGATCCGTAGGACAGGAGTTTTCTTTCTCCTGATGACATCCTCCTGAGTAGTCCCCACCCGGAGATCCAAATGGGGGACTATTTTACCTCTGGAATATTTTACCTAATAGGACACCATCATACAGTAAAGCTGCATGCCCTTGGGAATAATTATGGCTGTAGTTTCCCCTTGCATTCAGCCGTTCACAGCACCAGCACAGTGAGGCTGTTTTGGTTGATGTTACAAGGCCAGATCAGTCAATCATCCAGACTGTTGCCCTTGCAACTACTGAAAAGGCTGCTGCCCCTCTTCAGGAACCACATGTTTGTCTGGCCTCTCAACAGATACCCCTACATGGTGGTTGCACCTACGGTATGGCTACCAGTATTGCTGAGGCACACAAGCCTCCCCACCAATGGTCAGGTCCATGGTTCATGGGGGGCAGGAACAGGTATATACCATGAATGTATGGCATTAAAGATAAAAATAGTAATACACTTTTTCTAAGTACAGCTGATGTGGAACTTTGGAAGAAGTAGGCCTACTTTGAGGACATTTTAAATGTTGAAGCTGGAAGTACAGTATTGGATCGACAACATAAATTACAAAATGTAGATTTCTTAGATCCACAACTACAATGGAGGAGACATCAGATGCAATGAAAATATTAGAAACAACCAAGCTCCAGAAGGGAGGAAATTCACTTGTGAAGCAAATACACGAACTTGTGACCAACATTTGAAATGAAGAATGAATGCCAGCTCAGTTAAAAGAAGGGATCATAGTACCTCTCCATAAAAAGGGCAATAATCGAAAATGGACACATTATAGAAGCATCTTATTAATTAGCACAGCTTAAAAAGTGTTCCTCAAGATTCTCCAGAAAAGACTGCAACCATATTTAAAAGAGGTAACAGATGACAATCAAGTGGGACTTAAAGAGGATCAATCCACCACTGATCCAATATTTATAACAAAAAGGTCCATATGAAAATATCACGAACACAATAAACAATGGCAATATTGTTTGCTGATTTTCGGATAGTCTATGATAGCAATAATAGAGAAAAGCTGTGGGAACATATGCAGAAATTTTAAATATCAAAGATTACAAGTCTTGTAGAAGTTTGCTGGGAGGCTCAAAGGAAACAATGAATATGGAAGAATGTTTTAGATCTTACAGCTTTCGATATAAAAAACAGGAGTCAGGCAATGAATCGGAATATTACCATTCTTCTTCAACATAACAATACAGGACTCACTGGATGCAGCAAACAAAACATATGAGAAATGGGCAAAGGAATGAAAATGGATCTACTGGCCTTTGCAAATGATGTAGCCTTATTGCTGAAAACCTAAATGACCTGAAAACTCTAACAAGAAGGCTATGTAAAAAGTCAGGGGATGTTGGATGAGATGTAAATGACAAGTAAACCAAATTCTTCGAGGTGTAAAGAAATTACAAGACAAAAAAATCAAATGCTCCAGATTCATGACCACATGTCTGAAGAAGTAGAAAAGTGTAAAGATTGGGGAGGGGGAATAGTAAACAACATAAATGACGAGAAACAAGAAATAGACGTGAGAATCAAATCAGCACCCAGAGATCATATTCACTCAACAATTTACTGCCATTCAATTTTTCCCCCTAAAAGAAATAAAAAAATAAGAATATATAAAAATGTAGCCAGACAAGCATTGCTGTGTGGGGCAGAAATATGGAGAATGGAAAAGTACACTGCAAGAAAGGTATAGGTTTTTGAAATTACAGTCTTGCAGAACATGTTGTTATTGTTGTGGTCTACAGTCCTGAGACTGGTTTGATGCAGCTCTCCATGCTACTCTATCCTGTGCAAGCCTCTTCATCTCCCAGTACCTACTGCAACCTACATCCTTCTGAATCTCCTTAGTGTATTCATCTCTTGGTCTCCCTCTACGATTTTTACCCTCCACGCTGCCCTCCAATATTAAATTGGTGATCCCTTGATGCCTCAGAACATGTCCTACCAACCGATCCCTTCTTCTGGTCAAGTTGTGCCACAAACTTCTCCCGAATTCTATTCAATACTTCCTCATTAGTTATGTGATCTACGCATCTAATATTCAGCATTCTTCTGTAGCACCACATTCTGAAAGCTTGTATTATCTTCTTGTCTAAACTATTTATCGTCCATGTTTCACTTCCATACATGGCTACACTCCACACAAATACTTTCAAAAACGACTTCCTTACACTTAAATCAATACTCGATGTTAACAAATTTCTCTTCTTCAGAAACGCTTTCCTTACCATTGCCAGTCTACATTTTATATCCTCTCTACTTTGACCATAATCAGTTATTTTGCTCCCCAAATAGCAAAACTCCTTTACTACTTTAAGTCTCATAACCTAATCTAATTCCCGCAGCATCACCCGACTTAATTTGACTACATTCCATTATTCTCGTTTTGCTTTTGTTGATGTTCATCTTATATCCTCGCTTCAAGACACCATCCATTCCGTTCAACAGCTCTTCCAAGTCCTTTGCTGTCTCTGAGAGAATTACAATGTCATTGGCGAACCTCGAAGTTTTTATTTCTTCTCCATGGATTTTAATACCTACTCCGAATTTTTCTTTTGTTTCCTTTACTGCTTGCTCAATATACAGATTGAATAACATCGGGGAGTGGCTACAACCCTGTCTCACTCCCTTCCCAACCACTGCTTCCCTTTCATGTCCCTCGACGTTGCAGAACATATATGGACCAATTTGAGAAGGAGGAGAAAAGCAAAGGAAAAAGATCAGGGAGAAATATAATGAACCAGATACTGTTTCAGAGGCTTCGACAAGAAGAGAAGGGGATTAAACGTGGGAGAAGTATCAGAGAAGAAACCCAGAGGACAAAGACCTTTAGGCAGACCAAAAATTAGATGGAGAGCCCAGGTGGACAATGGTAATCAGATAATATAACACTGCTGGTTACTACCACACCAGTAAATCCCCGTTAATGTTACTCCCTCGATAAGAATTAAGAATTTGACTGTGGCATGTACTAATGGGAAGGAAATGGATTATGTCTCATTACCTGAAAGATTAAGTTTTGACTGGGAGCAGGATTTAAGTCAAGGGTGATTAAACCAATGTTATTCAAGCTGTAAAATGAATCTGTAGTTGTGTCAATCAAAATAGTTCCCAATCAAATTAGGCAAATTATTCCAGGTAAATATATAGTTAATCAAGAAAATTGTCATGAATGACTTTAAATTGGAAACAGTTTTGTAAATTGGATAAAAATCAATAGCACTATCTAACAAGTAAGTTATTATTCATGAGCAACACAAAAAAATGAAACTAAAATGTCTTGGCAACAAACTATCTCTCATTGGAGCACACTGTCTGTTCTAAAGCAAGAAAGATAATGTTCAATACGAGAGAAGGAAAAGAAACAGATTCCTACTCACCAAAACATAAACACAATGAGTTGCAGAGACGCACAACGGAAAGACTAAAAAAAAAAAATCTCTGGCAGCTTGTGCCAGAATACATTCTAGTGTGAGCTGCTGGAGACGGCAGTCATGTGTGTGTGAGAAGGTGTGCTTGCTTGTGTCAGTGAATTTGTGTGTTTTGTTTTCTTTTCTGAAGAAGGCTTTGGCTGATAGCTAAATCATAACAGCGCTTTTGTTGTGCCTACCTGCAACTCAGCATGTCATCTTCACAATGATTAGCAACCAATCCTTTTCTTTATATTGTTGATATTGCAACCTGGAGTTTCCATTGTTTGTACGATCATTTTCATTAGATGATACTACTTACTAAGGGAAAAGCACAGTTAAATTGGAGGTGAGGTGGCCCTAATACTTCACAATTGCAAGACGGTAAGACAGAAAAGGGCATCAAACTGTTATGTTAACCAGTATGATTTTTTAAATGTTTTCAGGTGAAAGATGTAAGTATTTGCTAAGTTGTAGCCAGTTACGTTTACAAGAACACAAGTATCTTTAGAATAACCACTACACCTCATAACTACTTTCACTGTACAAATTGACAATCTACTGGCCCAACATTAAGTGGGTTCCAGAAACAGTACGGCCTGTTAACTGAATTTAGAACAAAGCATAGTAAAGATGCATGCACAAAAAATGGTTCAAATGGCTCTGAGCACTATGGGACTTAACATCTGAGGTCATCAGTCCCTTAGACTTAGTACTACCTAAACCTAACTAACCTAAGGACATCACACACATCCATGCCCGAGGCAGGATTCGAACCTGCGACCGTAGCAGTTGTGTGGCTCCAGATTGAAGCGCGTAAAACTGCTCAGCCACATCAGCCGGCAGGCAATATTACAAACCTGTAAAGTACAGAGTAGTTGTGGTTGCCTGTAGACTGTACACTGGCATACAGGCGGGAGAGCAGTGTGCTGACCACATGCTCCCCCATACCCCCTCTTTCTTGCAATTATTCTTTTACAATACTTTTCTGAACATGTGTAGTACTTTGTACAAAGATTATCTGTACACATGTGAAAATTGTAACTCCATGAAAACAGTTAACACTTTTGCAACAGCAATGATTCTGTAGCTCATTAGAAATCGGTTAGGAATTGGAACCTGATGAAGTGAATGGCTTAGGAATAGATTGGTGTTTTAACATAAAGCTGAAATTGAGTTAATTATTATTTGTACTTTAAGTGAGTTACCAGCCCATGCAAATAAATACAATACTAAACTTTATTTGTAGTGAAGGTGGTGGCTGTGCCGATGTTTTGTGGCAATAGTAGAAACTCTTCATATACACTCCAGGACACTGAAAATTGTGCACCAAAAGCGGAACATCACATGGAAATGAAATAATGATACACATGAGAGATTCACTTCACGCCAAAATCAAGACAAGTAAACAAATACAGTGATTAAAAGTTGACAAATACAGTGCAACATCAATAATTCATTGGACCACCTTTTGCTGCAATACTTGAGCAATCGAGTTGATTAGACACTTGTTGTTGTCCTGATGCAGATTGGCACACATATTGAAGAGCCACCTCCGAATTGTGTGCAGAGTGACACGATGGCAACTGGCACTTCAGCTGTTCCCACACAAGCTCTGTTAAGGGACAACTCCAGGCAGTAGGCTGGCTGTGGAAGAGCCAGAACACGATTTAGGAAGACTCGAGAAATTTGATCTGCATGCGGGCTAGCATTATCTTGCTGGAAAAGTGCTGCTCATAGGTCATGTAGAAAGGCTCATTAATATTCGAGGTACTGCAACTAGAGGGGACTGGCTATCTTAGGCCGAGGCCACCTAGAGCATTACTTTAGTATGTGAGCGGTGTGGCAAATGACGGTGCGGGTGGAAGTGTACTGTTCACCGGGCTGCCTCTGCACGCCATATGCGGTTATTTACTGTCCCTTAAATTCGTCACTAGACACTGGGTTCTGCCAATCTGTGACAGTCCACATCATTCTCGCTGAGCACCTCTATAGACTGAGCCACTGATGTCCCTGTGTTAATGGCAGTGCATGACATGGGTGCCCAGATTGCAAATGCACATTCAAACTGCATCTGGAAAAGGTGTGTGGAACAAATGTCACTCAGACATCTACTTCTGTCGTGAAGTGAGCCACCGTAAAATCCCCGATCGCTCACTGCACGGTCCTCTGACCCTCTCAAGTCGTCCTTCCAGCCACTCCATACTCGGTACGTAGCATGTGGGTACCATTTCGTATCCACTGCGACCGACACCGTCTGAAGGGACTCTCCAAATGATTGACCTGGTCGGCAAACGGCGTGTCAACCGCACCCGCAGTTTTCGTGCGACTGATTGAGCCCCTGTTAAACTGGCTGAAGAACTGTGAGAAATGTCATCTGACACGTCTACCTGGCATTCTGCGGCTACTAATGTCCTCCTCGAGTTGGAATGTAATCGCCATGTGTAGGACTCATCCACTATGTGCTGTTTAAATTGGGTCCCAGCCCAATTCTGGTGCCATTGCACGCACATTGGTACCAAACTCGAACCATTCGTTTATCAGATCTCACTGTACTTATTTGCAAAATTTCAAGATTATACCTTTCCACCCTGTGGCTGCACCATTTTCAATGTGCCTGAGTGTATGGCGGTAGATGTAAGATGGCTCTGTAAATTGTTTTCTTTGTGCAGGAATTTATGATCCAGAGTAAACCAATAAATGTCACGACTCCCCTCCCAGCATTTACATCTGTATAAACCTATGTACCTATGCATGAGCCAGTTTTAAAAATAAAATTTTAATATATTCACATTACACATGAATAAAGTTTTGAAAATTACATTAACAAAAAAATTATTGTTAGATAACTATACAGAAAATAAAAACAATTTTTTACATGTGCAATGGAATGAAGAAAACAGTAACACAGATACCGCATTATACACAGGAAAACATTGAAGTTACATGAATCAAATAGTGCTGATATCGAACGCAAGTGTTACAGTACTTGCCGTAAGGGAAGAAGATGTCGAGGGCACCGTTGGAGGAGGCCAAAAACTGTCTCGTTTGTGGGGCCAGGAGACAAACAGTAAGCTAGGCAGCATCAGAAGGTGGATTCTGTTTTTCACTGTCATAGAATACGCCAGGACCACAAATCCCAGCAGACAGTCAGAATACAGGTTGCATCGGAATTTTTGACATATGTTCAAAGTTTGAAAGGTACATTTACTTAAATAATAAACCTTTTCTGAAATGGTAGGGAGGAGGACAGATTCTTTCTCCAACTTGCATATTTAAACAAATTTTCACAGATATTTTCAGACTTTTTTCTTAACTTCAGAGGGTGAAACAAAATGTGCTTTCCATCTAGTGTGTATCTCAGTTCAACACACCAAAAACACGATTTATCTATTCTGTGAAGCTCTGTTGTGATCCTTATGCACAGCTTGAGCAGTGTGGTGTGAAAATATCTGTGCAACCATTCTGGTGTGCCCATCCACTGACACTTATGTGAGCTGACAGTATATGGTAGGTGCCGAGTCAGAATGGTGTGGACTGCCACGGACTGGCAAAATGCGGTGTTCAGTGACGAATCCCGATTCATTTAGGGGACAGGTAATAGCGACACATTGGTGTCGAGGCAGACTGGTGAATGCTACAGTAACACTTGTCTGCTGTTGCGGAAGATCTTTCATTAAACTCTTCATAAATGCAGTGTTGTCAGGCACGGTGACTCTGTTGTCAATAAAACAAGTTGGTAACAATTTCAACAAATGTAGTATGCTAAATAAGAAAGGTCCTTTTTATTGTCAATAGTGTTCAAAAAACACATCCTACTGGAGAATACTCCATGTTGATTTCACAATTCTGAACTTTTTGCTCCCATATCACTTTGAAAATAAACTTTATCATGGTTACTTGAACATTATTGTGTAATCCAAGTACCACATTGATTGAATGTTAACTTACCTGACTATCAATCACATTTCATTGAAGCTTAGGACAGCCATAGATCTAAATTATGTAAATATTGTTGACTTGGCTCCAGTGATACCAAGTACCTACTTTAAAATGCCTACTTGACACTTAAACTGCTTTCTTCATTTTTGGAATACCTAATGGAAGGGCAAAGCACAGTTTCATCACGACGGGCATATGTTTTCGAAGACAGAGCTGTCAAAGTGAGGGCATCTGCGGTAACATCTGAATGCAGCCTTACACATTTCTGTTTTTCTTCAGTAGATGCCGTGTTTGTACTTTGGTGAAATGCTGAGACTCTTCAGTTTGTCTCCTTACTACCAAGAGCAGGTGTTTTGAAAGCCACACCACTGGTTACCATACCTCATAAATGCAGTTTTTTGCTGTCTTCGCTATAGCCGTTTGTTTCTTCAAGTATTAATTTCTTCTCTCTTTGCTTATAACGTAGATAAGGAGGAATTTTTTTGTGAAATGACTTGTACATTTTGGCTTTTCTTGGTAGTGTTTTGAGAGCCCTCTTCCGCACTGTTCTGACCTTTTACTGTGGCATTACCTTCGTGTTATGCAGCCTTCTGTGTTGTCAGCACTGAGACTCCCTGCACGCCAGCTGGAGACCCCCGACACGGAACTGCGTGTGGCACGGCAGACCCAACAGCATATTCCACACGCCCTGTTTGTAGCCTACTGGATAACAATGTTCTGAACATGTCCTTGCATTTTTTTGATCTCGTCTCCTTATCTCCAGCGAGAGAATCATTCACATGGGAGGCTTAAGTCTTTCGGATAATGACATTATGGATTCCCTCGGTTCTACGCCCATAGTTGCAGTACGAAGCAACAACACCGTAAAATGTTGTCTTGATCGTTTTGCTTGGAAAATAATATGAACAATGTACACAATAACAAAAAAATATCATTTCATACTAAAATACACCATATGCCACAAACCAGGTGCAACAAAAAGAGAGCTATAATGGAGTTTCTAGCTGAATATCAAAATCTGACAGATTTAAATGTGCTGTAATAACACCCATCTACTTAAGAGCAGATAAGTAAACCACCTGTAATTACAGACATGTCGATCTTTCCAGTTTTTTCAAAAGTGTTTGAAAAACTGGCCTATGACAGAATATTGATTGAGTGAAGTGACCAGAAGTCTTAATGGAAATTTGGCTCTTATAAATGATTCTCCACAGTGAAAGCAATGCCAGTGGTGTGGAGCTATACAAGTAAAATAAAATATCCTGTTGATATATTCTGCCACCTCGCCAAGCATTTGACTCTGTGGATCACAAAGTTCTACATTTCTAACTAAAGCAGGATGGTTTTAATATGTCTGCTGCACAGATAAACAGGCCGCATGTAAGGCATGAAATGTTATGTTCGTGCGTAAGTTCGTGGCATTTTTCTGTATGTTCAATGAACACAATGGATATAAATAACAGAGACTTTAGTCATCAATAATATATTGTCCTTCTCTTTTTACAATAGTCTGCCTACGCTGGAATAACTTTCTGATTCGGCGACTGTAGAAATCACACGGTTAGGAAGCAAAGAACTTGTCGAGCCATATTTGGAGCACATTTTAATCGGGAAAGGAAATTCCTTGAAAGTTATTTGATAGAGAGGAGAAAAGGTGAAAATCTTGAGGGCACAAGATCAGATGAACAAGGTGGGTTTGGAACAACTTCCCAACCCTATTGCCTTACAGTGTTTTTTGTCAGTCTACTAGAATAAGGGTGGGAATTATTGTGGAGTAGCGTCACTTTATGCAGTCATTCTGGTTGTGGTGCTTCAGTAGTGTCTGCAAGACATCTCGGTTGTAGACAATAAATCATAGCAGTGATGGTTACACCTGGGGAAAGAGATTCACAGTACACCACACCGTCGGTGTTCCACATAATGCGTAACACTGTGAATGTGTGTACGTCTCTCTACTGGGAGTCGCTGCTTTGTCTGGGCTCAACCATTCCTTCCTCTTCTCTATGTTATCACAAAGACGCCCTGTCCCACCACCAGTAATATACGCCCTGAACACGGAGCAGACTGCAGCAGAATTTCGAGACGGAAGACGTTACAGCAGTGGTGACCTGCAGCCAGCACAGGTCACGTGACCGGCTTGCCGAGGCAGGAATAGAGCGAGAAAAAAAGTACACGTTTGGCGCTTGTAACACGGAGCGTAAGAAACGGTCTGACAGATGCGCGTCAATTGTGTGTCTTCAAGGTGTAGCACAACTATATTACAGCAAAAGGTACACAGAATACAATGGAAAAGGTTTTGTTTCCTCATAAAAGGGTGAATCTTTCACGATACTAAATGTATTATATAGGTGAGAAGAACAGGAGGACAAGTTCACTAGGGTATACGTCACGCTGCAGAATCGCTCGAGATAAATTCCTCACGGCTGTCCGTGTTGTGACGTCACCAAAGTCTGTCGTGGAGAGAGCACTTCCACTATCCGTACTTACTGGTACAACGTCGCAAAAAACCTGCAGAAATACTCAGTAAGGCTTTGAAAAGAGTTTTCTCTACGTGGTGCACGGCAGCAAAACATTTTCGTAATGCGATCAGAAAGATGGTGACCGAAGTTTCGTATAACATCTCGTCGCACGGAAAAGCGCCACTGTTTCAATCTCTGCCACCCCATCTGCGGTATCGTATCCGTGACACTCCCCCCACTATTTCGCGATAGTGAAGAAGAGCTCTGAAAATGACCAGTTGTTGCTCGATACGGTCTGCAGTTGGTTATTACAACGTTTACAATCTCCCTGCCTCGCGGTTACACAAGAATATGTCAGCAGGATCGCAAAAGATGGGAGGGAAACTACACAGCGGTCTAAGCCGGCGTGTCGAGATTCCAGAAGCACTACGGCTGGTCCCGTGTAGCGAAATGACGACGACAAGAACGCATCAGAACCGCACAACGCAGAACGCGGGGTCTTCAAACAAAACTTATTTTCTGATCTGAGAGCAAAATGAAAAATTTCCGCAACAGGTATTGCGAGCTACGTAAATGAACAAGGAGGTTGGAATGCACTCTAGCACGCAACCAAACCGACAGCGGAAACTGGTGTAATGAAACGAAGCGTTACAAGTTCACCGCCTCACACCTAGCGGTTTTGTGCATAAAAAGCCACACTGATGCGGTATCTGACTACCAAGTAGCGAATTTAAGGCATTTGGAGAAGACGGTAGGAAGGCGAATGAGGTGTGAAAAAGTTGCATTGGTGAGGCAATTCATTTTTTAAAAACGGGTTCCTTCAAACCACGCACTCAGTATAGGAAATTTCGTGAACAGAAAGTAGTAGGAAGACAAGGGACGCGTCAAACAGTTTATCTTTTCAGAGCCTAAGCTGTTTTGCGCATAAAAGGATGCGTCGGTGTGATATTTAGCCGGCCTTTGTGACCGAGCGGTTCTAGGCGCTCCAGTTCGGAGCCGCGCGACTGCTGTGGTCGCAGGTTCGATTCCTGCATCGGCCATGGATGTATGTGACGTGCTTAGGTTAGTTAGGGTTAGGTACTCTACGGAACTGATTACCTCATATGTTAAGTCCCATAATCCTGACAGCCATTTTTTTAAACTTAATGCAAACAAGTGTGACGTCACACTCGTCGGCACGAGGCCAACGAGAAAGACAGGCCCCGGTGCGTGAACGTGACGTCACACTCGGCGTCTTGATTTGCTAGTGGAAGCAACGTGCGTGAAAGAGCATTGCTATTTGCTGCGTTGTTTTTCGTACTGCCAAAGTGGAGTTTAACTAAGTGCATCAACAGAATACGTGTGTATATGTGAATGTGTGATGGTGATGCATCCACAATTTGTTATGTTTACGGTGTTGTGTGCGAAACATTGATAATTGTAAGCAAGGTATGCTAACCTCAAATGCATCTTCGTTTACTACTTTAGAAGATTCTAACCGTCTGTGTGTGTTTATCCTAACGTGATTTTGAGATCTTACACCTCACTGTAACTTCGAGGTAACATATTGAAATACGGTTTCATTTTATTTCTAGATCTGGAACTCTTGAAATGCCATGTCGATGTAGTGTGTTTGGCTGTCGGTCGAATTATGATTCCGAAACAGAGAGAATGACTACATTTTCTTTGCCATCTGATGAGAGTCGACGTGCACTGTGGCTTCGAAATATCCCAACAGACTTAACCAAACTAAAACAGCCAAATATTTGTGTAAAACACTTCGATGAATCATGTGTAATTCGAGTGGACATAATTATGGACAGAGGACAACTGAAAGAATTTCCCAGAATAATCCCAAAACTCACCGAAAATGCTGTGCCAACTATTTTTCCCAACACTCCCTCATACTGTTCTAAATCAACTACAAAAGTGAGACGTCTTGCTGATGTGGAAGACGATAATCTTAGAAAAGCTATTCAAGACAGTATTGAGTCAAACAACTTACACCTCCAACAAAATTCACTTTCGTGTCTCAATGATATTTCTGTATTTCTAGAAGGCCAGAAAATTTGCAGCAACAAGTGGTCTGTGATTAGAGATATGAAAAATTGCATATCCGTCTTTTGGGATTAGACAGGGGAATACCTTGTGCTACTGCATTCATCACTGTTAATAGTGATTTGAGCTTTAGAGTAAATGCTAGTGAAGGAATTCATTTTGCAATTAATGCATCCATCAATGATGTGAAGAAATTAACTTCCATAAACGTTTTAGAAAATGTAATGTCAATGGTTGAGAAAGGGGAAATTTTGCCTAGTGTTACAGATAAAATAAACTGTGCTGTCAATTGCTTGCAGACTATCCCAAATTATGATGAAAATGCACAACTGAAATTTATTGTAGAACATCTCCATGTATCACAAATCTCAAAAAACAACAGACACTGTGGCAACAACACCATGATAGTGGCATGCTGCTTGTATGTACATTCTGTCAGTGCATACAATGCCTCGAGGAAATGTGATTTAATGTTTTTACCCCATCCACGAACCCTGCAGAAACTAATTTGTAATTACCAGCTAGTCACTTCATCAGTTCAAACGAGTCCTTATTTAGAAAACAGGGTGAAATATTTAGAAAAACATGAGTTATTAGTGTCTCTGTTGTTAGATGAGATTTATGTGCAACCACAACTTTCATTTAAATCTGGCTCAATACATGGGAGTGGCTTTTTTCATCCTGAGATGTGTGCCAAAACAGCACAGGTTTTTATGGTCTCTTCCCTTTTGTCTAAATATGTTGATGTTGTAGCAATTATACCAGTAGCTAATATGACAAGTGAAGAGTTGAAATCTTTGATCAGTAATGTTCTGTGCATGGTGGAAAGAGTGGACTTCAAAGTTGTTAGTCTGATAGCAGATAACAACAGTGTAAACAGGAAGGCATATGAACTGTTCACCCCCAGTAGAAATCTCCAACACAGTATTGAACACCCTCGAGATCATTCCAGGAAACTTTTTTTTATGTTTGACACTGTACACATTCTGAAATGTATCAGGAACAATTGGCAGACAAAGAGAAGTGTTAATAAAGTGTTACAGTTTCCTGACATGACTGATCATTCAGTAATATTGACAGCACAGTACAAGCATTTGGAGCAGGTATATGAGAAAGAAAGAAACTCTTTAGTCAAATATGGCCACACACTATCAGCTAGAGTACTGTATCCATCGTCTATTCAAAAACAAAATGTGAAATTAGCTTTGAAAATTTTCAATGATAATTACATAGTAGCTTTGAAACATTAGGATATGCCTAATGTTACTGAGCACATAAATCAGACATTGACTTTCCTTCAGGTGATTGTGAACTGGTGGAAGATTGTGAATGTTAGAAGTGTATTTGAAGGACAAAGATTCAATGATCCTTACAGAGAAGCCATCAGGAAGACAACAGACAATCAGGTGTCATTGGCTAAAAGTTTGGAGAGTATCTGTACCAATAAGTGATGCTTTAACATCACAGACATTCCAGTCTTTAATATTAACAACTGAATCTTTTCTGCAGATAATTCCATACTTATTTGAGAAATATGACATTGACTACATATTGCTAGGAAAATTTCAAAATGATGATTTAGAGGGCCGCTTTGGGTGCTACCGACAGTTGAGTGGGGCAAATTACTACATTAGTTATATCCAAGTTTTAGAAAATGAAAGAAAATTAAGATTCAAAAATGATGTACTGTTTGCAGCTCAAAATGATAATGTGCACTTGAAAAACATAATTCCTGCCCAACAACAGCTAGACTGTAATATTGACATTAGCATTTTTTTCTGATGATATGGACATCACCTTCGGTATGGATGATGTTCCACCTAACATGTTACCTATTTTGACATAGATACGAGGTTATGCAGCTAGGAAAGCCCTTCAGAAATCTAAGTGTGACAAATGTACTCAATGGTTGCAGCTGAACAAAAAAGTTGAGGTAGATTCTTCTTACAACTTTGTGAAGGAACTGGACAGGGGTAAACTGACTTTGCCTACAGAGACAGTAGTGATCACAGTTGGAATAGTGGGGCATACAGTCTCTCTACTTGTGAATGACTTTCTTCAGCAATTTATGTTGTGTGGTAAACAGCTTTCCATTTCTCAGAAGATATGCATGTCAAAAGTTGTGAAGGCAGTGGATAATGCTGAATGTATGTGTTTGCTTCACAACACATTGTTAAGCATCTGGAATATGTATATCTCTGTGCCAATAGGATACTCATTAACAATTTTGAGAAAATGCATAATGATAAGGCAAGCAAGTCCAAAACAGATTCAAGGAAAGTGAAGAAGCTTAGGACTGACACATAAGTTTGAAGCCCTCTACACAGACACCATTTCTTTTTTTGTACTTCCTCATGTTATCAAGTTTTACAGATATCTCACTGTTCTTATTGTACAATTTTATTTCATTATGTAGCACACTATTTTTGATTTTTACTTTGTTTTTCCTGTGGAGGTGTAAATAGTGACCAGATGTGGTTCCATGTTTGTGAAAGCAACTGTTGGTTGGGTACTGGTCAATATTTTTCTTTATGTATCTCACTGTTTGAAAATCGTATTCACATGGAACTGTCAGGATACCCAAGTTTTTAAACAGCGTTCTCCAGTGAGCTCTCTAGTTACTGTTTAATATAATATGTATAACCATTTGTTTTAGTTGCAAGTGTTTCTATATTCTGCCCATTTACCTCCCAGAAGGTTCAGTTTTGTGATGAAAATTTCCATATCACTGCCAGGAGAACGATGTATATATAATATTTTTAGGTTTTGGAACATATTTGTGTCCCATATGTTTATGGCTGATATTTCTATATGTTTTTCTCCACTTAATGAAATAATATCATTTTGGACTTCATACATAATGCCTTCCTTAACATACATGCATGGCCCACCATCCCGCATAAAGGTTCTGCTATACTTAAATGCTAGATTATAAGAGTTTAAACCATTAAGACTTATTTAAGGTGTGCTACATCAATCTTCTGTGATGCAAACGAGTGAGTTGTCTATAGTCTGCAGTTCCACTTGTAGTTGCTGGACTTTATTTCTCATGGACAGAATATTTTGGTGGAGGATTAAGAAACCTTACCTTGAAGGTTTCTCTCTCTTTTTGTCCTTGACTAAAAATCCTTTGGATGAAGAGCAGGCATGATTTTCTGTTTCCACACAGTACTACAGAATGTTGCTTCTATTGACTTCTCATCCTTCAAAAGTGCTGTTGATGTTGTTTCTGCTGCTAATGGTGATGCTGCAGCTTTTGATGTTGGTGAGGATGATGTTTTCAGTAACTTACAGATAATGCCATGGAAACACCATGGATTGTCAGGAATTTGTTTATTTCCTCTGTGAAGTATGTTTATTTTTTTTCTTTTGTCATACTCGCATCTCCACCCTCCCATTCAGTTCATTTCAGATAGTAGGAAATAGAATGTAACAGATTCAATTCCTCCTGTTAGATATCTTGTGTCTATTCATGCTTTACTGATAATGAAAAGTGCAACAGGGCACACTAGTAGCCCACTCGATTGCTTGACTTTTCATTTCTTTGTTTTTGCTCAGACTGCAAACATTACACATATAGTCTACAAATACGTAATGCTTATACATATGTTGTTTCTGTGGCTGGTTTGTTTACATTAAAATTACATTGAACACAGATGTGTCATTATAAGGCAGCAATGTGAAATTAATTGACTCAAGCACACTTGACAGAGAATGTTTTACGAAACATGGGCTTCACCTTAACAGAAATGGAAAGGCCAGGTTAGGAAACTTAATAAGGGAAGCAATTAAATGCAATTACAAAGTGACAGCCACTGAACTGGGATGGTATAAATCTCCAATAGCAGAAACACCAGCAAAAACAGGAGTAGCACGCAAATGGACCGTCCAAAAAACAGTAGCAACAGAGGAACCTACTACTGAACCAACAGCACGAAGAATCCTGTCAGCACCACCACCACCACCACCACCTCCACCTCCGGCCACAGAAGCACCAGCAGCAACAGTAGCAGCAGCAACAAAACCATCAACAACAGTTGCAGCAACACAACACTGCCTAAGGAGGAGTCAAAGACAAGGTACATCTACATCATTAAATAAGGATTTTTTATGGCTTCAGACAAAGAAATGGAAAAGATTGTGACAAATCAGCAAGAAAATTTGCAGATAAGTCACAACTACTATGGAAAAAGCAGCACAATACCAGGTAATGACAAAAGAAAAAATACTTGCAAAACAGTCAGGATAATGTGTCAGAATATTCAGTGCCTCAGAAACAAAGTACTAGATCTAGAAGTAGCTTTAAATAATCTTGCTGATGTCTCTTGTATTTGTTTATCTGAACACTGGTGCAAGGCTAGTGAATTAAGTCTCATAAATATAAGCAAGTTCAATTTAGCAACACATTATTGCCGAAGTGTTTTTAAAAATGATGGGGTATGCATTTACTCTAGAGTAGGACTGCAGTTCAAAGTGAAAACAGAATTGGACCATCTAAATATAGAAAAACATTTTGAATCATGTGCCATAGAGTTAAAAACTGAGGAGAAGAGTGAAAAACTAGTTCTCATTACAGTATATAGATCTCCACTGGGTGACAAAAACATATTCTTCAAAAAAATAAAAGCAGCATTAAACACTTTTTATAGTAATGAAGTGAAATTATTTTTATGTGGAGATTTTAATATTAACCTGTTAATTGAAAGTGATGAAAAAAGACAGCTTTTGAGTATACTCAGCAGTTTTCACATGAAACCACTCTTTACAGATGCCACCAGAATAACAGAACTGTCATCTTCTCTTTTAGACAATATTTTCTCAAATATGGAGAATGGTATCACTGGGCCACTAAATGTAAACATAGCTCTTTCGGATCACAATACACTATTAACATACATAAATTACTCTATCGCCAAGGCAGTAAAATATAAGTGGGGATACAAAAGGCACTTCTATACAGAAAAAGTAAATACTTTCATCCAGTTGTTAGCTACTGAAACCGGGGAAAATGTCTTTGCACAAACTACAACTGAGGAATCTTTCAATGCTTTTTCTAGTACATTCATGTCCCTGTTTGAGATGTGTTTCCCAAAAAAGGTCACAAAGATCAATGTCATGCCTAGGAACACAATCCAGTGGATAACACCTGCTATTAGAGTATCTAGTCAAACACTAAAACATATCAGTCAACTCAAAAAAGATAACAAAGATGAACACTTCACAGATTATGTTAAGACATACAATAAAATTTACAGGAAGGTGATAAAAAAAGCCAAGATAATGCATAATGACAGTGTAATTGCTGGGTCAGCAAACAAATCAAAAGTTATATGGAATGTAGTAAAAAAAGAAATAGGCCCAAGCAAAAATGTTAGAAATCCAGATGACTTCGTTTTAAAAGATGATCAAGGTGTGCTAGTCAGAAATCGTACTTTAGCAAATTACATTAATGACTACTTCATAAATAGTCCAATCAATCTGCATAAAAATTGTCCTAAGATTAGTAGAACATCAATCCCAGAAGAACAAAGTGTTAATTCATTATTGCTACCTCCCACAAACAAATTGGAAGTTAATCAATAATAAAAACAATGAAGAATAAAATGTCCTCAGGGATTGACGAGATACCTTGCTCAGTCATGATGAGATGTGCTAGTGTCATATCAGACCCACTTTCACACATCATAAACATATCATTTTCAGAAGGTGTCTTTCCACAACAATTAAAAATTGCAAAAGTAAAACCATTGTATAAAAAGGCCAATATACATGAAGTGGGAAACTATAGACCAATAGCTTTATTATCGGTATTTTCAAAAGTAATAGAGACAGTCATGAAAAACAGAATTACAAATTACCTCGAGAAATTCAATCTATTGTCTGTAAACCAACACGGCTTTCGCAAAGGAATGAGTACAGAGTCAGCCATCACCCAATTCATTGAAAATATTGTAACGGGGCTAGATAAGAACAACAGTACAATAGGAATAAATTTGGACCTCTCAAAGGCATTTGATACTGTCCAACATGATATCCTGCTAGACAAATTAGAATATGTCGGTATACGAGGAGTAGCTAAAAAGTAGTTTCAGTCATATCTCCATAATAACAAACAGTAAAAACCAAAGTATTGTTTACAGATCAGATATTCAGACTGTGCCAATAGGGGTACCGCAGGGGAGTGTTCTAGGACCTCTCCTATTTCTTCTTTACATAAATGATATCAAGATTCCAGTAAATGGTACTCATATAACCCTGTTTGCGGATGACACAAACATTGTAGTAACTGACATAAACCGGGTATTACCAACATCTGCAACCAGAGTTATAGAATATTTGCTAAATTGGTTTGAAGTGAACAAATTAACCATAAATATCTCAAACTAATTATATCCATTACAGGAAAGCAAAGTCACACTCTGATCTAGATCTCAGAATACAAAATAAAGAAACTGTGAGAGTTGCTACGACAAAATTCTTAGGTGTACATATAGATGAAAATTTAGACTGGAAATCCCATATCCTGTATCTCTCACATAAGTTGCTTTGCTTTACGCGTTATTAGCTTTGTATGTAGTAGGGAATGTAGCAGAGCTGTTTACTTTGCTTATATACATTCTGCTATTACCTATGGCCTCATCTTCTGGGGTCATAGTAAGAAAAATCTCAAAACCATCTTCACTCTACAAAAACGAGCTGTTAGAATAATTACCAACAGTTCAAGGCTAACTCCTTCAAAGCAATTATTTAAACAGCTGAATATTCTACCCCTAACGTGCCTCTATATACAGAAAAGCGTAATTAATGTAAAACGAAATATTAACAATTTCCAATCCAACTCGGATCTACATACTTACAGCACAAGAAAGTGCAATGACATTCATATAAAAAGAGTTAACAAGGCTTTGGCGCAGAAACAAACAAACATACAAGGAATTAGATTGTATAACAAACTACCAGTAAAGATAAAAGAAATAAAAAATTGTCTTCATTTAAAGAAGCAGTAATCAAATTTTTAATGACCAACTGCTATTATAGTGTAAAATAATACCTGGAATAGCTCCATACTAAACAATTATATTTATGTACTCTGTGCCAACAGTAATTTTTATCTGACTGTTGCTATGATCTAAATAAATAATATGTACAAAAGTGCTAGAATTGTATGTGTTATATCAAAATATCAACCGTGTATTCCATGTAAAAAGTCTTTCTCATACATCAACGTAAATAACCAAAGTTGTACATGCTATTTCAATGTGGTCTGATGTTATGTAGTCTACTATGCACATCTGTATTTTGTATAGTATTGTTCACCCTATATGTGTGTATATATATATATATACAATGTATTTTTTGACAAAATCCATGCAATGTAAATTGTCTCTGGATGAATAAACTACTACTACTACTACTACTACTACATAGAGTGGAGCAGAAAATAAATCTTGGTACAAATGCTTCAGTGTCTCCACACTAGGCATCTATACCTCAGATTGCATGTCCATATATATATATAGCATGAGAAAGCAAATTCTACTGCAAATATTGTTTGATAAAGTAGTGATACTGCAAATATGGTTACAAAGCATTTTCGGAGAACTTTGTGTCTAATTTCTTTTGTATAGTCAGGCATTTAGTCTGATTGAAGCACATGTTTTTGTTTTTCTTGGTGTCACATCCATGGCAGCAACAGATTTTGTGATTATTTGGTTAATTCTGTCATATTTTCTACAATGCCTGTAAAGAATTTATTAGAAGTGCAAACTGCCTCTAAATTTTTGAGAATAGTATCATTAAATGAATAATAAATTGACCTAAGGCAGTATCGTATTGCCATGAAATGTATAGCACCAATAGGTTGGAACATCTTGTTTCATTAAAACCTTCAAAGGCGCATATAGAGTCACTTCTATTGGAAACTTGAAAGCTCACAGTAAGATGTAAAATTATATTTACAAATTTATCACACAACTGTAGTGAGTTTAAAAGATGCCACAAATTTACCTGCCTAATGTTTATGAACTAACCTATTATCTTACCTCAATTAATATCAACTGTTATGAGTAATGAAAATGTGTGTTTTTAAATGCATTACAAATTTGTTAAAATAAATTATGTATGTGAAATGTTTGTACCTGTTCATTATTGTCTTGATACCTGGTTCTTGCTATACTACACTTCAGTTAGGAATGAAGTGAAAAGTGAAAAAAATCTACTGATGTTTATTCTTGGTATATTCAAGTCTCTCTCTCTCTCTCTCTCTCTCTCTCTCTCTCTCTCTCTCTCTCTCTGTGTGTGTGTGTGTGTGTGTGTGTGTGTGTGTGTGTGTGTGTGTGTGTGTGTGTGTGTGTGTGTGTGTTTGTTTGTTTGTTTGTTTTGGAGGGGGGGGGGGGTATTAGGACAGAGAGGCCTTGGTATAAATTCGTGTTGTACAGAAAGCATAAAGCTAAAGAAATTTTAATGTTTATCAAGTAGTGCTTGTTGCTGATTTGTGGAAACTACATGTAGTACACTGTTTGATGATAGTTTATCTCAGGTGTTGCAGATGTAAGCCAACAAACACATGTGGGTACATTCAAAAAAGTTTTAGATACTACTGTCCTGGATACAGGGCCCCTTATAAATTGAAACTGTCCTTTCAATTTGGAAATTCATTTCCTTTTATTCGGTTCCTTCTATTTGTATATGTGGGTGCTGCTTGACAGTTAGGGGGCCAGTAGAGAAGTAAACTGGTAATCCAAGATGGTAAATGTTCAATTTTATATTGGAACTACTTAGAATATACAGTGAGCATAAAATGGAAAAAAATACACAACTTAGATTATGCATTTTGTAGTGTCATCTTCAGACACAAACCAATATATATATTGACAGAAAGTACTTTTTTGACTTCGTAGCCTTGTAAATGTCTATTAAAAATTACTACACAGTCAGTACTCCAAGTAGAAATTTTTCCATTGTGGAGAACACTGAAACGATGTAGCAGTTCTTCCAAAAAACTAATAGCCCTTATTCCATAAACATAATATCTGCATCAACACTGACTTCCTCAAGAGACAGGTAAGTGGCAAGTTCTTGTCAAACTACGGGTGAGATTTTTGTTTTTGGTAGAACTGACCGCCAAACAACTGCATAAATATGTTACAAGTTACTTTATTTTGCACAACCTGTTTCGAGGAAACCTCTTCCTCATTAACAGGTGCCTTTTTCTAATTGCAATGAATGAAATATGCAAGAAAAATACAGGTGAGAATTTGCTTCTGACAATTCGATACATTAGGTTTGTTCATATCCAAGAACGTAATAATTCCTGCCTTAGAGAATTCAATAGAAGCAATTTTATTATGCCTCTTAGAAACAACGTGGCATTTGTGCAAAACAGGGAATAAGGTACATCTATTACGTTCAGGTGATCGCCCTACAAGTGTTGTCAAAACTGTGGCGTAATGCACAACTTCGTCGAAATCATTCTGTAGAGATGAGCATCTTTCGTAATTAAATTTTCACTCATTAAAAATGAAACACCTTGGAGAAAAATCGGCGAAATATAAGAGGAAAAATGTCGGCTGCTCACATTTTCTTTCGTGTGAGGAAAAAAAAACACCTACTGAAAGCAAAGGCGCCTTGCGTGAATGTAATCTAGAACGAAAATGCCTACTACACGTCTGTCTTTTAACTTGTTTCGATCACTGTGATTTGAATATTTCGCTATCTGTTAGAAATGTTCATACACTTACAAATAATGTTATGAATGGAATTCTATGTGAGAGCCTGTCGAAAATTAGTTGTCTGTAACTGCATTTTAGATAAAAATCTGTACACATTCTTTCCTTTCGTTCATGCAATTATTGTGAAGTGTAATTGCTTTACCTCTGTAACTGCATTTTAGATAAAAATCTGTACACATTCTTTCCTTTCGTTCATGCAATTATTGTGAAGTGTAATTGCTTTACCGGTTACTGGAGACAAAAATTTCTGAAACCACATACATCTAGACGTAAACTCTGCTTGGTTAGTAAGCAAACAAACTGAATAAACTCTTAATTGGGATGCATATGTTTTATTTGTCATGCCAGACCTGCTGTTTTTCAGCTATTAAATACGTGTGCCTACATCACAGTGTTCTTGATTGCTGGGTTTCTAAGTATATCTCGCATCGAAGTTTACCAGTATTCAGAAATCTATCAGTTCTTACCAGTCAAAATTACGAAAGTTTGACTGCAGACTAAAACAATGATAAATTCGCGGCATTTTAAATATACCACGTTTTTCCTACTTTTCTTCCGGATGAAAAAATTCCCGGGTTTCTCCCGGATTTCCCAGTTGTCACGGATCGCATACACCGTGAAGACGCAATCGATACCTTCACTGCGCGATAACAATGGTGATCTTTTTGATGACAGCGCCACGAAGGCAGAGTTACTAAACCGTTTTCCGAATTTCTCTCACAGGAGAGGACGAAGTAAACATTCCAGAACTCGAATCGAGGACAACTGCCAATATGAGTAATTCAGAAGCAGAAATTCTTGGTGCAGCAAAACAGCTTAAACCACAAGGAAGGCAAAGCCTGCGGTCCAGATTGTATACCAGTCTGTTACTCTCACAGTATGCTGATACAACAGCTCCACACTTAGCAACCATATACAACTGCTCGCTGGCAGAAAGCTCCGTACCCAGCAGAATGGAAAGTTGCGCAAGTCACACCAATAGCCAAGGAACGGGATAAGAATAATCCACTGAATAACAGACCCACATCACTAACCTCGGTTTGCAGTAGTGTTTTGGAACATATACTGCGCTCGAACACTATGAACCACCTCGAAGAATACGATTTATTTAGAAACAGCCAGCAGGCATTTAGAAAATAAAGCTCTTGTGAAACACAACTAGCTCTTTATTACCACGAACTAATGAGTGCTATTGACAAGGGACGTCAATTTGATTACGTAGTTTTTAGGTTTCCATATCGCTTTTGACACCGTCCCTTCTGGTTAAATTGCGCACCTGTGGAGTTGTGTGACTGGATTCGTGATTTCTCGTTAGAAAAGTCACAGTTGGTAGTAACCGACGGAAGGTCAAAACAGAAGTAACGCCTGGTGTTGCCCAAAGTAAGTGTTAAGAGGCCCTCTGCTGTTGGTGGTCTCCGTACACCACTTACGAGACAATCTGAGCAGTGCTCTTAGACAGTGTCTAGCTGGAGCAGCCACTTACAGTCATGTAATGTCATCAGATGACCAAAACGAATTGCAAAATGATTTAGACAAGGTATCCGAATGGTGCAAGAAGTGGCAATTGACTATAAATCATGGAAAGTGTGAAGTCGTCCACATAAGCACGACGAAGAAACCACTAAGACGATAAATCACAAAAATCTGAGGGATGTAAATTCAGGTAAATACTTAGGGATTAAAGTTGTTAATACCTTAAATTGCAACGATGACATGGATAATGTTGTGCACAAAGCAAGCGATTTACTGAGAGAAGAAATAGAGGACGTGACAGGTACACTAAAGAGACCGCCTACACTACACTTGTACGTCCCCTTCTCGAGTACTGCTGCGCAGTGTGGGACCCGCATCAGACAGGATTCACGGAAGCGATCGAAAAAGTTCAAAGAAGGGCAGGTCGTCTTGTATTACCGCGAAATGGGTGAGACAGCGCTACCATATGATACAGCAATTAACATGACAGCCGTCAAAACGAATTCGTTTCTTGCTACGGCAGGACCTTCCCATGCAATTTCAATCGCCAAGTTTCTCCTCAGAGTACGATAATATTTTTTTGGCGCCCACCTACACAGGTAGAAATGATCTTCATAATGAATTAGTGCAAGTCAGAGCTCTCACGGGGAGATGTAAGTGTTTGTTTCTCCCGCGACTGTTCGAGAGCGGAACGGTAGGGGAGTAGCTTAAAGGTGGTTCGATCAACCCTCCGCCAGGCACCTAAGTGTGAATTGCAGAGTAATCATGTAGATGTAGATCAGGATCTGCACGGCCCCTCTTACACTGGAAATGAGCCACACTCTCAGAAAGAATGTTACCTCCTGCCTGCTGCTACTTCCGTGGCATCGCGCAACACGCCCTTCAGCTGCCACCTTTCTGTTTAGCAGCGCGCAGTCTGTTTTCCGACTAATCGTCCAGTCACCTACGTTTACTGTTTACGTTATTCACAGTCTGCTGCGAAGTATTTAACGGGTTCGTCTGCCGGCATCTGAGCAGAGTTATCGAAATGAAAGATATCGCATCCTCCAGCCACGCCACAGCACCCTCTAATGTAACAAATACGAGTCGCAGACCTGGGACTTCGAGTACATCAATTACCACGTTACGTGTTTTACGGCGAAGCCCTCCAACCTTTGGAGTCTTCTGCAAGTAGCGGAAACCGGTAAATACACCTGTTGCACATGAATAATAGTGGTAAACGAAATGAATGGTACTTATTCTCGGTAATTCCTGTAATTCCCATTGCTAGTGGAGCCAACACAACAATATCAGTCAGCTTTTAGAGTAATTTACCCGAGATTTTAGGGGCAGAGCGCATCGAAGTCAGGTTCCTGATACAGAGAATAATTCTTACCCGATGTCTTACTTACGTTGTGGGAAAGTGTATTTGCTGCTTCTTAAAGGTCACGCATTTTCTTTGGCCTCCAGGATTCTCACCCGTTTTTTGGTTGATTCTTTTACTGGTAATTCAGGGTGTAAAAATATGCTTTTCCCCGGGTGAAAATACACTTTTTCCGTGCTAAGTGACGGTAGGTTTCCAGTAAATTTTCCCTCGGAACTTTTACTTATCAATCCTTTGAATGGTTTACGGTTTATACAGTGGAGTGGAACTTCCTGGAAAAAATGGAACTGGGAGAGAAGTTTTTGAACGGCCTTTCATTTGCAGCAACATATAGGGCTACGCTGCATATTTTCGTATTACGAAACTATAAATTCGAATTGCACCAAAGACGGCACCCTAGTTTCCGGAGCTTTGAAATCGAGATGGCGATGTCATGGCACGTGACTTGGCCAGCCGATGACAGCACACATTCAGAGCATAGGACAAGTTATGTGGTAAGCCAATAGCAATCACTTACGTAGGGCGAACACACAAATAGGAAAAGTTAGGGATTTACATTAAAATACGTAGTGTAGCAACAAGAAAAGCCAAGCGTTCACATACAATATCGACCTTTATTGCGTGTGTTATACTTTAAGGTACGTCGCACAAATTTGCCCGTAAATTTAAAATACTGATGTAAATGTCTGGTCTTCAGGGCTCGAAATTCTTCTACGTGGTTGGTCCTGAAAGTGTTCAGTTTTAAACGAGTCAGACGCTCTGTGATTTAAGGAATTCAGCCCACTTTCTCACACGTAACTTAATTCATCCTGCGTAGAAGCATATTTACTTTGAAAGTAACACTTTTCAAACCACCATTCGCAAAACAATCCGGAGACTGTCACAAACATCTTCGGCTTAGCAGTCGCCAGAGAGCGCCAGGAAACAGGCATTACTGCGCATGCGCAGCTGCAGTGATGTAGGAAGGCCGCATGTTTGTGTGTATAAAGCACAAAGCGGTGTTAAATTACGCCATAAAAGAAACAGGACGTCAGAGGATACTCCGAGTGCATCAGAATCTCGTAAACTATACTAACGTGAATACTTCGGTCTGAAGTGCACACTGTTTCGTGCAGATTCACAATTACGTAGGTCCCACCTGACAAAGCTTTTAGGTGTGGTTTTTGGGATGTAAGTTTTCTTTGAGTAGCAGTACTGTAGCATCTCATGTTTTTCTCTCTTCATTATGACATAATGCCATACATGGAAACGTGCACTTTACATTCAATGAACAGCTGTGGAATGAAACACTTCGTTTCAAATAAATTAACTTCCTCAGCGAGAATAGTAACGCCAGATTCCTTTAGCAAACTGACAACAATAACTTCATAGTTCTGCAAAGCAATTAATGCTTCACTGTCAAAAACTTTGAAATAAAATCCAGAAAACTGAAACTAATAGTATATTTTCGGCTTCACTAAATATGTTAATGCATTTTAATTCGCTTGATAGCTCCCGGCCACAGAAATACGTTTTGTGTTCATTAGACGTGGGAGTTGTATATGAAGAGGAAGCAGCGAAATCACTGAACGCAAACACGGGTCACGTGGACAGAATTTCCCCCTCTCTCTACAACACAGATAACTCTGCGCATGCGCGAATGCGGCAGCCAGGGTGCGCGGTACAGCTAACGGCCGGAGCAGCGGGTGGCGGGGGAAGGTTCTGCTCGGAGGCGAGTCAACTGCGCATGCGCAACAGCCCGCTGGCGACTGCTCAGATGAACCTGACGTAACCAGCTGTGACGTCACGCTCACAGAAAGGAGTTTATTGTTACGAAGTATCACATCGTCTTCGCCCTAAGGCCTTTGACATATTTTTAGCTGTATTTTATTGTTGTAAATGGTGCATTTCCTCTGCAACTAAAGATTTTTTTCCCTCCCGTATATGTTTCATTGCTACAGTATTATTCCCCAGTAGCGGAATACAGTAGCATTCTTAGCCAGAGAATCAGTTCCTACCACCCAAAATTACAAAAATTTATCTGAAAACTAAAACGATGAAAAAATTCCCGGGTTTTTCCCAGATTTCCGGTTGTCCTGGGTCGTATACACCCTGTAATTTTTCAACACCCGTTCTTTGTACAAATATTTACTCGTTACCTTTCTCCCAACGTTTTTTACGCGCAAGACCCGCATTTTGTACCAAATCTCCGTACATGTTTCTGAATGTAGCCACGACTCCGACGAAAGCAATAAACACCCCGTAACTTCCCTCCCGAGACTGCTACACTTAACTATTTCCTGTGCGATGTTAGTGAGCCGACGCACCGCAATCCCTCCTGCTTGTTCTTCGTACGTCTCTCGCTGATATGGCCACTTGGGCAGTTCTTGCAGCAGAACGGATAGCTATTTAGATGCAAGCAGGCGATCTGTGTGTCTAATTTGGTGGTGAGAGTAGCTAACCCATTTGAAGTAAATTCCAAGACGCCATCACAGTACATTTATTAAAGAATCCAGTAAAACAGTTAGCATTTAAATAGGTGAAACGGTTCACCACATGAAGTTACTGAAAATCGGGACGTGTGTGTGTGTGTGTGTGTGTGTGTGTGTCGGAGGAGTTTAAAGTCTGACATGTGCCGAGATGAAATCTTGTTCAGAGCCCAAAGGCGACATTGCAGTTGTCAAAGTAACTCTTACAGTAAATGGCGAATATATACATATATCATTGAAAACAGGTTGCCTTTTACGCAGAAAGACTAATTTCTCTTGTTACCTAAACATTTTTCGGCGCCTCTGTGCCATCCTGAGTGGGATCTGGTTATTGCAAGCTGTAGAAACTGAAGATATTTTATGTTTTAATTGATCTAACAAAGTGAGGCGTAAAGAAAACTTTTGTTCGTTTCTCTTCTTACCGTAATTTTTACATTACACAGTTTTGCAGGACTATGTGTATGGTGTCCTGGAATGATTGCTTGTCATCTGCAAACGCTGGAAATGTGTAATTTATCAGCAAGCTAACACATCTCTTGATTAATAAACGACATGATTTTGGCGTGTCAAAATATTTTGGTTACACATTTGTTGTTAGTCAGGTTTTGTTGCGACATTCTTGTTTTGCGTTCTGAGGGCACTGCACACACGCACACACACACACACACACACACACACACACACACACACACACACACACATTATTGTGTTTGCAAACGCCGTTTGCGTTCATTTGTTGTCGAGAGTATTTGGCGACGGATTTGAATTTTGTTTACGTGTGTGTGTGTGTGTGTGTGTGTGTGTTCCTTTTATCTCTACTAATTTGCTGGTTTAATTTCTCGATCATATGGGACTTGCCACTATTTTCCTCTCCTGTATGTTTTATTGTGTGGAGCTGCTTTGTGTGATGGTGTTTGCTTACGGATGTTCTGTTCAGTCTGTGGAGTTCGAATCTGAAGCTTGTGCGGCACCGGGTGATTCGGCGGTTTGTGAACGGCGATGCTTCGTGGCTGTCGGTTTCCCGAATATTGTGAAGCCATGTGTGGCGTTTCTCTTTCGAACGGCGATATTCAGAAAATTTAGTGTGTTTTATGTTTCCGTTTGTAGCCTGGTGTGAATGTGTGGGTCTAAGTTGTTTGTCTCGCCGTGTAGCGGTTACACACGTGACCGCCTGCTGCGCCACAGGTGGGCCCTGGCGGCCGATGCTGACTGAGGGGAAGTTGCAGGTCCGTCTCGCAGCCGAGTGCTGGAGGCTGGCGGGCGCGAGTCTCTGTCGCGGCCCCACGGCTGGCTCGCGAGCCCTCACCCCAGCCACTCACCGTCACGCCGCGCGGCGAATCCGCTGCCGGCGCATGCGCGGAGAACGCCTTCCCGCTCCCCGCCGCCACTGCTGCTCTATTCTGCACTGTTCCCTTAGCTGCAGCGTCACACTGAAACCTGAAATCTGGAAAAATAAGTTGCTGTCGATAGGGAAAGCAACCTCACACGCTCAATCCGGCCAGTTCCCTTTCGACGTCAACATTTTATGAGTCTTTCACATCGCTTGACACTTTATAAGAACCCCCTCTGTGCACACTGGACATGTATCTCTTCCATCTCTGTAACCACCAGGTATTCGCTTCAGTGCAGCACTGCTGTGAGAGGAACCGTGTTTTAAAAGTTAGTTGTCGTAGTGCGTTTCGTTTTTGAAATCCCCGCTGCTCGTTCCGTCATTTTTATTAAACGTCGTAGACTCAGGTGACGAAAGTTAGGAAATAACGACACGCTCATGTACAGATGGCGACAGTATGGGAAAGTGTGTAATTTACATCGAGAGTCAGATCTACATTTGAATTAACGTAACAGCAAGTCGCTCATTAGAATCTCACCAGCAGTTGGAAGCACTTGCTCGAATAGTGGGCCAAAGTAGAGAATTTTATTTATTTTAGTTTTCGTCATAGTGTCACCTCTACGAATCTGCCTGATGCGTGACTCGTTCCGTGTGCAGTGCTGCCTGGTATGTGGTGTAACTCTTGCTACCAATGTGAGGCTGCAATTAAAGGCGGCAAGTATTTGCGTACTGCAGATACATAAGTGAACTCGGCGTGAGATCGCAACTGAAGACACATTCTGACTGAACGACTTGTGTGCCAGTAATCTGAGTATGGTGCAGTTTATGCTGGTGTAACATAGCACCACGCACGCTAGCAGCATATAGTTTCCAGTAATCAGGTAATGTAGTGGTCTGGTTCGAACAACGAACGTTAGTGCAGCTGCGTGATGTGGTAGACAACCAACAATATTGCGCCATTCGTGTCTTTAAGAGAGTTTGATTGGTGACGTTTTGAAATGCAGGCGGTCGTGATAGATGTCGGCTGTATTCTTGTAAGTTGCTTGCATATGTTGTACACCATGAGGAAGACAATCTTGAAAGAGACAAGTGGTGTTTGTTAATACTGGAGTGTTTTTGAGTTGTTGTTGTTGAGCTTTTGCAAAAACTGATCGTGAAGTATTTTACAGACTGAAGGGCTCCTCACGTTAGTTTACAGGTATCTCTCGTCGTTGTAGTTGCCACGGTGTTACCGGAGTTGTCATACACAGCACAAAATGGTATGTACAAACAAATGAACAAAGGATTGATTTTTTGTATTCTTTATTTGAAAGACCAACGCATATGGTGTAACTGCTTGTGCTTCCTGAATGCCGTATGTCAGCGTTGTGTCAGCATATCCACCAGCTCCTGCTTTCTGTTCTGCCTGGCGACGTCCAGGGGGGTCCTCCAACGCTCATCCCGGGCCCCCCTGTCCGCCCCCGCCAGGAGGAGCTCAGCCGCCGCCCCTGCGTGGCCCCACTCTGCCGCCCAGTGCAGCGGCGTCCGCTCCCACCAATCCCTGGCGTTGAGGTCAGCAGAGGCGCCGACCAGCAGCCGCACCACACCAGCGTGGCCATTGAATGCAGCCAAGTGCAGGGGCGTCCTCTGCTCCAGCCTGGTCCTGGCGTCGACCTCCGCGCCGGCGCTGACGAGGCAGCTGGCCGCCGCGACGTGACCGCTCTCTGCTGCCCAGTGCAGGACGGTATAGCCGCCTCCACACTCCCCCCTCGCCCCCACGTCCGCCCCCGCCGCCAGCAACTCGCGCACCTGCTCCGCCGCGCCCTCCCTGGCCGCCTCTATCAGCCTCCTCCCTCTCTCCTGTTGAGAGAGGCTCCTGCACAAAACACCGACACTCTCTCACTATACTACACAGACAAACACACCAAATGAAAGAAACCGTCACACACGTCAAACTGCGAGCAGTCCTTCATACACTTCTGCCCAGCCACGAGTTACAAATGTAGAAATCTTCCCTCTACGATACAGATCAACCAGCGTATGACAGACACATACCAGTATCCCACTATCGAAATCTGCAGCCGCTTCCCGTTAAAAAATTTGTGCACTTCATCTCATTACCAGCTGTTTTAACTTTTTCTCCTAATTCACTCTGAGGAGTCACCTCCTGTGACCTCAGCATCCTGCTGGTAACCGATCTTTGAGCTTCAGACAAACACACCTCTAATGTTAGGTTGTCTTTACAGCAATCCCTTCCGACACTCGGGAAGAAAACACAGGCAACTAATGGCATCTCTAAGTACAGAAATACAACTTCCTCTACTGTCAACAAAACGTAGCTCGCAACACGGACAATATTAGTGAAAGGGAGAGCCGTGATTATTTGGTCCACTACTGGGTTAATGTATTACTCTACATAAATGTTGTCTTCATCAAAACATTCTTTATTACATGTGAATAGAATTCTTCCAGTGTTTGTTCCGCTGTTTCAAACAATTCTGGAACTTTTGTTGTGATACCCTGTAGTTCTCTCAGCGATGCATTTTAAATCTCATCTTCTATGAAAACGACAGCCCTTTACGGTTCGTCGTAATTTTTAGGAATAAAATTTCACATCGGGTGATGGTGCAGCCAAGGGCGTCACCACAGTATGGTTTGTAGCCAAACACTCACGAACACGCAACGAATTCTAAGCAGATGCGTTATCGCAGTGCAGAAATGATCAACTGTTGCGCCACAAATCTAGAGCTTTTTTTTCGGATTGCGTCATGCCGCTGGCGTTGAGCTTGTAGGTTTTACTGCTTGCTGACCGTTTCACAGTGTTACAGGAATTTGTGCTGCACCGAACTGCTGAAATCTAAGAAATATTTACACCAGTCGTAAACAGTTCCAGTACTGATAGCAGATTCGTCAAAAGCAATATCTGATGTCTCTAAAAGGATGAATTCAACTCCGTTCGCATAGCCAAATTTAATACAAACGCGATAATCCGCTTTTACATTAAACAAATAATCGCCAATTCTACTAACACACCAATAACGTTTCCAAGGGGTGAACACAAATATCCCATTTACCTGGTGGAGACATACTTTTAAGACATGTTTACCTACACAGCGGCAAAAAAGTCTTGCGAATCTCAGTTATAAAAAAGGCAAAATGGCGGATTCCCCGTTACTTTTGAGCACTACTACCCCATCAAAGGAAAGGCTTAAATTCTCCAGTACAGCTGCACTATGTTTTGTTTAAAAACCGTATCAGACGGAATGTATGCGCCAATTGTGGATGAAGTTGTACACGAACACGCATTCACACGAACAGGCATCCGCTTTTAAACTTCTAAGAGATACGGGAACGCTTACATATGATTCCTTTTCCCGTGTTTATGCAATTTACTCCGTAATGTCGTGTTTTTCTGGACAGGGCAGTCGCTGAGGTGGGAGTGACCGGCGCCAGGCTGTGTGGCCAGACTGGGTCGCCGGGACACCACTGCGGAGCGGACAGGGCGCACGACTTGACGGACACACTGTACCGCGTCCAGGGCAGAGGGCGGCCAGGGCAGGCGACCCTCGCAAGCGACGCCCCCTACCGTCTGTCAGCGACTGTCCGACACACTTCAGTATGTGCTCAAAGTATTTAAATAAAGTGTATTCCGTCTACGTACAATTGCGAGTAGTTTGTAATTTCGACCTGAGACCAGGTGTTTCACCGTCAGGAAGCAACCGCGTGCCTTCGAGCAGAGACCGGGTCGAATGTTAGGCTGAGCCGTGCGACAGCCGTGTCTGCAGACGCAGGCGGCTGCGGCGTGGCGCACGCGAGCTGCAGGGAGGGCCGAGCGTCGGCCGGGCTGCCCCCTGTACTCGGCTGGCTCGCCTGCAAGGGCTGCCGCCGTCTTCTCTGATGGCCGCACGGCCGCAATTGACACACTTCGGCTGCGGGAAGGTAGTCGGCGCTACACCAGAATATTTTTAATAATGTGGCATCCAATAGATCGATATTTACTAAAATGTTGATACCGACTCTCGATTTCTTGAAAAAAGAGTGTCGGTGGACAAAATATCGAGACACTGCTGGGTATAAAAATAGCGGCTGCACATTGAAAATATCAAGTACTACATGTTCTGTAGATCAACAAGCTAACAGGGCGTCTACGTGGACAAGGAAAAAAATTCACGCATTTTTCCTCGGCTTCTCGGGTAAAAATAGACTCTCTTCCGGGTCAAAATACACTTTTTCCGTGTTAAGTGACACTATAATCTTCCTTGCTACTGTAAAACTCATCGATCCTTTGATTGTTATACCGAAGTAGAATTTCCCGGCCCTTTAGAAAACGAAACTGAGCGGGGGAAAAAACGTTTTGTAAGACCTTTCACTCCACCAAACACCGCACGTTACTTTCCCATGCATTGAAATCGAGATTGCAGTGAGCTTCTGTATGGCAGCCATAGCTCGTGTCACGTGATCTCCCCAGCTGATGACAGCACACGACACGCGATGTAGTCAGCCAACAGCAACATCACTCGTAAGTAGCGCCAACACACAAATAAGAAAAGTTGACAGTTTGAATCAATATACACAGCGTTCACATATAATATTTGTCTCAAAGATTAATAAGCTGCAAGAGAAGCTTGCACATATAATCTTGATCTTGTTTGCGCGTGTTACACTTCAACACATCACACAAACGTGTCAGTAAAATTTTTAATAACGCGATAAATGTCTGATCTTATGGACTGGAAATCCTTCTAAACGGTCCTCCTCAAAGAGTTATTTTTAAATGAGAGTCAAACGCTTTGTGATTTAATAAATTCATCGTACATTCTCGCACACAATCCACCTCGCGTAAAAGGAAATTTGCTTTGAATGTAACGCTTCTCGAACCACCATTCTCAGTATTTTCCCGCGACCTGCGCGCAGTCAGGAACCGTGCAACTGCTACGGTCACAGGTTCGAATCCTGCCTCGGGCATGGATGTGTGTGCTGTCCTTAGGTTAGTTAGGTTTAAGTAGTTCTAAGTTCTAGGGGACTGATGACCACAGCAGTTGACTCCCATAGTGCTCAGAGCCATTTGAACCATTTTTTGCTAGAAATATGAGGTTCGTTTGAGCAGCTGACAGAGAGCGCCAGGTGGAAGGAGTCACCGCGCTTGCCCAGCTACGATGACGCAGGAGGTCCTCATGTTCCTACGTGTGAAACACTCTGAAAGATCTTACATTATGCTACGAAAGAAACAAGACATCACAAGATTACGTCAAGAGCATCCGGATTTCGTGCACCACGCTAAAATGCACAATTCGCCTTAAAGCGCGCATTCCTAAGTCGAGATTCCGATGTTAATTTTCTTGCAGCACCAGTACTGCATTACATCATGTTTAGTTCTTTATAATGCCATAAGTGCACTTGATGCGCAGCGAACAGTTGAAACTAGGCAATAGTGTGAAATTAAACACTCTGTTTCAAATAAATTGACTGCCTGAGAGGAAAAGATTATTAAAAGCCCAATCTCTTTAGTGAACCTTGAAAAATAACTTGATTCTTCTGCAAAGCGATTACTTCTTGACTGTCAGAGAGGTGGAAATAAAATCTGAAACTCTTAACATACTTTAGCCTTCCTTGATTATGCGAACGTATTTTAACTCAGTTGACAGTTCCTGGTCACAAAAATCCGTTTTGCTTTAATTTAACGTGAGAGCAATAAACGAGGAGGAGACAGTAAAACCGCTGAAGGTATACACAGGCCACGTGGAGGCGACCCACCCGCCCACCACAGCTCGGGCTGCTCTCTGCACCAGCCCCGGGTCCACCGCATTTCCCGAGGGCGGCGACGGCAGACGGCGGCTCCCAGCCACACTTCTGTAACCACAACAGGGAGCAGGGACTGCTCACACGCCACGCCACTCAACTGCGCATGCGCGAGAGGCAGCCCGCAACTGTTCAGACGAATCCAATTCAAACAGTCGTCACGTCACGCCCATCGGAAGCAATTTGCTGTTATCGATCACTGCACAGTGTTCCTAAAGCCTTCGACATACTTTGCTGTTGGCAGAAGCTTGTAGGAGCACTGTGTTTTGTTGTTGTATGTGGCGCATTTCCTTCGCAACTAAACTTTTATTTTCGTTTCTTTTCTGTCGTTCATGTTTTGTTGCTGCAGTATTATTCTGCAGTAGCAGGATGAGAGAATTGTTTCTCACCAATCAAAATGACAAAAATTTAACTGAAAACTAAAACAACGAAAACTTCCCGCAATTCTAAAAAATTCCCGGTTTCCTGACAGATCAAAAAATTCCCGGGTTTTTCGCGGATCTCCCGGGTCGTATACACCCTGAGCTAGCACCCTGCCTATCCCCTTTAGAGCAAAAATTTAAAGCAGAACGTTGGACGTTCAGGCATACCGATAAACACTTCGCTAAAAACGGTACCTGCACGCAGGTGGCACAATGAAAGGCATGTGATGGGTCCATCGTCCGCTTTAGTCACACTGCGGGTTTATCCGGAACACTTCATGCCGGCTTCCCTGTTCTTTCATTTCTGCAAACCCCAGCGACCTACCAGCTGCGTTCTCTTCACCGTGAACCACCATCACCTAGTCGATTAGATCTGAGGTCATTCATCCAAACATACTCAACAGAAAGTTGCTGGCAGATTAAAATTGTGTGCCGGACCGAGACTCGAACTCGGGACCTATGCCTTTCGCTGGCAAGTGCTCTACCGACTGAGCTACCCAAGCACGACTCACGACCCACCCCCACAGCTTTAATTCCGCCAGTACCTCGTCTCCTACCTTCCAAACTTCACAGAAGCTCTCCTGCGAACCTTGCAGAAGGATATTGCGGAGACATGGCTTAGCCACAGCCTGGGGGATGTTTCTAGAATGAATTCTATATACTCAACAGGTTCTTTTGCTATTGACTGGTGACTGGCCACTGATGTAGAATTACTACACAAGACAAACGACTGCTATATCGGAATAATGATGATGCACTTTTCACTGCGGTTTGACTTGGGTTTATTCGTATTTGGATCATAGTGTGAAATATTGCCTTAGTCTCCTTGAGGATAGTTGTATATGCTTCACGGTGATCAGGCGTGTAGTCTTCGAATGCTACGTTTTTTTTTTTTTTCCGGGTTACCAGTTTCATGAATTCATTGCTGGCACTGAAAACTGCTACCTTTGAGAGAATTAGTGTCATTGTTAAACGTTAGTTCGGAACAGCCCATGTAGTGCTTTCGACTGTCAAATCTGAAGCCAAATACTGTACGACGAGACCGCCCAAGTATTTTGATATTTTCACCCCAACATAAGGTGGTGTTTAGTTTCTAAAAGCCTTCATCCCTGGTCTTCTTCCTCAATTTGCTGCAACGAGGGCTCAAGCCCCTTACGTGTCTTTGGCGAGATCGAATCATCACCCATAAACAAACTTCTTTCAAAAGGTTATTCCTCAGTTGTAGACGGAATAGGACACACATTGTCATAATTCCCTTCCTAAGGAACTAGCTCTTTCAACCTCTCCATTTTTCGCTATAGCACCAGTAACTTCTTTCTCTACAGCATTCAGTTTATCCGTCACAGGCTGGACGCCTTTCTTATACTCCTCGTATTCTAATATCGGCTTCGTCTTCCACTCGTTGAACTAACTTTTCAGCTGTTCAAACGACCTGTTTTCTTCGCTTGTTTAACAAGCTTATAATCGTACTTTGCAATTATATTTAAGGAGAAATTTTAAAGTGTCACGTTTACTGTGATTTTTATCGTCGATAAACCGTAAGAATTTAACAGAATTCGATATCGTCAACGTCACAGCCATTGACATTCTTGTAACCTTTATATATCTTAAGTGTGCCTTTCAGCGTTTCATAGTCCTCGTAATTCGGCACATTGTTCTATCAATCTGCTGAGAGAATCTTACACTCGCAATCGAGCTCTAGACGTGTTTTATATCCATTTATTGTATTTACGTGCTAGCATTTGTAATTTTGTACAAATGTCCTCCTTAGTCGCCAAGTCTTATGATCCACTGGCGACATTATAGGATTAGACAGACAGAATAATCTCTCGTTCGAGGCGAAAGATGTATGTGAATTTCGAGTATGCAAATTCTAGACGCACCTTGAAAGATAATGTTAGAGAAAAAGATACCTCACAATAAAAAAAATTGTAGTGCAGATGTAAGCGGCAAATTTTGTCAATGAAACCGGACTCTACATGTTAGTGCTAAAGTCAACAATGCCTCTGACTGTTAAATTTAGTGATTGGGTGTTTGACGAATTCTCGCCTTCCATTAGGGCGGGCGCACAAGGGAGAACTTTTGTCGTGCAACTGCCTCGTCTTTTGCACAGAGTCTGTACCATCATATGTAAGAGCACACACACACACACACACACACACACACACACACACACACACAGCGACTCCCCAGAGACAACTTTCCAGTTGCTCCGGCCGCCGACAGAAGGGCGAACCAACTGCCTCCGTCCTGTCGTGCAAGTGGAAATGCTGAAACAGTAATAAGCAATGAGGAACCTGAGGAAACAGAACCTTCAAAGGACACGAACCTTCAAAGGCCACCAACTGTTCAATCTCGACATACCTCCTACAATCCAAAGAAGAAAAGTTACGAAGAAACTTTACTCAATATACTTCAAGAAGAGAAACAAACTGCTTCGTCAATGGATGACCCTGCAACATAATTTGCATTGTCTCTCGTCGCTACGCTGAAACCAATACCCACACACGAAATGATTGATGCACAAATTGTGGTTCTTCAGGTAACGAGACTTTTACAGAACACGTGTCTACCAAATGACACATGTGACGGTTTGTCGTGGCGTTCGGTGTTCTAGCTTCTCCACCCCTGCACGAGTGTTTACTGGAACATCTGTGTCTGACAATTAACCTACTGCCGGAAGCAGCTCCTAAACCATCCTTACTTCTCCTCATGATTGAGACAGTGTAAACTCATAACCGACAAATTTTTCTGTGCCTCCACATGGATCAGAAACTACGAACGATGTCACTACACCAACAGTGTTTAAACTTTATACCTGCACTCATTTTCTGCCATTTCCATCAGTTTGCTTTGGACATCTTTTATACCAGGGATTCCCAAAGTGGTCCATATCGACCCCTTGGGGTCGATATCGGTTTCCTAGGGGTCGACATAAACGAAAACTGATTTTGGGGGTCGACGAGGTCTAAAAATCGACCCCTATTAAATTAACACAAGTTCATCAGCACAGGCGAAGAGCTTAAGCAGAAGTTCAACCAAGGTTATCAGAAGTTCTGGTTGCAACGCAACATTGAAACACAGAATCCTACATTGTGGAACGTTGATGAAAGATACCTTATCGCTTTTCCATCATCATACCTAGTGGAAGAAAGCTTCAGTGTGGTAACAGACATTTTGACGAAACAAAGAAACCGTTTGAAAATCAACGAACGTGGAGATTTAAGGTTGCAACTCACCAATATTGAACCGGATGTAGCTAGACTGGTGGATAGTCACCATGTTCATCCATCACACTGAATGTTTTATTTTCCATTTGCGAATTCAAAAAATGGTTCAAATGGCTCTGAGCACTATGGGACTCAACTGCTGTGGTCATCAGTCCCCTAGAACTTGGAACTACTTAAACCTAACCAACCTAAGGACATCACACACATCCATGCCCGAGGCAGGATTCGAACCTGCGCCGTAGCGGTCGCACGGTTCCGGACTGCGCATCTAGAATTGCGAGACCACCGCGGCCGGCTCATTTGCGAATTAACACCTTTTTAAATATAATTTCCTACCTACTTAAGATTCATTAAGTACTTAATTTGTAATAATCATTATAAATTAAACTTGATATTTACTGAATTGTATGTATTTTTATTTTGTTAAATTTTGATGAGAAAATGAAGTCAACTTTACTCACTTAACCAAGTGCAAAGCTTTCCAATTGGTACCTTAGAACCTAGGTATTTTGTATCAATAAGAAAAAAACTAAATATAGGCCCCGTTATTCATAATACTCTGCTAACTTAAAGCATTGCTAATTCTCACTCTGTCTTTTATTGGCCTAAGTCAGAATGAAAAATAACACACTGTAGCAGCTGTTTTAAGTTAGCTGGCCATTATGAATAAGGGGGTTGCTCTTAAAAGTGGGTAATTTGGCCATGGGGGTCTGAGGTAACAGTTAATTTTGGAAAAGGGGTCACTTGTCCAAAATAGTTTGGGGATCCCTGTTTTATACAAAAAATTACTGTTACTAACTGGATTGCTGGAATTAATAAATATCAAGCTAAATAAAAATGTGTAATTTCATGCAATCTACCGTAACGTAACACTGGCCTCTGTTCGGGTGGAATCACCTGTCGCATATTTTAATTTTGGTAGGAGGCGCGTATTTCTATTTCGGTAGGCGATGGCAGGCCCCAGAACTGGGACTGTGGCGTTACACGTCACGTGGCGTTACACGTCACGTGGCGTTACACGTCACGTGGCGTTACACGTCACGTGGCGTTACACGTCACGTGGCGTTACACTCGTGCGGAACTGAAGGATTTCTCTGGGTAACATCTTAGGTGTTTAAATAAAGGGAAATTCACTTTAATATTTCGCCTTTCAGACGTGAGTGAATCCAGTACTTCCTTTCCCGTTTTGTCCTTTGTTGAATGATAACAGCACAAACCACTGCAGTCCCAAAACAATCCCTCCCTGAGCACTGCTCGACTGTACTACAGAAACCCTTGCAAACGGGTCCGCTGTCAGGAAACAGTTGTTCATCGTGTGCGAGCTCTCAAAAGCATAAGTAACAATAAAGCAACAAAGACGAAACGGTTGGACGACAGTAAGTCTTCCGTGTACGCCTGCCCTTAGAAAACACGGTGAGTACAGAATTAAAGAGATGTATCGAGGCCAATTAATTCACTTCAAAAGTTTGAACAGTGTTAGTGAGGAGCACATTCAAAATTTACATAAATTACTACCTCATCTTGTCCCTAAAAACGAAAATTTGAAACATGTTCCTACTCTTGAAATTATTTGACGATTACTGCGATTACACTTACCCTGTCATCAGAGAGCAGAGAAGAAATTTGCAAAAGCAGCATGGTCAGACACCCAAATAGTGAAGAAATGCCGAGGGTCGAGCACAATGCGAATTCGATAAATTTGTACCAAAGAATGATGGAAAACCTTAGCATGGACTAACACACTAACTATTTCGATATCGAGGATTATGACTACACCAGAGACGAACTGGTTAACTATATCAACTATCTCCATGAGGCTGACTTGTTAGTATAATTTTTTTAATGGGTCGAGAGTCATTAAAATTGTTGATGCAAAAAGTGCAAAACCTTCGGTGCCACCTGAAGGAAACCCCAGAGGGATTTTTTGTGTCGAGTCCTCTCATCTTCCACCTACCAGGGTTTTCTTTCTCTCTCGATGATCCGCAACGTGATGGGAGCTGCTCCTTCTTGTATCTGTCGCCCGTCTTTAACTGAGGGGGCAGAACACAGGAACAGTGGCGACTCGCTAGCCTGAGGCAGACCAGGGAGCGAGGTCAACCATATGCAACTTGTACATACGGTTGGTGCGGCAATGCAGCACTTTCTGAAAGCACCTACTGCAGTAATTTACACGGCGCAAACCTCGGCGACATCTGTTGACGGAAGAGAGCAGCTGCTGACAACGCCGCCACATCCTGCTTCTCTTAGTGTGCCACAGATTACAACAGGGAAAGCTTCGCAGCGGTTCGTGCGCACAAACAGTGTCACGAAAACTGAATTAGCAGAAACACGGATTAAAAAAAAATATATAATGTGTAACAAAATTGTCAACAATACTATTAAACATGGAAGGAGCAACACTTTGTAACCATTTGGGAGAGTATGACAGTGGTTTTATAAAGGGCAGATTTTGCTTGGAACAGATTTTCAACCTACAGTTCGTAATTCGTCACAGATTTACAAAGTCCAAAAATATAGTTGTAACATTTATGTATTTTTAAAATGCATTTGACTCGGTTTATAGGGAAACACTTGATAAATGAACAGAGAATTTGGCATCAAACCTAAATTAGCAAACCTTACCCGTTGAAACACTCACAAACACCACATCAAAAGTAAAGTTTCGGGATGATATATCGAAGGCATTCGACATAAAAACAGGTGGAAGGCAAGGTAATGGCTTGTTTCCACTCCTCTTAACTCTGCACTTGAGAAAATAGTAAGTGTGTGGAAACAAAAACTGAAAGAGCAGAAGCTATCACCAGTCAGACTGGGAACTAAAAACAAAGGTACTGAAATTCACTGTTTAGCATTTGCGAATGATTTTGCCATTCTCTCTGAAAATCTAACAAATGCTGGAATACAAATCAGTTTTAGAAGAAATATCCAACAAAGCAGGTTGAATATCTTAGAAAAATAAAATTTATGACAAATATAAAAAATGCTCTAGAATCCCTAGCAACAGATATTGGCCAGATAAAGATGGTAAATAAATTTAAATACTTGCGAGAAATTATTCAAGAAAATGGCTTAGAAAAAAATTTTTTTAGAACGGAGTACATAAAATGGAGAGTACTTGTGAAATAACAAGGAATATCTGCAACAAAAGATGCTTGTCTAAAAATTTGAAAATATGGCACTACAACACTGTCATAAAACCAAAGTTTCTTTATGGAAATCAATGTTTAGTACTGAACTACGAATTATACAAAACTGAAGTCCTAAAAAGAAATTCGAAAAATATTTGGGCACCAAAAAATACAGAAGCAATGAAGAAGTTTATCGTAGCATTGAAAACATAAATGGAACACTACAAAAGAGGCAATTGCTATTTTTTGGACACTTACAGAGAATGAACAGCAACAGGTTAACCAAACAGATTTTTAGATATCTTTGGGACAAGAAGTCAACAATATCCTGGACTCAAGAAGTTAGGAAAGATATGGAAAGAAACAACATGAGTGAGAAAGATTAAACAAAGAGATTTTTAAGAGAGAAGCGTAAAAAATTGAATGATTCCAAGGCAAGAGGGAGAAAAAGACAGTGTCAAAATGGTCCCAAAAGAGAAAAAGGATACGTAGTGAAAAGCTGAAAGCATACTAAAGGAAAAAGAAAGAACAACGAAGAAGGAGGCACTGAAATTGGTGCGTGGTCCTTAGATGAGCCAAATGAAGGAAAAAAACTTGAAGGTTAAAGAAAATAAAACTTAAGGAATTAAGAGCCCTTGCATAAGACTTCAGAATCAAAGGTTTGTACAAAATGAAGAAAGCAGCACTTGTTGAAGCTATAGAACGAGTTTCCTCAGCAGCAAATGATAGTGGTTTGTTTAACTACGGCGACTTGTCTCAGAAAGCTTCTCGTGAACTGAAAAAAATAGCGAGGGAAAGCAGGGTCAAAGGTTACTCTGTAGTACATACAAAGAAAGGCCCACTGGACTTGGTGAACTCAGAAAAGGAACGTTTGGAAACAATTCGGCACATTCAATTCTCTACAGAGGTTTTCGAAGAAAAATAGCAATGGCGCAGCTCCACGAAAACAGGAAAACTAGCCCAAATCTTTCTGCTAAAAAAAAACTGTTCACTTCAGTGAAAGAAGACTGTTCACTTCAGTGAAAGAAAAGAAGCTACCACTCCAGATTCAAATCTGTGATTGTACAGTATTGTTAAAGAAATAACGTTTGGCAGACAGCTAGTATCATTACAATCAAAGACTCGAATCCCTTGTAACTAATGAAAGCTGTCAGAAAGGCTATACAAGCAGCTATAAATGCAGTAAGAAAATTGATTATGAGTAAGGGGACAAAATGAAAATAGTTGCTGAAAATGATTATAATCAAGCAATTTCATCGAAAAGGAATTTAAATTCAACGATTCACACCTACTTGACCAGATTGAAAGAATAGTAACATCCAATGATACAATGAAAATGTAAACACAAACACCACCAAATTTTACTTTGAGGTGTACGAAATACCTAGAGGTGAAGGTACAAAGGGAAACAAAAATAGTAAATATTACTATAGACATAACTGGCAATAGAAGTATAAACAAACTAACTAACAACGATAGCCTGTGCGGTCCTCGAACAATGATCACTAGAAACATGCTTGTGCGATGAACTGACAGATAATGACGCTCTCTACACTAGGAAAGGGAGAGTTCTGCAGGAAGGATTAGCAAAAGAGTTGTGAGCGAGACTCAAAGAACTGTGAAGAAGGTTTCAGTCTGGACAATATAGACGATGCTGCAGTTTTTTTTGAATGTTTGGATTAAAGTTGTTTCCGCTGTTAGTTTTAACAGGCTAGTCCATTCCTCTGGCGGCGAAAAGGGAGCAACACTATTTGTACTTAAATAATGACCACCACAACGGCATTAACAATATGAATAGTTTTTTAGGCAGCATGTCTATAGCAAGACATCTGACGAATCCTGCAATCACAAGGACAAATACTTCTGCAAAAAACATACGGGAAAAATGTGCACCTTGTGTTTAAGACCAAAGCATAAAGGTAAACAGCCAAGGATTTAATGCAGAAAGTGCAAGACACACAGTAGAGTCTCGATAGTTCGAGGTAAATGGGACAGGAACCACCTCGAACTGTCAAAAACTCGGACGACCGAAATTTAAATGGGAAAAAGAAATATGATATTGTAAGTAATACAGGTCAAAATATGAACTTTATTAAAATAAAAGTATTTACACATGCATTTCCATTGGCAGAATTATTTATTTAGCCAAGTAATAGTGAAGTGTGTGCGACGTTTCCTCGTGGCAGAGTGACGCCACCGGTGTCTCCTCAGGCTGCTGTTCCACGGAGCACATGGCGGCCTCGAGGGCAGCGCAGCCATCCGTGTGACTCGTCACCGGTGCACCCGCTGCCTCGTCACCCTCGCACTGCCGTGGAATGTCAGCCGTGTCAATTACAGAAGAGTCCGTCACTTCCAACTGCTGGTCCGGATTTAACCACTCGCCTCCTGCCACCTCTTCACACCCTGGCAATCCACTGATTAAAGTACACAGTGGTTCATGTCCTAATCTGCTGAATCTTCAGTTTCTGTGTCCGGCATACTTTCCTGTAGAATTTTCCTCCACGACTTAGAAATTGTTTCCGACTATTTCGCTCCAAGATTCACTAATCCAGTACACGACGTCCTTCAAAGTCACTTTCTTCAAAGCTCCTACAATGCTTTCGTTGTCTTCGGAATGCAGCATTGACTGTAGCAATCGCCGTCGATACTTTTTTTAGACATTCCAGAACGCCCTGATCCGTGGGCTGAATGAGACAGGTGACGTTCGGTGGGAAAAACAAGACGCGGATATCGTCGCTCTGCAGTTCTCCTGCACTCGGATATGAGGACGCATTATCCGTGAGCAAAATTGCTTTGCATGGCAGTCCCCTTCCTTTTAAAAAATTCTTGCAGTCAGGTACAAATGAGTTAAAAAACCAGTTCTTGAAGATTTCCTGAATCATCCAGGCATTATTCTGATTGACGTGTCGAGCCAGCCCACGGTAGCGGCGAAATTGTCATCTGCTTCCTGCAGCTGGTTTCTGAAAAACAAAGCTTTTTCTTGCAAGATTGGGCCAGAAATCAGAGGTCCCTTCTGTCTCTGTTGCGTAAACCACATGAACAATGTCGCACTTGTTTTTTGTAAGTCTGACTTCTTTATACTTCTTCGACTGAGAGATTCGTGTGAGCATTTCTGTGAAGAAAACTGTTCCAATTTAAGTCTCTTTCTTGGCCAGTCAGCAACCATTAACTTCACCTACACCATATCCGAGAGCAAGTTTTTTTATTGTTTCTCCTTAGTGCTTCTAATTTGAGATGCAAAGGCACAAATTTCCTCTTTTTTATTACAGCATCATCTTTGTAAAGTGTACAACGGAACATATTGTATAGTACAGGTGCTGGGAACTACAGCAGCGTATGAAGTCCCCAGTTTTGATCGGTAGCAGCCGGCAGCAGTCGGGATATTTCGTGCCATACTGACGACAGATGTTCGTGCAACATGGCAACGAGCTAACCGTCGGTGTTGACTGCATTGTCGTCTGCTTTGTCACTGAGCTGTACTCTCCCTTTCATTATTTATCATGTCAGTGAAAAAAAAAGAAAGTAGATCATTGCAACCTCTTTTTTTCTTTTTTATTAAAGAGGCTCGGATTATTGGAAACTCGCACTATCGAGACTACTGTGTTGTTTTGGTGAAAAATGCATGGGTAATCACAAGTGAGCGTGTGAAAAGATTTTAGTGCGAAAAGTGTAAAAAAATAACACAGAAGCAGCCTCGGCAGACACCTCTGGCTCCTCTGATTGCCAAAATTGCGCCGATGAGGGTGTGAAGGTAAGTGAAAACAAATGCTACATGCAAAGGAGAAAGACGTGGTGGTTACTGCAATAATATATGTACTTGCAATGGGAGTGGCACTAAAAAATTTAAAAATGCACTTACAAAGAATGGCACTACTTTTCCGATTTCAAAGCAGAACGAGATACAGGCATACACACGCCAAACTTGGCTGTGCACGACTTCAAAGGAAACACATACGAATTTAAGAACAATGAATTTTGCGAATGGTTGCTGTCACAGAGTAACAGGGGCTATACGTGTATAGTACACAATACAAAGACTTATGATACGTACTTTGTTTTACATTATTGTGTCAATAACACAATTAAGATCAAAACCATTTACCAAGGAACGAAGATTATAATGCTAAAAATACCTTCCCTAAGGCTCAGAATAACTGACAGCATAAACCTTACCGTGTTCACTCGAATCTAATCGAAGCCGCACTAGAAAAATGAGACTAAATGAATGAAAAAAACAAATTTCCGAATCCAAGCTGCACCTGAAATTTCAGGTTCTAAATTCAAGGGGAGGGAAAATTTTTGGACCACTCTAATGTGAGACACAATGAGGTCGAATGGATGAAGATACAGCTACAATAGTTTGGTTCGAGTTGTAAGCTTAACAGTTAAGCTTTACCAAGTAGCCATTGCTACGTCAATTAATCAAAGCGACTGTCACAGTCACATTATTTATTTAGTCGCCAACCGGTTTCAACCTGAGATGGGGTCATCTTCAGGGCAATTTCCACTGTAAAGTTATAATGTCAGTAAGTAATCATGTACAAGCAATCGCTGCTATCTCCACGCACCTATGTTTTCTAAACATTCATTGCTGTGTGTCAGGCATTACATGGGTACCCTTCCTTTTTCACGTGCTTCGTCTGGTTTTAATCGATTGCTTAGTTTGCTTTGATCTGATGGGTGCTGTTCTCTTTGTTATAGGTGTTTAAGTCACTCTAAGCTGGAAATGCATTATTGTACTGTGTCATGCACTGTTTGTCGCATACTGACAATGAGTGTTTACAACCTGTCCCCGCTTGCGGCATGGCTTGCTTTTGTGCACGCTACCGTGGCTTACAATAAAAAAAAGAGAGGAATTGCCTCATAAGGGAAACAATGGCAAGGGACTGCCATTTGTTGTAACTTACACAGCTGCTTTCTTAGATAATGCCCAACAAAAACCAAATAATAGACAGCGTATGAGAGAAGATGTTGTGAACTGGAGTTTAGCGAAAAATTTCCTCCATTTGAAAATCTTTGCCGACGCCTCTTTAGTGCATTGCGTTCTGCACAGAAATTAAAGTCATCTTAGATTTAAAAATCTAGTCAGTTACTGAGATTCATTTCTGACTATCACTATTCAGCATAAGAATAATACGAATATAAACATGACATATGTATATTCTTCCGCATTTGCTGTTGTCTCACTCTAGCTTCATAGTAAAACAAATACATGGCATAATGTTCACATTCTTCTACCTTTTCTTTTAATTTATTTACGGACGCACAGGTTTTGGAGCCAGTATTTATCTTTGTGCCTGAAAAGCATGCCTGTGTAGCGCTACATATATTTGACGGCAGAAGTTAGTTGTGGCGGCACCTGCCAATATTTTTCCGAACTTCCGCTTACTTTGCACTCGATTCCAAGCCGCAGGCGGTTTTCTGAATTACAAAAACCGGAAGTACGGCTTAGATCCCAGTAAATATGGTATCCAAGGCAATCTCGCGACGTTTTCCAAGACATTCAGTCTGAAAGAGCTGAAAAAAGGTTACTTTCCACACTTCTTCAATACGCAAATCAAAATTACGTAGGGCGACTTCCAGCAAACTAGTACTACGGTGTTGACATTGTGGTGTGTAAGGCTAGAAAAGCATTCTTAGAATGGCACGCTCAGGAAGTGGGTGAAAATTACGGGTTTGACTTCCAGAAGGAATTTTCAGAGTATTTCCATTCTGACGACATATTGCGCCTCAGCTGCCTTGAATTTAGGAGATATTTCCTGCATATTAGAAACACTGATCCTTTCCAGTAGTGTTTGTATGAATACATTGAACCTAATTGCTGTAGTCAAACATCAAAAGAAGGAAATGTTCAGCAAAAAGTAAATTGTGTGGTTGAATTCGTTTCCTAATGTCCAAAGGCATTGAACGGTGGAGAAGTTACAAAATGTGGCACAAATGTTGACAGCTAGAACGCAAACACAAAAACAGTTTACCAGTATCACAATTGCTTCTGGCACGGCTGTCCAGTGTGTTATTCGCCCGATACTATCGACAACGGTCAACAATGAAACCATGGATCTCTTAGAACTCACGCAAGAGTTGGGGTGCGCCGGTTGTAACTGTGTCGAAATATGGAGCTGTAAGTGGAAAAATTCTAAAGAGAACGTAAATGTCATAGAACTCCCGAATCTTAGAGATGTCTTTCAGCGCGAGAACAAATGCTGCTAAATTCAACGTTTCAGGCAAGAAGCTGCGATATATAGACATGGGCAGGCTATATAGTCGTGTGAAGTTAGCACCCCTTTTTCAAGAAATATACATTTTTTTCACAGTTCTTGATAGATTTAGCATAGCTCTAGAGTTCTTTGTATAAAATTGCAACAGTTCTGCAGAATTTAGCGAAGAAAACAATATTCGAAAAAAGTTCGTATCTAAAACATTTTTTGTCAATTTTCGCAAAAATTAAACTTGTACAACAGTTCTGAGGACAGTTCTGAACAGAACACCAAGAGCTCTATCGAAAATCCTACTAATATCTTTTTGTGGCGATGATAGTTTATACGGTAACTGCTTTGATGTTAGACCCACTTTCTCCACATGAAAAAGTAAATTCGTTCAACAGTTTTGATGAACACTTCTGGTTAACACCTCAAGACTTCTATCCATAATCATAACATTTTTTGTGGTTATAATAGTTTGCATGGTAATTGATTAATTGTGGGTCACATTACTCAAAAAAAAAATTGTATCTGGATAGCATTGTAAGAGTTCTATCGAAAATACTAGTAACATATTCTGTGCAGGTAATTGTTTACGTAGTAACTGCATTTAATAAGGAATGCTTATGAGCATTTCCCATTAAGTTTGAACCCCTTTTACGATAAATATAATTTTTTTTCATAGTTCTGCAGAATTTCAGGAAGAAAACAGTAACTCGGCAAAATTTTGGTATGGTAAAAAATTATTTGTCAGTTTGGAAAAAATAAATTTGTATAACAGTTCTGAATAGCACCGGAAGGGTTGCATTGAAAATGATAAGAACATTTTTGTGGCGATAATAGCTTATACAATAATTGTTTTAATCTGATACTTTCTCTACTATAGCAAAATTCTTAGAATAGTTCTGATGACAGTTCTGAATATTACCCACGGAGTTCTACCAAAAACTATAATAACATTATTTGTGATGATGACATTATAGGAGATAATTAATGTGGGACTCACTTTTGTCATGTAGAAGTAATAAATTCGTACAAAAGGTCTCATGACATTTCTTAATACGACCCTAAGAGTTCTACCGACAACTGTAATAACATTTTTTGTGGGGTTAACAGTTAATGAGATAATAGCATTTTTGAGAGACCCACTTGGTCTACATTATAATAAATTGGCACAACCCTTTTGCTGACAGTTCTGGATAGCACTAAAGAGTTCTTTTAAAAAACCCCATAACATTTTTATGGTGCCAGTAGATTATGAAATAGATTGTGTGTTCACTCTGCAGTGGGTGTGCGCCGATGTGAAACTTACTGGCAGATAAAAACTGTGTGCCGGACCGGGTCTCTAACCCCAGGCTATGACGAAGGAATATCGTCACAATATCCTTTCGTCCAGGAGTGCTTCTTGTGCAATTTTCGTAGGACAACTTGTGCGAAATTTGGAATGCAGGAGATAAAGTACTGCTGGAAGTACAGCTATGAGGACGATCGTAAATTCTCACTTTTATTTTGGAAAACCTAAAATCGAAAACCCAGATGTATATTCTACTAAATACAAGAAGTCTAAATGTTCAGCACTGTACAAATGCCAGTACACCTTCTTAAGACTGACTGCAGTAACTGTAGGTGGAAGTGTGGGATGTGCACGCTTAGATGATTCAAGGAGAGAAGGCTGGTCAGTGCAAAACAAACAGATGGTGAGAGAGCAGATACATTCACACGCGCCACTAACCAGATGGCGTCACATCTGTCGAGAATCGCACCAGAGGTACAATGAGCTGTGGTGGAGTGCTGTTGGCGTGGTTACTATGCAACTTACTTGATGGACACCAATACACCGTTATATTAATGTACAGTACTTGAGAAACAATGTCATTCACACACTCTGAGCTCCAGTATGAGACTAAATTACCGCCCTAGTGATAAGAAGCCTATGTACCTGACCGATTACATATCGTTGTGTTATAAGAAAGAGAGAAAAATACCAAGGGACACAAAATACGAATCCGGATAAATCGGAAATCCGAAATAGTGAGGAACAATTAAACGAGGTTCTTGTTTACGAATTTCGAACCCCTTATTAACACTAATACTATATCCCCTCAACATAACACACCCATCAGTTATGTACTGACTTAGGATTTAAACATACTACTTAGTTCGTATGTACAATATATTCATTTACATATACTTACATTTCTATACATTGTAAAGACTTCTGACTTTCGCTATAGTGAAACTCATCAAACTTCCACACTTCCTTTCTAACTAGAACACATGTTTACAACAATATTAACGATAGCAATTTCAAATTTATTCGTTACACACAGCACATGTTTTTATGTATCCTAGCGTCTGGTGATGTTGCCACATGACTTTCACCCATGAGGGTCCTGGGCATATTTTTAGCTGTTAGTGGGTCCTGGATGTCATGACATCTCAAAACAATTACTGTTTTACGTAATAAAAGTCATCTGGTTCTTCCTGATTCTAAAAATATACACTTCATGTATGCCTTTCATTGTTGTATGATTCAGTATTGACGCTAATGCTCTCTTGAGATATGAGCCGATTGCTCGTTTTTATCCACTGTGCCCTTCCGTATTTCATTTCAGCGATTAATTTATTTGTTTATCAACGTAGTAAGTATTACAAAGCCAATCCAGAATGTAAACTGCACTTAAATTCTGTTTGAACTCTTTAATCGTCAGTGTCTACTGTCTGAACGTCAAATATCAGATTAATACACTGCGCCTGGTTGCATTATTTTACAGGAATTTTATTATTTTAAGTGGGATGTAGTAGATCATGTTGAAGAAATCCAAAGCATATTGTTCGAAGAGCATAATATTCGAAATTTACCTGTACCAACAGGTGCAGCCAAAGCAGCATTTGTGATGCTGTAATTACCTCATAGATAACGATATTTGTCTATTATAGTTTTGTATTCCAATCAGAATTTTGAGAGCATCAAAGCCTCATTTCAGCGTGAGAGAGGGGTAAAATCAATAGATGATATTGAATTGAAAGCCTTCATCAGTCTTGTTTTTAATTGTTGTTAACAAAAGTAACAGATAAAGCCTGGAAGATCTGTGTGGAACTGATGGTGATGGCATTGAAAAATTTCACCTCGCAAATGAACATAAAACGTTTCAAATTTATTCTGGGGAGCCTTAGATTTTACAGTCGCGCTATTCGTGATGAAAGGAGACAATTAGACAAGCTAACAGCTATTTGGGAAATATTTACTGTGTTTGTACGCAACTACCATAAATCTTACACCCTTGGAGAAAATGTTACAGTAGACAAGAAGCTGGAAGGATTCTGTGGAAGGTACAATTTTCGCCAATATGTATCAATCAAAACAAACGAGTATGGATTATTTTTAAGTGTGGATTCTTAAGTATTTTACCTGTACAATTTGGAAATATACGCTGTGTTGCAACCAGAAGGATTTATCAACTGAGCAATAAACATTTTGATGTTTTGTGACTGTGTAAACCTACATATGTCAGGTCGAAATGTGAAAGCGGACAACTGGTTTACTAGTACTGGAATGATTATAGAGCTATGAAGGAAGAATTTTTCTTTTGTTGGCATGATGAAGAAAAACAAGTGTGGAGATTTCTCTAGAGTTTGCCATCAGTAAAAGAAGGGCTGCCCACATTTCCTTTTTTGGCTTCCACAAGACTGAACTCTGGTTTCCTCCGTACCTAAAAAGGGGAAGTGAGTGATCCAGGCATCACGTTTGCATGAAGATAATTCGATAGTTGCTGACATTGTAGATAAACGGAAGCCATCCACCATACATTTTACAATAGCGATAAGTGTGGTATTTTCACAGCGGATAAGCCGAATGCTTTGTACAACGCTGCAAGAAATGTGTGCTGCTGGTCAATGGTTGTATTTTTGTAATGATCAGTATAGTTGGAATCTATGCACAAGTGATTTATTGTGGCAACAGTAAGAATTGTATCAGAAGGAAAGGGTTCCTGAATCAGCTATGTTATACAATGTTGTTTTCTTCGCTAAATTCTGCAAAACTATTGAAATTTTGTACAGAGAACTCTAGAACTATGGCACATCTAAAAATAACTGTGAAAAATATGTATATTTCTCAAAAAAAGGGGTGCTAACTTCACACGACTAGGCTATATCCGACAGTGCTGTTTTACGACGATTATCTGTTGGTCATCCCGTACAGATATTGAGGCCACAAAAATATGACGACGAATGATTTTGTTTTGTTGAATGCAAAGTGCTTGTGCTTCACGGCTTGTACCACTCTGTGCTTCCAGTTAAGCACGAAAAGCTTTTGTTTGCTCTACGTTCGAGAAGTGTAGAAGAAAAGCCTGATAGTAGTTGCAACCGTAGTGACGATGAGCGAGCATTTGTATGAACTTTGAGAACTATAGAGCTCAACAAAGCCATCGAGAAGGCTACACGATACAGGAAATTTACGAGGTGTGGCACTTTGAATGGGAAAGTAATTGACTGTCCACAAACTACGTTAAAACCTTCATGAAGGTCAAACTAGTCCTTGGGAAGGTAATTAGAAGTCTAACGAAGAATACGGTCGAATTATCGAGGGAAAGCAAGACATCACGCATGACGTTAACAATACTGAACCGAATGCTGGCAAGCGGGCTGTGGCCAAAATAAGCAGTTCCCTCTGGGGAAAATTCGGCCAGAGACAGAACTAGTCACAAACAGAATTTATAGACAACACTGAGCAATGGTACGAGCTCTTACTCGAAATAAAAGAGAGACAACTAACTTCATACCGAGCTACGAAGAAATAACACAAGTCTGAAAAGAAATATTTTTTGGAGGTCGCTTGAAATTTTGTAACTGACTTATGTACTTTTCAACGACCATTTCAAAAATCCAATCCAATTTTTTCTGTATCGTCAGGCTTTCTCACAAAAAAGGAGTACTTTTAGGTATAGTAACAATAAAACTTTATTTATAAGTAAGTTCTAAACTAGATTTCCTGTACATTTCCACTTCTCTTTAAGCTCATAAGTCATTATAATAATGCTTTCACTTTCTGTCAAAGCTCCTCTTATTGTTTCTCCAGCTGTGGGCTCGTTGAGTATAATTACTTTTTATAACCCAGTAGTAGTCCGCTATCATGTTGACGTTCAATCTTCCTTGATATATTCTTTCCATTTCTTGGATGTCTTGATGGAATCTTTCGCCCTGCTCTTCACTTACATCACCAAGGTTTGCAGGGAAGTAGTCAAAGACATGAGTGGAGAAAATGAACTTTAATGCTCACGTTACAGCCCAGCTTCTTAACCCAGATAACCCTGACGTCCTTCTGGAAGGACGACGTCACTCAGTGTTGAAATTATTTATTTTTGCGAATAACGCATTGTTGCAACGGACTGTGATGCATTGTTATATGAAGTAGGCAGAGCCATTTGCGCGCTGCGACAGTCAGTTTGACGGTGTCGATCATAGTGAGTGAGAAACTGTCTTGAAGATAGGGCCGATTTTACCATGGACGAACTGACTGACCTTGTCATCGATGGGTACGTATATTTTCTTTCATATTGCGTCAATAATTCTGAAACTTTTCATATAATATCTTGAAGAATTAACCTGTATTATTTATGGGTTTATATTACGATTGAAAGTTTTCGTCAGTTGTAATTCAATTATGTTTTCAACCGTCCTTCCAGAAGGACGTCAGGGTAATGTGTTGTCATTCTGTATTCACATAAAACGATGCACACTGGTGGAACTTTTGGACATGTTAGAATCAAAAGATGAGGAAATACCCAATACTGGTGTGAATGTAACATTACACCCTCCTCTAAATTCAACTGATGACGTAACAGATGAAGATTCTGGTGCTGAAGAAAATCCAAGTGTAGATAAATTACCAGCAAGTCATCTCAATGCTACTGCGCTTTGTGATTTGGCCATTTTTACCAACGGTAATGCTGTGAATGCAACAAGGAAACAATCCTTCACCTCTGATGTTGTTTCAGGGCCCTCCAGCAGTACAAAAACAGCAACAATAACAACAACCACAAACCAGCAAGGCTATCGAAGAATAAAGTTCTAAATCTCAAGAAATATAACTGGAAAAGTTGTGAAATTGTTAATCCAACACCTGCATGGCCTCTAATGTTCACAGTTGGAATGAAGAAAGGGCGAACACCGCTTGAATATTTCCAACTGTTTTTTGATAACGAAGTGCTTCTAATGATGGTCACATACACAAATCAGTACGCAGCCAAGAGAAATACACTAGGCGATTGTTCAGAAGATGAGATGTTGGTGTTTATTGCAATACTTCTGCTAAGTGGATATGTAACATTGTCACGCACAAAGATGTACTGGCAATCACATAAAGACAGTCACAACGACCTCGTAACAAATGCCATGTCCAGAGATCGATTTGACTTCATCTTTTCCAATTTGCATGTATGCAACAATGACAATTTAAATAAATCAGACCGCTTTGGGAAAATCCGCCCATTACTGTGTATGCTGAATAATAGATTCAAACAATTTGTGCCTCACGTGCGGCATCATTCTGTCGATGAATCGATGGTCCCATACTTCGGAAGTCACGGGTGCAAACAATTCATAAAAGGGAAACCAATCCGATACGGATTCAAATTTTGGTGTGGAGGCACAAGTGGTGGATATATTATTTGGCTCGAACCCTACCAAGGACCTGGTACGTGTAGTAAGGATTATGAAACGAAAGTATGGGGTACGGTGTGGTAATGACTTATGTTGACCAGTTACTTCCACATGTTCCATATCGGATATACTTTGATAACCTCTTCACCAGCGTTGAATTACTACATGACCTAAAAGAGAGGGGCGTGGAAGCAACAGGAACAATAAGAGGAAACAGAGTTAAGAATTGTACTCTATTACCTGTAGAAAAAATGATAAAAGAAAATAGAGGATCATATGAAGTTTGTTCTGACTCAGCATCCGGGATTTCCATTGTACGTTGGAATGACAACAATGCTGTTACTGCAGCCACCAACTTTGACAGAGTGCAACCACTACGCTCTGTAGCAAGATTTTCCAGGGAACAAAAGAAAAGGATTAGCGTGCCTCAACCTAACTTATTACACTCCTACAATACTCATATGGGAGGCATAGATCGAGCTGACCAAAATGTATCTCTACATAGATGCTCTACAAGAGGGAAAAAGTGGTATTTCCCGATCATTGCACATTTTATAGACATTGCAGAGCAAAATGCCTGGGATCTTTACAAGAACAACAAAGAACCCATAGATCATCTGACATTTCGTCATCGAATTGTCACTGTAATTCTTGAAAGTCACAAAAGAGTCACTACCAGCAGAGGACGTCCTAGCAAGAGGGCAAAACTAGATTCTAGATTTGATGGAAGAGAATATTATGTTGCTGAATTACCAATGGATGAGCTAACAAAAAAGAAGAAGCAGCTGAAATGTCGAAGTTGCCACAAAAAAACTACTATGTGCATAAAATGTGACGAACCACTTCATGTTTGTTGCTTTTTGTCTTATCATACTAGTGCATAAAATAAGTGTATAGGTTATTTTCTTTGTTTTTTGTATTTATTAGCTGTTTTAGCCTATAATTCAAATTTATTTATGTTTATTTGAAAGTATAAAAACCGAAACAAGTTAATTGCGCAATGTCATATACTTTAAAAACATGTTCCCTTATTGTCCTGACGTCCTCCTGGAAGGACGACCATTTTTGGAAATACTAAATAAAAATAAATACTCAAACTTGTTTTTACTTTCTTCCTTACAACCTTGTGAATGAATGTAGGTAAGATATAAATCAATTTTGGGGGAAAAAAAAAAAATCAGGACTATCTGGGTTAAAGTTGTCGAGCATGTCTGCGACAATTGTCTTGTAGTTTGGATCTCTCGTGTTTCCTAGGAAACCTGTAACACCTAATTTAAAAGATGTCCATGCTGTCTTTTCTTATGTTTCCATTTTGTCCACAAACTTGGGATCTGTAATTAGTTTCCTAATGTCTGGTCCGACAGAGATTCCTTCCTTTAACTTTGCCTCGGATAAACCAGGAAACTGTCCACAAAGCTATCTGAAACATTCCCCTTCTTTTGGCAATGCCCTAAATTGTTTCATCAGTCCCAACTTAATGTGAAGTGGTAGAAGTAACACCTTTTTGGGATCCACAAGGCTTTTCCTATCAGCATTCTTAACCCTTACCTGTAAGGTTTTTCTGAAGGGCCCACCTTTTTTGATGTAGTGTTGCTTTCTATCTCTACTTTCCCATTCACAGAGAAAGCAAGGGAACTTTGTATAGCCCTTTGTTGACCAAACGGCATTGAAATCAATTTTAAATCAGCACGTGATGTTCATTTGTGGTCTGAATAGCAGTGTTTTCTTCAAGCCAGTTCAAGGCCTGCGTAACAATGTTTTAAGTAAACTGAGTGTCCAACTGGTATAGAAGCGTACTTATTGCTGTTGTGTGGAAGTACTGCTTTAAGGCTTTTTTTGTTCTGAAGAATCAATAAAAAGTCTCCACTCATCAGAAACATATTCTAGTTTGAAACGTGCCATAAGTCCAGGGGGGAACATCAATGCAAAACACCATGTCACCTTCTTGAGGGAAGAAAGATACAAACTCCTTTTCCCTCGATCGATACCAAGAAAAGGATCTATCCAGTGCCAATATATGTTTATCTTTCAATCTAGATCCTAAAACGTCTGCCGATTCTTTATAAAGGCCTAGGTCTAAATCGTTCAGTTCAGTTTGTGAGAACGGAATGGGATCGGTTGTGCCAGAATCGTAGCAATCTCTGTCTTCTTGCACTGCAAGAACAAGAATAGCAGTCATCATCATGATTTTTGGGCTCCTCCCAACCATTGGCATTCCATAATGTACAGACTGCTTTTTACATTGAAACCATTGCCTCAGTTCTTCAACACACACTGAACAAACTGTGTGGGGCCCAAGGCTTATCTTGATCACCTAACTTTACACCAAAATAGGCAAAATATACCTTTTCAACAAAATTGGAAATGTTTCTTTGTTGCTTTTTAACGGTGTAGTTACCACAAATGTAGCACAAGCAATGTGGCGAATTTCTACATCCTCTGATAGCCACTGTCCATAGAACAACTTCACAGCACAAGGAAACAGTCACTAACAAAGCACCAGCAACAACATCACGTGAACATCACAGAGTGAAGAGGTACTGTGAACTGGAGGACAACAGCAGAAGCTCACTGCTCGGTGATGGTGGGGGAAGGGGCAGTGCGACATACATGCACTGAAGAAAATACTGCTGGTTTCTCCTGATTACTCTTATTTTGCATACATCTAGTATAAAAATGGCTAAATGACAGTTTACGGAGACCCTAAAAACCAATACTCAAACTTACTAGAGTGCTGAAATATCGAAAAAAGCTAAAACTAGAGAAGCTGTTTCTGAAACAACTGTACCTGATGGAATTTTTTCACTAATTTTCCTGGAATCAGACCTGTGTAATCCAAGTTATATATCAGTACAATGTCTAAGATCGTACAAGTACCAACCTATTTATGTCCACCTTCACCACTTCCAACACTAGAATGAGGCCGTACGATATGCTCGATAGATTAGGTGATAAAATTGTGTCCTACGACACCGACACTCTTGTTTATATTGACGATGGTACGAATACTGTAGAAACAGGTTGCACACTTTGTGAATCGACTGACGAGTTTGGTAAAGATGATTACAGTATTGAATGGACAGGAACAGGACCACACAGTTGTGCATACAAAACGTACAGAGGTAAACAGACTACCAAAATTACAAGGCTTCACTCTTAACTACTGCAGTGCTAAAGGTTTTGAATATGGGAACAATGGCCGAGCTGGTACATGGTTCACAAGACAAAGTCATAATAACCATACACAAGAAAACAAAGAACTTTGTAAGTACAGCTATAGGTAAGGAATTTAACTAACTACGAAAGCTTATGGATTTAGAAGAGAATACAGAATAATTGATACACTTCCCTGGGTGTTATCAATTAATAATGAAATAAAATCCATTTGTATAAATAGAATACAGCTATGCTTTCCGCAAGATTACAGAATGCATTGGTGATACTGATTGTTGCTACAGATTGTTGCTGGATGATAAAATAGAGATAACTGGAGACACATCTATCAACCAGTAAATAATTGCGGTGACTTGTAAGCACATCACAACTGTCTGATTTTAAAGGGTGGACACCCTCAAATTTTCGCGTGTCGTTGCAGAAAGTCATTGCAAAAATGCGCTCGCCAGAAAGTGGTAGCTAAACAGCGACCACAAAAAAGTTCCTGCCAAGCGACAACTGAGTGCTGCCTGGAAATCTCAAGAAAGTGGCCACAAAAAAGTGTACGCAAAATGCCGTTGCAGAAAGGTGGCTGTCATTTTTTCGTCTAAAACATGCGGGTTCGTGCCATACCGCTGCCCTTACTTAAAATCGCCACGATTTCGCAAAAAAATTACTGCTAAGAAGTGGCGGACATCTTTTGCGCAAAACGATGTGAGTTCAAAGAGGCGACCACTTTTACGCAAAATGTTTTAAAATCTGCAGTGATAAGATGCGGAAAATTTTTATGCGGAAACTATGTAAATATTTTTACGTGGAAAACATGTGGAAATGATGAAAATAGTCTTGTCGATACAGTTTTCTTTAAGACTAACGGCGAATTTTTAAAAAGGAAATTGGAAATATTTAAGAGAAAATTAAAGTGGAAATTTTATAAGACAAAACTATTTTTACAAAATATATGTGGAAACGTTTTTTCAGAAAAACCTTCGTGGAAACATTTTTTCAGAAAAAAACTTCGTGGAAACATTTTTTCAGAAAAAACCATTGTGGAAATATTTTTTCAAAAACAAACACTTTCAATATTTTCTAGTGAAAAACACGCCGAAATATTTTTAAGTCAAAAACATGTGGTGTCCCATCCTAACGCCTATACTACTGGCATAGTTTGAAACAGTGCTATAAAACGGAAAGAAATCAGGTAACGAAATTTCAAATAAAGCATTGACTCGACAATGCACAGTGAACTGCAGGTTTGTAGATGAGACAAACTTATCCCATCATTCAGTAAGGAATTTGTTTTTAACATCAACCATTCCTGATCTGAAGATAAAGTGGATAAAAGAGGGGATAAGAGGGAACTGTAAGTCCCACGAGAGGTATATCAAGGTTAACTACTACCAGTGCAGATTGAAACTGCGTGCCGGACCGAAACTAGCTTGGGAACTTTTCGTTTCACTGAGAAGTGCTCCACCATGAGCTACCCAAACACGACTCACACCCCGTCCTCACTGCTTTACTTCCGCCAATACCTCGGCTCCTACCTTCCAAATTCTGCACAGTCCTCTGCAGAGTGAAAATCTCACTCTGGTAATATCAATGCCTTAATGCAGCAGTACACAATTATGTCTAGTGTTAATCTGGTCGGTAAATTGGTTGGAAATCTATTTATTGTGCTGCGACAAGCTGGAGGTGCTCTGCCCCCTACGATTCTTTCTCGTGTGCGCCATGTTCAAAGGGCAGTAGGCAGTAGTTACCTCAAAGCAAACGAGAGCAGGAAAATAGGCATAAGAGAACTACAGCTGTAGTATGAGCACTACTTCTGACCAATGGCTGGTTAAAGCAAATTTCTTTTGCTCGTTCCTGGTCTGCGCATAAAAATCATACTCCCTTAGAGCAAACTATCCCTCCTGAAAGGAGTGCGACATTGTGATCTGTATCATTGGAAAATTCAGCCTCTAGCCGTTTTGTTTGCTCTGTGCCTATAAAACCTATTATCGCATTATCTGCACGTGTACCTCGAAGGAAGACCAGTTTCACAGTTTAAGGTCCACGACAGTGTTCACCTTCAATCTCGATGGTGCGAACCTTTGTGACCACCGGGATGTGCTGTTTTTCATTTGGTGCTTGTTGTTCAAGTTAATTATCTGTCCTGAACATTTCTCTAATGTCGACGATGTCTATTTTGTTATATGTAATACGTGTGTCCCATAGGAGGTTTATATCTGTACCTCTTGGACACTCACTTTCTGTAGCCCTCCTCATGAAGATGGTGAAACATTAGCAGCTAATATATTCCCCCATCAGAACTGTTAATACTATCCAATGAGCCTCACTGCAGACTGAATGTGAGATCTCGCACTCAAGAGGTTCCCTGTGAGAACTTCCACACAGTTGTATACTCATTCACGTGACATGTAGGTTTCATTGAATAACAGTGCACTGACACCGTGGCTCCGAACCCACTTCCTTTGGAACTAATTTCTAAGATGCGTAAACACCATCAAGAGCAGCAGTTACATTAAATACACATATAAAACGAAGAAATAATTTTTCCTGAAAACTGCAAGCTCAGCTTTACCGAAAATTTCAAAAATGCTTAAATTATAAGTTTTTAGTGTAACATTTGGTTGACGCGGCACTGAGTGTACAAGTCGGCAGCACTCACCGCAGGTGAGAGACGGTCGCGTCGTCTGGTGGCGGCAGAGTGTGGCGGGCAGCCACGGCAGGAGAGCGTCCGGGGTCGCCGAGTGGCAGGGCTGGGCCTGCTGGAGCCACGGCCCGCGCTGCAAACAGGGGGCGGCTGTTCAGAGTGGGGCGCGAACCACAGCCCGAACATAGGGGACAGCGACTGTGCTGCACTGACAGCACGACTGCCGGGCAGAGTTTTGGAAGCAGTTCAAGCTGTGACTTGCTTGTGAGGTTATTTGGAACATAATGTATGGAAGCTGAATATCACTAACAGGGGTGGGGATGGGGAAATAGGGGAAACAATCGGACAAGTTCTGTGAACTTACGAGGATCGTTCATTAAGTAATGCCCCACTTTTTTCCCCATAATGTATTTATTGTTAAGAGTCAGAATTTGGTGATATACATCGACACGTCTTGCTCGTGTCCACTGAAAGACTGACACACTCGTCCTCTTCAAAGTCTGTTCTCCGTAGAACATCTTTTAGTGGCCCAGAGAGATGGAAGTGCGAGGGTGCCAGGTCCGGACTGTAGCGTGCATTATCATATTAGAGCAAGATTTCTGCTGGATTCTTGTCCGATTGAACACGTCGGTAACGGTTCTCGTGTTCGAGTCTTCTCATATGGCCCTGAATTGATGGTTGACCCTCTTGCCATCACATCCACAGAAATGACGCCATCACAATCCCAGAAGACTGTCACTGTGACTTTTCTGGCAGAGGGGTTTGTCTCTAATGTCTTGTTTTGTCACGAATAAGGTTGACACCACTGCATGGACTGCCTTTTTGTTTCTACCACAAAGTGGTGCTCCCAGCTTTCGTCCCCCGTAACAATCCGTTAGAGAAAGGCGTCTCCATCTGTCTCAAAACGCTCTAATAGTTCAGATGAAATGGCCCTTCTTTTAATCGTGTAACCCGCTGTGAGCGTTAATCGAATCCATCGCGAGCACCTCTATCTGAATAGCCGAGAGTCCTGATCATTGCAGACGCACTTCCAATGCTGACCAACAACTGTAGAGCCAATTGTCAGGTTTTGATGCACCGGTCGGCACGAATAATGGCATCTGCACGATTCAGCGTGTCTGGAACAGCGGCTGTGGCAGGACGTCCCAAGTGTGGCTGGTCGTGGAGCTTGATTCTGCATTTCCTGAACGTGCAATTTTCACCACCCGTTGCCCAACTGTGCTATCAATTGCAGCATTGCCACGCACTGCACACAAACGTTTATGGATGTTCACCACGGTTTCTTTTCTTGCGCACAAAAACTCAATAACAGCATGCTGCTTGTAATGGATCTCATATGCAGACGCCATTTTGACGCTGTACTACTGCTCTGCCATCTGCCAGAATGGTTCGAAACTGCAATGGCACACAAAAAACATCAAATGGGAGGCACCAACAATGACATCTGTCTATGTATATTAATGGCATTTTTAAAAATTTTTAGGCATTGCTTATTGAACGACCCTCATACAATGAAAAACACATGAAGCTTGTCACAGATACACAGGAGTTGTTTGATAAACTGCCATTTAGATCAACAGTGGATAACTAACATACAGTATTTTTTGATGCCTGAGGGAGTGAAGGAGATGATGGCCAGGAATTACAACAGCTATACTGTAAAACTTACAAAAGAGTTGTTTCAAAATTTGCTTCTGACTAAAGCAGACAGAACCATATATGCTTGTAATGTCTCTTGATAGCAGAGGTGATGTACTTCTTCCTCAAACATCAATTTTCATGTTAAATTAAGCTGGACAAGACAGACAGAAGATTCCAGTACAGGCTACCGCTAGAAGAAAAAATGGATTACACAGGCTAGGCAATATTGTTTCACGAACAATGTTTATAAATTGGGTTACCAGTAGTGTAACACATTCAAGAAACTCCAAAAAGAAAAGGAAGTCTTAATATGAAGCATATGAATCTGAGAGACAGAGGGTAACAAATAATACTTGGATCTAATCGTCACACCAATACTGACGGTGTGGAACATGCTGGAGACTCAAATAGACAGATAGGAAATATAATCTGCTGCACCCTAGTGCAAGGAAACTAATGTGATTCACTGGAGTGGTCTCCGGTAATGCCGGAGAGAATTACAGCCGTGGCAGAAGGGTAGACATTTGACACCTGCCCCTCCAGCATCCAGTACAGTGAGCTAACTAAAGCACACCATACCTGTGTGTTTCGTAGAAAGGAAACCATGGCACATAATCTGGGTGATGGCCGAACAGAGACGAGATTGTGATTGTAAGGCCCAGCATTGTGTGTGACCACGGTACTGTGCTGACTGAATTACTGTCTCCGCTCACAGCATCTTCTGTACTGGATATCTGACTGGATGGTTATTGGTTGATTATGGTTGAAGGGACCAAACAGCAAGGTCGTCAGTCCCTTGTTTCAAATGTGGTCCATTCAGACAGTTTGACATCTCATAAAAGTCAGAACGATCAAAGGGAAAAGGCTAAAAAACGTAAAACAGAAGTCGTGTCATCAATGGTTAAAACAAAATGGGTGCAGTCAGCAAGAGAGTGACCCCATGGCTATGCTAGAGGCAGGAAATATCCCACGTCTGAAGCAGCAGGGGCAAGACTACCTGCTATTTGAAAGCGTTCAACCACTAGAATGAAGTGCATATGGCAGAAGGAGACTAACAAATTCTAAAAAGTGAAAAAAAAAAAACAGAGTAAAAAGGGGAAGAAAAGAGGATCTTGGCCAAGGAGGGGAGTCGGGAATCTCCAGTGGGAGATACCCCAACCCTCACTGCCATGCCCCAACACTGAAGTGAGATTAAAAACCTTAAAATTGAGAATAAAAACCACTTTCCCGTAGGAAACTGAGAACCAGTTCGACTATCCAGAAATCCTCAACCAACATTAAAGGTAAAGCACGGGGAAATCTGTACTTAAAGTGTGCAGAGCCAAAAGAAGGGGCATTCCACCAAAATGTGGATTACTCAGTGGGAGGCTCCACGACCACAAAGTGAGGGTGGCTCATTACGCAAAAGAAAACTGTGGGTCAGTCTGGTATGGCCGATGCAGAGACAACACAGTGCGGTTAAGTCCTTTCAGGAGAGACGGAGGGAAGAACGCCACAGGCCAGGTGTCACCTTAATTCCACGAAGTTTATTAGACAGGGAGGTAGCCACCCAAGAGTTGGCCCATGATTGTGCGAAGTTGGATTTGATGTGAAACCGTAATCCGCTGCAGGAGGAGTTACAGAGAATGGAAGGGGGGGAGGTGGGGGAGTGACTGCTCCGCCAGCCAAACGACCAGCAAGCTCATTACCTGGGATACCCATATCACCGAGGACCCAAAGGAAGCCAAAGGAAGTCAACGGAACAAGCAGCACAGTAAAGATCAGCGAGATGGTCATGGATGGCAGAGACCAAGGGATGGCAGGAAAAACTCTGGTCAACAGCCACAAGGCCACTCATTGAGACCGTACATAACAAAATGCGGTTGTGCTGGGACTGTTTAATAAAGGTAAGGGCCTGGGAAATTGCCATCAATGTCACAGTAAATAGCCCACATGTAGGCGGCAGCAGATGATTTTCTGTGCCAACAGAGGACATGAAGGCATATCCCACACAATCAACAAATTTAGAGCCATCGGTGTAAAAAAAAAATCCCAAAACTCCCATAAAATTTGGCGGAAAAAGCAACGGAACACCATGGGGGGGATGGACTCTTTTGGACCTCGGCGGAGATTCATCCGAATTCGGGGCAGAAGAAATAACCAAGAGGGGGTGGTGGGAAGGGAGCATGGGAAACAGGACAAAGAAGGAAGCTGAAAATCACCGTGAAGAGACGCAAGGTGGATCCAAACAGGTAAACCTGCACGAGGACGGGAATCAGATGGGCGACATCCATGGTCTGGGAACAGGATAGAAAAGGAAGGATGAGTGGGAGAGGAACAGACAGCGATCGCGTAAGAAACCAGAAGCTCGGACCACCAAACAGAAAGAGAGGGGGGTGGGATCCCAGCTTCAAACAGGAGGCTATCAACAGGGCTAGTAGGGAAGGTACCAATGGCCAAAAGGATACTGCAATGGTGGACCGGATCCTGCAGGCACAGTGTGGAAGGAGCAGCCGAACCATAAACTTGACGACACAGTCCAAGTGAGACAGCACTAAAGCACGATAAAGGCGGAGAAGGATGGAGCTTTCCACTCCCCAAGAGTTGTGGGCAAGGAAGCGAAGAACTGAGTTTACGGAAACATCCTACCTTCAGAAGTCTGATACGAGGCAGCCAAGTGAGCTTGTTGTCGAAAAGACGACCCGGAAAACGAAACTGTGGGACCACAGGTAATTGTTGTGCATCGAGATAGAGCTCCGGATGGGGTGGATCGTAGTACGGTGACAGAAGTGGACCACCCGCGATTTTAAAGGAGATAATTGAAACCTGTGTGAGAGGGTCCATGCAGAGGCATGCCATATAGCTCCCTGGAGCTGCTGCTCTGCAGAGGCCATCAAAGAGGAACTAACCCAAATGCAGAAATCATACACATACAGAGCAGGGGCGACCTAAGGACCGACAGAGGCCACAAGTCTATCGATAGCAATGAGGAAAAGAAGTACACTCAATACAGAACCCTGTGGGATGCCAGTCTCCTGGGTCTGTGGAAAACTAAGAACAGTACCAACACGAACCCTGAACGACCAATACAACAGGAACTGGCGGATAAAAATCGGGAGTGGACCCCACTGATGAACTGTAAGGAAGATGTGATGGCGTCAAACCAATGTCATAAGCCTTGTGAAGGTGGAAAAATACTGCAAACAAATGGCTAGCAGTGCGAACAATCGCGTCAGTGTATCGACGCCAATCGGCGCGTTGGAAAGACCAAGGAGGTAGCCTTCCCATCGGGGAGTGGGAAGGGAGCGAAAGAATCAATGGGAAATGGTCACATTCACAAAGGCCGTCATGTGGTGATCAGTGTAATGAAGGGAAGAGGGAGGGAGAAGAAAAAGAAAGATCGATGGCAGAAAAGGTACCATGACTGGCACTGAAATGAATAGGGGAGCCATCATTAAGAAGGCACAAGTCGTGGTCTGCAAGAAACTGGTCTATGAGAAGACCTCGTCTAGATGGAAATGCACTGCCCCAAAGGGATGATGAGCATTAAAATCCCCGAGAAGGAGGAAGAAGTTGCAGAAGAAGGGCTGTTAGGCCAGCAGGTGTAAGTGTCTTGTCAAGAGGGAGATAAAGATTGCAAACCGTGACCTCAGAGTCAAGGGTGACCCTACCAGCAACCGCTTCCAATGTAGTCTGAAGAGGAATCCACGTGCTACCAACGTCTGTACGGACCAACGTACGAACTCCACCAGCGGCCCACACGGGGCCAACCCGATTTCGACAGAAAACACGTAACCCACAGGGAGTCTGTGAGTGATCATCAGTAAAATGATATTCCTGTAGAACCAAACAAGCTGCAGAGTAAGACAAAATAATGGATTTCAACTCCGGTAGGTGGTGGTAATACCCATTACAATTCCATTGGTTAACCATAGAACAATGATTCAAATGGGGGTTGAACATGTTAAAGCCAGTCACCAACCGTCACCAACAAGGAGCGGGCGACATCCATGAACAACAAGTCAGAATCGGGTTGCGAAGCTAAAGATGGGACCTCTGGTGACACCAGAGGCTTCTTGCCCCGGGACTTCTTTTCTTCTTCTTTTCTGTTTGAGATTGAGGAGGGCTGTGTGACATAAAGGAGCCAACTGCAGCAAGATCGGGAACAGAAAGAGATTGGGCATCCTGGGGACCGACAGACTGTGGTTCTCGCGGTCGTCGCACGGCAGCAGAATTTTGGCCTGGAAGGTGCCGGAAAGGGATATCCCGGGGGAGCGCCCCTGACCAGCAGATGGCAAAGAAGTGGGACACTTCTCCGGCTGGGGAGGAGAGGGTGTGGGAGCTGCAGGGGAGTGGGGTAGGACAGGGGTTCGGGACTGGGGTAAGGAAGGGGGGACGAGGGGGTGAAGATGGAATTAAAGCGAACTAGTCATCGACACAGGGTGAAGACATGCATACTTCTTACGAGCCTCAGTGTAGGTTAATTGATTAAGGGACTTATACTCCTGTGTCTTCTTTTCCTTCTTATATACTGCGCAATCTGGTGAATATGGAGAATGATTGCCATGACAATTAACACGCACAGGAGAGGGAACGCACGAACTCCCCTCACGGAGGACGTCCAGTCACCACAGAGAGGGGCCTGCTAACAGCAGAAAGACGTGTCCAAAACGCAAGCACTTAGAACACCTCATAGGAGATGGGATGTACGGCTTCACGCCACATCAATAAACCATAAACTTTACTTTCTCAGAGAGGGTATCCCCTTCAAAGGCCAGGATAAAGGCCAGGATAAAGGCACCAGTATCAATACGATTGTCTTAGGACCCTTCTGAACACGCCGAACAAAGTGAACACCCTGCCTCCTGATATTGTCCCGAAGTTCCTCATCAGTTTGAAGTATGAGGTCCCTGTGAAAAATCACACCTTGTACCATATTTAGAGACTGGTGGGAGCTAATGGACACAGGGATTGTGCCAAGATGGTTACAGGCACGAAGGGCCGCAGACTGGGCAGCTGAAGCAGTTTTGTTCGGCAAAGAACCCGACAACATCTTGCCCAGAGAGTGAACTTGTCTTCAATGTGTTCCACAAAAAAATAATGTTTTGGTATTGGTGAAAGCATCCCCATCAGTCCTGGTGCAAACCAGATAGCGGGGAAAAGGTTTCGCCCCTAGCCGATGGGCCTGACCCTCCTCCCAGGGTGTAGCCACGGAAGGGAAGGCCGAAGGGGCAGGAGAAGCAGCACTAAAAGAATCAGTTCCACGGGGAGAGACAGCCGCAAAAGAACGGCCTGAGTTCTGGACCCGTATGCATTTCATTTGCATACTGTCCGCCCTGACACCACCCACGCCGACCAGGGGCGCTCCTCACGTGCGCCACTCAGCCACAGCGAGTGCCGTCTGGCACAGTGGCCATTGCCGGAAGTTCCGATGCTCCAGGACAACAAGCTACCACTGCTAGCCTTACCTGAAGGGGTCACAGCACAGATATCAGAAGTGTGATCCCTGTGTGTTCAGGGGGCTCAACCAAAAGGGTACATAGCGACCCCACCACACGGGCTGGCTACCGTGAAGGCTATGCACGCTAGCTTCAGACGAAGACGCCAAAGAACAGGTGGAATGAACTAGGAGGGCACACGCCGGAGACACTAGGTAAGGTGCTCTTCCCCAAATGGCTCACACGACACAATAGAAATTTAGTAACGGAGGTCAATCCCCAGGAGGGTTATCAGGGAACGCCAAAACGACGATGTGATTACGCAACAAAGCCAAATTACAAAACCAACATAACCAGGAAGACAGCGGGGCCAACATAAGCAAGGACACCAAGAGAGGGAGAGGAAAGGGCAAAGGGGAAGGAGCAAGGATAGGAAAGGAGGGGAAGGGCAAGGAAATGCAGCCCTGTAAAGAAGGATGGCTGCACTAGCTTGGAACACCGTGCTCACCACGCACATACTCACGGAAGAATCGTGAGCCCCCTGGGGGTATCAGACTGGAAATCATACCCTGCTCTTTGGAGCTCAAGGTCTAGGAGTACCGTCTTTAACTAGCAATCAAAAACGTCCCCGGTGCTGGGTTCAAACCCTGCCACCACTTACATTTCGAATAAAAATCGTCAGGTTTCACAGCCGAAGACTTCCGGCATAAGACATCACCATTACTCAGTTAACAGCTTTGCCAAAAGTGGGTGGAGGAGCAGACCGGTTCGGGGTACTGTCTTGCCATTGGGGTTGGAAGCTTCCACTGGATACCTGGGAGGAGATTGCCACGAGTGACGTGACCACGAGAAAAAGATTGAATGACCAACGAAAGGATGACATTATACGAGTCGAGACGTGGAACGTAAGGAGTTTTAATGCGGTAGGAAAGCAAGACAATAACGAAAGGGAAAAGCTAAGGCTCAATCTGGATATGGTGGTGGTCACTGAAGTGAAATGGAAAGAAGGCAAGGACTTCTGGCCAGAAGAGAATAGGGTAATATCCACAGCAGCAGAAAATGGCGGAGCAGGAGTAGGATTCATTATGAGTAGGAAGCTAGGGCAGACAGCGAACTACTGTGAACAGTTCGGTGACAGGATTCTTCTCAACAGAATCGACAGGAAGCCAACACCAGCACAAGCAACGAGAGTTCAGGTATACATGCCGACATCACAAGTTGACAATGAAAATGTAGAAAAAACTATACGAAGATATTGAACACTTAATCCAGTATGTAAAGGGAGATGAAAATCTGATGGTCAAGGGGAGGGGGGGGGGGGGGGGGGGGAAGCAGTTGCAGGGGAAAGAGTAAAAGAAAGGGTTACAGGAGAAGATGGACTTGGTACTAGGAATGAGAGAGAAGAAAGACTAGTTGAGATCCATAAAAAATTTCTGCTAGCAATAGTGAATACTCTGTTCAAGACTCACAAGAGGAGGTGGTACATTTGGAAAAGGATGCGAGATATGCGAAGATTTCAGTTACATAGCATCTTCAGATAATGGACTGTTAGGTGTATGCAGAAGTAGATACGGATGCTGATCACAATTTAGTAGTGATAAGTAGGCTGAAGCTTAAGAGACTTAATCAGGAAGAATCAGTGTGCAAAGAAGTGGGATATAGCAGTACTAAGGGATGAAGAGTCTCTGTGGTTATAGATACTACCATAATCAACAGCTCAGGAGGTAGCATAGTTGAAGAGGAATGGATATCTCTAAAAATAATCACAGAGGCTAGAGAGATACAAAGAAGCTAATTGCAAAGAAACCGTGGGCAACAGAAGAAATACTTCAGTTGATGAATGAAGGAAGTACACAAATGCTCACGGAAATTCCGAAATACAGACGTACAAGTCACTTAAAAATGAGATGAATAGGAAGTGCAGAGAAGCTAAGGCAATATGGCCACAAAAAGGAGAAGAAATGTGGAAATAACAGTTGTTGGGAGCACTCAACATATAGAAAAGCCAAACAAACTTTGGTGAAATTAAAAGCACAGATGGTAACATTAGGACTGCGGCTGTAATTCTACTGATAAATGCACAGGAGAGAGCAGTTAGTAGGAAATGCCTGTATGATGGGGAAGATTTGGCTAATGTCTTAATAGAAGGAGAAACAGGAGTCGATATGGAGAAGATAGGTGGTCTACTATTAATCAGAATTTAAAAGAGCTTCAGGAAATTTAGTATCAAATAAGGCAAAAGGGAGATACAACATTCGATAAGATTTTCTAAAATCATTGGGAGAAGTGGTAACAAAGTAACTATTCACATTAGTGTGTAGAATGTGAGTCTGGCAATATACCAACTGACTTTCAGAAAAAGATTATCCACACAATTCTAAAGATTGCAACAGTTGACAAGTGCGATAATTATCACATTATCAGCTTAACAGCTTATGCATCCAAGTTGCTGACTTGAATAATATACAGAAGAATGGAAAAGAAAATTGAAGTTGTGTTAAGTGTCAATTGATTTGGCTTTAGGAAAGGTAAAAGCAGTAGAGGCAGTTGTGATGTCGCTGTTGATAATGGAAGCACAACTGAAGAAACATCAAAGCACGTTCATAGGATCTGTCAATCCGGAAAATGCGTTGAACAGTGTTAACTTGTCAAAGATGTAGCAAACTCTCAGAAAATTAAGGGTAAGCTGTAAGAAGACACATAACATTCAATATGTACAAGAGCCAAGAGGGAACAATGAGACTGGAAGACCAAGAACAGAATGCTCGGATTAAAAAGTGTGGAAGACAGGGACGTAGTCGTTTTCCCCTACTGTTCAATCTATACACCAAAGAAGCAATGACGGTGATAAATGGAAGGTTCAATAGTGGAATTGAAACTCAAGATGAAACGATATCAATGATAAGATCCACTGATGACATAGCTGTCCTCAGTGAATGTTAGGAAGAATTACAGGGCATGCTGAATGGATTGAACAGGCTAATGAATACGGAATATGGATTGAGATTAAATCAAAGGGAGACAAACTTTATGAGAAGTAGCAAAAATGAGAACAGCGATGAACTTAACATCAGGATCGATGACCACAAAGTAAATTAAATTAAGAAGTCCTGCTACCTACGCAGCAAAATAACCGCCAACAGAGGAAGCAAGGAGTACATCAAAAAACAGTACCACAGGTAAAATGGCATTTCTGGTCGAGAACAGAGCAAACACTGTAGAGAAAGACACAGACTGAATAACAGCCAGAAAATAACTGAGCACGTAGGTTTCAGGTGATACACTCAGAAAACTGATTGGGGGGGGGGGGGGGGGGGAGACATGAACAGCAGCTTGCTACGAATGTAGAGAAATGTAAGTTAATGTGGATGAGCAGCAAAAATATCTTATCAATATCGATGTTGTGGGAGATATATCAGACTCCAACAGATGGGTTAGGAAATGAAATCTGCTGTACCCTAGTAGAGGAAAATGTGGTGGGATTCATTGAGTGGCCTCTGGTAATGCCAGAGACGATTTCAAGAAGACAGAAGGACATACATTTGGCACACGCTCCTGCAGCATGCACTCAAGTGATGTAAAAGTACACACCGTTCCTGCATGTTTGTAAGCGGAACATGCAGCACATATTCCAGGCACTGGCTGAACAGGGGTGAGAAGGAAATGTGGCTGGAAGGCCCAGCATTGTGTGCGACCATGTTGTCTTGTTTACTGCATTATTCTTTTGTTGTTTGGTCCAAGTGACTCTCAGCAGTATGGGACTGGACATCTGAGGTCATCAGTCCCCTTGACTTAGAACTACTTGAACCTAACTAACCTAAGAACATCAGACACGTTCACGCCGGAGGCAGGATTCGAACCTGCGACCGCAGCAGCAGCGCGGTTTGTTGTTTGGTCACTGAGTGTCTGGGGAGCCCCTGTGCTTAGACAATGTTGTTTACTGCACACACAACAATATGCTACTCTCTGGAGCCTGGCATATTTCATGTGGTGTGCCTTTTAAGTTAAAACCACCACTGTACTGTTTGGGGGTAGCAAAGTAAGTTTTGTACTGAAGTTGCTGGCCTATTGCAGACATATACTGAGGACATGGAAGCCAATTACTGCCGTACTGTCCTATACTGTGTCGGACGCTCACTGTGGCACAGACGGTGACACCAGATCTCGATTACCCCGACTGACACATCGCACTTCTGAGTAGCCATTCTATGCTTGTGGGACAGACCTTTAATGCGAACGTCAGTACTGTTCCAAGGCCGTCACCTAAGTCAGTACCTCACGGCATGTTCGCGCAGCAGCTGGCAGCCGCAGCTTTCACAATCAACCTGTGCCCAGGTCTGGCTGTCAGAGCCGCCTCGGCCGCTGAATGCACACTGCGAGGCGTCAGTGTGGCACTCGTGTTGTGACAGTAGTATGCTTTACTATGCGTTGAAGTTAGGGCAGGTCAGTAGTTGCCACACGGTTACAAGAGAAATGTGAAACTGAATACGTTGCTGTCTTCCTCGACGTGTCGCAGAATGCTAAAATCTTTCTGGTGCTGAGGAACATACATAATAGTGTTCAACTTCTCTTCATGCAGCATGATGCCAGTTGGAGCTATCATACTGTCAACTGCAGCAGTGATACCGAACAACTGATGGCTACTTTTAGTAAAGCTGCCGAACATCACAGCGCGAGCATTCATCTGGTCGGCTACAAACTGCACCCGTCACTGTGTCCGTTTTGTGCCCACAGCAGTAGTCTCACTTCCTAGGTACACTATCAAAGTATCTTGTTCAAAGGCTTGATGCCAAAATCTAGATGAATGGGCTCTACACATGCTTCATAAGAGAATTAATCAAATGAGGACGGATTTCTTCAACACTGAAATTATCCCCTCTATGATTTGTTTACTTAACATAACTGCTAACAAAAAGGGCTGAATATGGAGCTTTGATAAACCAGTCATGACAGGACAATGACAGCATTGTGAGCTATAAGGAGAGACAGTCACAAATATTGTACTGTTAGAAACACACACACACACACACACACACACACACACACACACACACACACACACACGTGTTATTGGTAAACACAGAATAACGTCTTGCCCTGGGCTCACCTAGTGGTTCACTGAGCAGCCGACTGACTTCAGTCAGATACTCAGGGCAGCTACGCATAGCATCTGCCCAGCCCTGTGTAGCCATTACTTTATAGTCGGTGGCCCTTATGAAGTGGACGGCGTCCGCAGTTAGGCTGGGGCACGAGTGCCTCACCGCCAGCACAGCTGCAGCCGCCGCCGTCTCCACCTCCAGCTGCGCCGCCACCTGCTGTTCGCAGGCGGCCTTCAGGGCTGACAGGCCGTATCTGTCGGCTGCCGCCAGCAGCTCCCGGGCCGTGTCGGTCAGCTGGGGTGCCTGCAGGGTGTACATGTAAGACAATAGCTGCCTCAGCACCGGGCCCTCCACGTCCGCGATTCTGACCTCGCCGCAGCTGGCCTCCAGCGTGTCGTGCTGGAACATGGATCGGAACACGGGGCTCCTGGCGGCCAGGACCGCGCGGTGCGCCGCCAGCCGCGTCTCTCCCGCCACCAGCGTGACGACCGCGCCGTCGCCCGCGTCCAGCAGGGCGCCCAGGTCCACGGCCGCCGTCCTCTGAACCTCAGCAGCTGCCGACATGGCGGAAGGTCCTGAAACACGGCGCCACCGAGCCCACCTTAAACGGCACCCTCCACACTTGTACGACACACGTGCAGACCAGTACAACAGCTGGTGAATGTTGTCCACCAGTGATCCATTACAAAGTCACAATATCCTGTCTGCGTAAAACTCTTCCAACAGCACAGCTTTCGAGATTTCCCATACCGTTGCAGCACCCTGATTTTGGACAACGTGTCTTCAGAAGGGGTGCAGACCTCATTCCCCAACTTCTTTCTATAGAGTAGGGTTGCTCAATCACGATGTCTTTTGAAATGGAAATAGTAATTGTCCCAATCTCTCTAGTTATTTACAGAAAGAATGACTTTACACTTCATATGTGTATTTTTCTGCTTTTAACAGCTATTTCTGCAAGTCTTGTAGGAGCTGCCTCACACAGTGGACAGACAGTCTGCTACAAGAGTTGGGGGTGACTTAATGGCAAAACATTGCTACGGGGTAGTTGTGGCACCCAGACTGAATCCTCCCACATTTCGGACAGATTCCAACAAGACAACACCGAACCATCAACTGGTGAACTTTTAGCAATTCATAGAGAATTGTCTGTTCCAGTTAGCTGAGACATGCTATCATTTTGTCACTTATGTCAGACAGCCACAATACAGGAAACTGTTCTCTTAACACCAACAGGTTTTCATTTCTATTATTTCTCAATTACAAGTCCTGATTCCACAGATCAAACTGTCACATTCCATGTTTGTAATTTCTACTTTAGGTGTTAACGGTAGTCGTTTAAATTAGGGGGCAAATAATTGGGCATTATTTATTCCAATTACTTTAACACCACAAATTCTTAACTTTTCTCCCACTCACATTGTATTGAGTCACTGTATCTCTGTATATGCTAATACATTGAACTATGCAAAAGATGTCTCATTACTCACTTATTAACTTCAGGCATGATATCTCAGTATTTCACACTTTCTCACTGATGTATTTCTTACCGACCTGCATTCTGACAAAGATTTACACATATTCTGAGAATCATATTTTGCTAGCAGCCCCGGATATGTTTGAAACTGTGTTAGGCAAGCAAGAGGCAAATGTGCTAATACGTATACTGTGACCGCTGACATTCGAGAACTATTAGTCGAAAACTTTACGAGTAGCCCACACATTGTTTTGCAGTTTGATGAATCTACTGATGTTTCAGATCATGCACAGTTTGTGCAATTTGTGCCGTTTGAAGCAAATTAAAGAATCACAGGAGATAATATTTTGTAACGCACTTCCTGCCAGCACTACTGGCTGGTGTTTGTATGACATGCAACTGCGAGATTGGACAAAATGTATCGCCATTTGTACCGAAAGTGGTAAAGCCGTCACTGATAGGAGAAGCGGGCTCGTTGTGAAGTTAAATCAGTAAGGCCAAATGTATCGTGGACACAGTGCTTTCTCCACCAACAGGCTCTGGCAGCCACGGTTTTACCTCCTGATCTGAAACTCGTGCTTAAAGAAAGTGATCAAAGCTCTGAAGTCAAAGATAAAGTGTTGCAAACGACTGTTTAGAACCATCAGAATCTCCTCAGATTTGGTAGCTTCCCAAAGGAGAGGTATTGACAATTCTGAACTAGAAGCTGAATTTTAAGAACATTAAAACAAGATTCCTAATCTTTTTATTTTAATTATTTCTGTGATTCTGTTTCACTAGTGAAGTTAGTATTTCTCGCAGATCATTTTAATCACCTAAATATTGCAGAATCGAGCCTGCAAGGGAGACAAGAAAACGAATATAAAGGCGAAGGATAAAATCCAAGCAGTCCTGGCAAAACTCCATTTGTGGTCAACGTCTTTACAGAAGGCAGTGTTTCAGTCTGTCCCTGACTTTCGGAAGACTGCCAGAGAGAAGTGGGTCAGTTGGTGGGGTGAGTTATCACATTCCTTACACGAAGCACAGCTTCACTAACTTTGGAGAAAAACTATTAATTTACTTTCCAGTAATGAATTCTCAAGTTAACAGTGGGCATAGATGGATGCGAAATCCTTTTGCAGCTATGTCAGTACAACTGAGCGATCTGAACACTAACAGTCTTTGCTTTGGACATCATGCTTACAACAAAATTTAATTCGTAGAAGATTCACGTGTTCTGCATGAAGAGCAAAGACAAATATCCACAGCTGGAGAGCGAAGCTTTAGAATTCTTAGTGCCATTTACTATTTCCTAGTTACACAAATTGGCACTCTTCAATGGTGAACATAAACTAAGACCAGAAATAGGCTTCCATTAGGAAATGAGTTGGTTACTTTTATCTCAAAAACAAAACCACAATTTGACAAATTATTAATAAATGAACAGGTACGGCCTTCTCATGAAAATAATTATATTTTTTTCGCAGTTTAGCACCTATAACCCTTGCTCACATTTACCTGGCTAAGCCACACCAGTAACAGATGTCGCCAATATCAACCTATGAATAAAAGCTGTTAATAACAGTAAAATCCTTGTAAGCGTCGAGTATGATTTTAAATAATATAAATGAAAGACGGACATCATTCATCAGATTGCTGTTACACTGTTCATTTGCAAAAACTGTTCATTAGCATACATTCACAGAATGTACCACTATTGTTACTGACTGCTCTTGGTGGTACGGCTTACAGTACGCGGGAAAGAAATGATACAACGGAAAAGATAGAAGAATAACTAGTGTAATGTTTACATCTGTTATAATCAAATCATCAATTGCTAGAATTCTTCTGTCAGCATTTCAGTTCATTTCATCAGTGAAGTTGGACGAGCATTTCGGTCTGCAAAATGACACTCTATAGAAGAAATACATTGTGGAATCATATGTGAAGACAGATTCGGTTAAGCAATTGGCGAAATTTTCGATTCAAGTACCTGGACAAACAACTACCAGCAGACAGAGAGCCTGTATAAAAACAGGCGCACCTACGGCTCTGTGCAAAATGTGAAACGACGGAGAATTCCTTCAGTTGGCACACCCAGAAGTTACCGCAGACACTTGCTGAATAATTGTTCAGAGCCCAAAGAAGTCTACACGTAAATTGTTCCAAAAGGTGCACTTCTGTAGGAGTTACTGCCAGATATTGAAGAGCTTTCATCTGAAGCCGTATCGTGTGTCGGTTGTGCAACAATTAGTGGAGGATGTTTGTCAAACGTTTACGTTACTGAAGGCGGCTTTTCAGTAACATCGACGATGGTTTGTTAGACCCTTTCCGTTAAATCACGAGTGACTGTAAGCATGGTTTCACCTTTCTCGTCACTTGAATTCACAGAACACGAGGTACTGGGCAACAGAGAACCCCAATATAGTTTGTCAGCAACCACTCCACGATGAAAACGTCTGCACTTGGCGCCGTGTAACAGGACTGTTTTTTTGACACGACTCTCAACAAACGTTTGATACATTGTGTGCTAAGCTCACCGAACATGGAAGACAATACTGCTGCTTATAGCACGATGGGGCAACATGGCACACGTCTAAGGTATTGCTGGAACGAGTCCACGATGTCTTCACTGAGGACCGAGCTGTCAGCAAACATTCATGGCCACCACGTAGGCCGGATCTAACAACGTGTGATTTTTATTTTAGTTCCTCGCTTCTGTAATTTCACTTCATTTACCTCACACTTACACAGGTTACTTTACTCTGCGCCACACTGTATTATAGCGATGAAGAAAGAACAGTCACACCTCACTTAACGAGCACCTCCTACGAGGGTCATTTCAGAAGTCTGGTAAAAAAGGCGAGAAAAACGTTTTGTCGTAAACAACGCAACTAACCTCTCGACAGTCTCCTTTGGAGCATATAAGCTTGGTCCAGAAATCTTCCACCTTTTTCATCCATCACAAAAATAGGTCATGTCAAAGTCTGAAAAATACTTGTTGACTGCAGCTATCACCTGCTCAGTCCATGAAAATTTGTTCCCAACAAAGACAGTTTCAAATTACGGAACAGCAGGTGAGTTCAGCCTACGTCTCGTGAAGAGTGGATTAGGAGCCCATTTCCTGCACTTTCGCCGTTGTTACCACTCATGCGTGGGACTGTGCATTATCCTGGTGATAGGACGTGCCAACGCAAATTTCTAACGATCCAACAATGAAGTATAATAGCTGACAAAATAGCCTTTGGCTTCTTCAGTGCACTTTCACCAGCCTTTGTCTACTGTTTTGACGGCTGCTTCGAGTCTGGTGGGCAGTCCGTGTTTCAGCATCCACGAGTCGGCATGAAGAGTCTCGAGCAGTGCTGTTTACCGTCGGCAGGCAGTGAGCCGAAATGTGGTGCCGGATGGGCTTTCGGTCGACTGTGAGCTGCCGCGGCCCCCACATCGGCCACAGCTTCTTGACGGCCACCAGGCTACTCCTCCATGCTGGGAGTATCCTTTGGATTATTGCTATTCCCATTTCTTGTAACATTCAAATGGCATTTACGTTCAATACCCTAGCAGAAAGTTACTTTTACGTAATTAAAGCTTAAGGATCATTAAATGTCAAGATTATGGCCGAAAACACTCCGTTATTGGCTGATAGTCTAAAGCTCTCCTGACATCACAGACTAGGAGTAACACGAAGGTTCGAGTGTGTTACAGGGTGTGTGATAGTCCAAATTAAGACGTTCTTACGGACTACTTCCGCTACGCAGTGATGCGAACCGCTATTACAACTTCTAAGTAACAATAGAAAGGAGTTGTGTAGACACTTGAGTGGAAACCTTGCCCAAGTTGATGCGTTTATGTTCCACCCATTTAGAGCGGCGGTATGTGCAACGACCGATATTCTTCTCTCTCCAGTTCGTAGCATCATTAATATCGCTCAAAACTAACGAAATGTGTGAGTTTGCCAAACGTGTCGGTATGTTGTAACCAGGTTGTCGAGTACAAGTCACGAGCCACGACCCCCGAAGCACAACAGAACTGTTCTATGCAAACCCCTGAGCTGATTTCCTTCACTGAAGGCACTCGCCAGAGACCGCAGCCAGCACGCGCTCGGTGGCGTTGTTTGGACGGTGAGGTGTATTATTAACAGCTTAGTTTGAGAAACGGACAACAAAGGCTAAATGCATTTACTTCGCGAACCCAGAACTCAGGTTTTTGGAATTAACTGCTAGTAGTTAAGAAATCACCATACGCGCACAGTACAAAGAGGCGTACGGCGATGAGGTCATACGGAGAGATATGAAGCGTGTACAAGATGCAGGTAACACAAACGTTTGGGGTGTGATGTTTGTGAGTGTAACGTAACGTCAGTGTCTGAAGCAAACTTACTTCATCTTTCATATAAGATGATGAAACCTCAAACGCTTAAACAGTAAGGATCATAGCTAGACAGTACCAAGATAAAAACATTCTTTCTAATGAAGTGAAAAGCGTGTGGCCACACTCTGCGAAGTATCTTTTTGTATGTGACGTGCGTGTGAACAGAGATTGCAACTGAAGGCACATGTAAACAGCAAGGAGAAAGCAATCACATTCTGTGTCTGATCGGTGTGGTGAAGTTTTGTAATTGTGATTTGGCTGCCATACGAGAGGCCTGCGAATCGTTTCACACCTAAGTTAAAATATTCTTTCGGGTTAAATTCGAACCGGCGACCTATAGTATACAACTCGCAAAATTTGATGGTGTACCGATCTAAGAACTGAGCTACCAACTAACTGAGGTGTAGTCGGAAAAACGACAATTTTCTCTGAGAGTGTAATTTCGTGGAATGACGCTGTTCTTGCTCGCAAAAGTGGTAAAGTTTATCTCTGCGGTATATCGATGTTAACTTCACAGTGCAAAATGTTTCTCATTAAATTAGGGAACTGGTGCGTCAACATGCTGGCAATTTGCCGGTACAGTGAAAACCACAATTACTCATCTTCTCGTTCTCTGGAACACTCGGAAACAACTTTTCAGGAGTTTTTATAGATGAATTTGTACAGTATGGTACCACTCATCATTTGGAACCCATTTTCCAAACCGTAAACTCCAAAACAAGAGGTCAATTAGCATTACGACAGTAGGACTTTCAGATTATTCAAGTTTTATTTCCATTTCTATAGAACAATGCTGATACTAAAGAGGAAAAGAAGCATGTTAAGCGCGTAAAATGACCATCATTCAATACAAATTCCCGAAAACGTTAAAATACCCCATTACCCGTGTAGGTCATTATACACACACACACACACACACACACACACACACACACACACACACACACACACACACACTTGAAATGCATACCGTCTCGGCAGTCCAACTTTTATTCGGCGCCCCCTGCATTACCGTGTGTTCTGTGATGCTGCAGACTCCGCGGGAACTCGATCCAATTCTGTTTTGATTTGTGCGGCAGCCCAACCCTCCTAATGAAAGAAAAAGTTTAACAACAGCACGAAGCTTTCTCTCCATTTTCAGTCGCATTCGGTACACTGACCAATTATGTGAAGTGTACGATGTGCACCGTTGAAATTGCAATAATCACACTTACGAAAGCGCAACAAAAAATGTTGCGTTCTCTGGTCGGAGTTTAGCAGACTCGTGAGACGCCTCCCGTACACAGAGGGTGGCCCGCAGGACGAGTCCCTCCCTCCCTCCTCCTGCTGGACTCCAGGCTGGACACCGCTGCCCTCCAGGGCGTCGCCGACTCTCCTCACGTCGCACAATCACTGCTGGTGATTCGCGCCTTTAAGTCGCAATTTATGAATTTCATTTTAGATTCGTCGTCATTAACCGACACGAATTCGACGAATCTGCACATAGCAGTTCCGGTCAACTAGTCGTCTACTGTGTTCAGAACACATGTTTGAAAGTAGGGAAGGACAAACACCTTTCTTGTGAAAAAGGATGTACGCTGCTATACTTTACATTACTATTTAATAAATTGTTTTAGTATTTTTTACGGAATGAAGCGTATTATCCTATTTATAGGTGTATTCCTACAGCAAAACATGCTTCGGATAATTTACTGCACGTGAGACTCAGAAGTGAATTTTGTTAGCTTTACCGAGGTGGCACTTCGTCAGTTTGTAAATAAGTAGGTATTTATTCGAATTTATCCGAGTTTCTCACACGATTTTCTTGAATGAGTTATCCAACGAATCCCTGAAAACAGTTTACATATTTTGTTTTTATTCATCGTTAACACCGAGTATTTGTGATAAAACAATCAATCCAGAATTTATGTTGAACAAGAAATTACGTAATTTTTAATAAAAAAATAAATTGAACTTTTGTTAGCCCTGTGTTTTTGTGTTATGGGACCGGTTCTTTCATTTCCTTTCGAAAGACGAAATCATTTTTCATTAACTGCAAATGTGTTTGGTATATTTCATTAAAAAATATCGCACTAGTTTCTTTTAAAGTGTTTTTCAATTCTTTGTGAAGCATCATCGTATTCACAACGATTCAATTCACGTAATCACAATCGAAAAGAAAAATGAACAGGGCGACAAACAACGACGATTTTGTGGCAATCCCGATCACACTACAGCGCTAGGGGAACAGAAACGACGACGACACACGGTGTGTCCGTTGCAGTCTGAGGCCGTCTGCAGAACGTTTCCCAGAGACTGCCGCACTTCACGCCTCCTCTCGCTGCAGTCAATCCTACCCGTCTACTGTTTGTGGGCCGTGGTGTCCTTCCATCGCCGATATCGATATCCCGTGTGACGGAAGAGTCTCCGGTCGGCGCTGGTCGAGCCAGCTCGCGTTGGAAGCCAGCCGGCGTCCCTAAAGCCGTCGGCACACGGACCGTGAATCCCAACGTTGGGCGTGCCGAGTTTCTGACGTCATAGCGTGGAATAGCACGTTCTGGAGTCTTTCCGAACGTGCGGAGCAGTATCTGGCATGTCAGATATTCTCAGCGTGCGTCTGAGCGTTGACCAATGAGATGTCAGAACGCCACCTACGTCACACGTACGCCGTGTCCATTCATTACAGGGTTGTGAGGCGCCATATTGGCATTCATTTCAAGCTTATATGTATATATGCCGTTTCTGAGCACCAGCACACTGAGAATCACTGGAAAACCCGTTGTTGACTGTGTTGTTCGTTGCAATAAAATAATGAGAAATATATTCGTGGCAAAAGAATTGTTGTAACTCGCGTCTTATGAGAGTAGGCTATTTGAAGGCAGCGACACAATCAAGATCCACCCAGAACGCATTATTCTTGGTTAAATTTGTTATAAATAAATTTGAATTAGTAACATATCTACGATAAGGTTTTCTGCAAGGGGTAACATACTATCATTGCCTACTATGGATCTGTTGTGGGTCTAGCGCAACGAGCAGCGTCATTGTCTAGTATTGTTTGTTGGTTGGGCCGCGTCTTGACATTTCTAAATTTTATTTCCTAACATTCGCGTTTTTATTAGGTTCTGATACTTTATTATTAGTTTCATATAAGTATATACTATAATATTTGATGTTATGTAAATATAAGTTCCCCTTTCTTTGAGGGGTGACTTTGTTCGATTGGCTTAATCTACAAGACAGCTTGCGCTACTTGTGTAAAGCTATTTTGCTCCTTTTTCTTTTACGCTTCGTAATTCACATGTTGGAAAGATTCTGCTACTCGGTAGGAACGGTGATTAAGTAAGACTGACCTTGGGGTTGTACTAAAATGTGGGAATGTTTATCTTATGCGGAGAAGGATCCCAAATTTGTACCGCACTGTTTGTAATGCAACTTTCATATGCCTGTGTCCTTATTGATTGGACATGGTACTTCCCTTTTCGTGGACGATGGAGAAAACGTGCGTTTTAATAGAGCTAACGTGGGAAATTTATGCGCGCCCACTGAGTAAACAGTGTGATCTACGAACTAGAAACATCCCTCGACTGCCGCTGGAGGGCGTTGCTATCGCATGTACCACGTTGGGGCCCACGTACCGTGTGCACAAGTCGCATCGTTCCTGAGCGTTCAGCAGCGCGTTGAACTCTGCACGCTCAACGTTCACGTTCGACAGCACGGCCCGTGTGGCGACGGCTTAACCGTGGTGCACGGGCCTCGCCGCGCTCGTCTTTTGTCGCGCCGGATGTACGGTGGCGATCACTGGGCGCCTCGACGTGCGAGTTTTTTGTGGATTCGTCGTCTCACGCCGAACAGCTTCCCAGCTCGTAACTTGCAAGCTCCAACTTATTCTGCCTTTGACTAGGACGGTTGTTGAAACTTATTGTGGCATGGGTAGCTGCCGGAGATGGTTCTCAACTTGGTTCCACAGTGGCTGTTTTAAGGAGGCTGATGTTCCTCATTTCGCTTATCTGTGGCGCGTGTCTTAAGTGGTTTTCATGCAAGTTTTAACCTGTTTTAGGACAAATGGCTCTGAGCACTATGGGACTTAACATCTGAGGTCATCAGTCCCCTAGAACAGAACTACTTTAACCTAACCAACCGAAGGACATCACACACATCCATGCCCGAGGCAGGATTCGAACCTGCGACCGTAGCGGTCGCGCGGTTCCACACTGAAGCGCCTAGAACCGCTCGGCCACCCTGGCCGGCTGTTTAGGGACATACTGGCCGCTTGGGGACTGGATGCCGTTGTGTAGGCGCCCGGCAGCCATACATTTAATGGTTTAATCATTTGTCACGGCAGGATTTGGTATGTTTATTTGATGTTGAAAGTGCCACAAGGCATGGTTTCCAGTTAATTTAGTGGGAGACGGGTACTTTAGAGTATTGCTCCACAAGAACTTGGGGGCACGCTTACTATATATTCGAGTGTGGCTGTGATTTGACCTTGTTTTCGTTGCACTCTATTTGTGCTGCAGGCCATTTGTTAAGTCTGCTCGTTTCGTGGCGTCGGTGGGGTTATGGATTCTCGTCAGGACCACTCACTGCGAGGCCGGTCGGGGGAGATATATATATACCGCCTGCTAGTGGGCCCTTGCAGAAGCCGTGGGGAGTGAAGGCTCGGATTGCCTGCCTGTCGCAGCGTTATTGCTTCCAAATACTGCTGTGGGCCTTAACGCTGTTCTCTAAAGTTGAGTGAGGCCACTTTGTCAATATTAGCTTTTCTGTAAGTCATTTTACTAGTTATTACTGGCCATTCTCATTCAACACTTGTGTTAATCATTTGTGTATGTGCAACTCATTGTTCCTGTGTGCCAGTTTGCAACCTTGGCTGGCCCACTTTCCATTTTTACTATAAGCATGTTCACTGTGGATCTTTATGTGGCAAGTTCAGTTTTACTAAGCTTTAAGATCTTCGTTTCTTTTAATGAAGTTGTGGTATCATGTGGCTGTGTAACTTTGGGCTGGAAGTGTTTAGCGTTACTAGCCTTTTGATATACTGTTAAACAAGAACGATTGATTATGATTGATTATTCACCGTGCCTGCTATCCATGTTTTGGTTGCGGATGCAAAATATGATTCTTATTCGTGTTTAGTGACGCCCCGGCTACACGTGACGGATCCACATGCCGACCGCGGTCGGAACAAGAGCAGAAAGGCAGCTGAGGTTTAGCTGCTAGTCTATTAGAGGAACCAGAAAACTGACGGCCAATTTACTCGCTGCTGGAACACTTGGAATTTCTGTTTTCATCTCACGCCACCTCTGGAATGAAGCCCCAGACGTGGTGATCATGACAGGACTAAGTTTCAGTGATTTCGTGGAGCCGTCTCGCTCACGAGGGTTCTTTCGACCTCGCCGCCCCGGTGTTCTTTCCTTTAGCCACTACTACAGGTTCGGGAACAGGTACGATACAGCCGGCCGCCGTGGCCGAGTGGTTCTAGGTGCATCAGTCCGGTACCGCACTGCTGCTGCTACGGTCGCAGGTTCGAATCCTGCCTCGAGCATGGATGTGAGTGATGTCCTTATGTTAGCTACAGGAACAATACCTGTTTTCCCACTTTAAATACTCATAGTGGCTAACGGTCTTGTTTATCCCAGTTGCAGAGACAGACAGAGAGACACAGACAGACAGAGAGACACAGACAGAGAGACACAGAGAGACAGAGAGTTAGATAGAGACAGAGAGAGAGAGAGAGAGATAGAGACAGAGAGAGACAGAGATAGAGACAGAGAGATAGAGACAGAGAGATAGAGACAGAGAGATAGAGACAGAGAGATAGAGACAGAGAGATAGAGACAGAGACAGAGACAGACAGAGAGAGACAGAGAGAGACAGAGACAGACAGAGAGAGACAGAGAGAGACAGAGAGAGACAGAGAGAGACAGAGAGAGACAGAGAGAGACAGAGAGAGACAGAGAGAGACAGAGAGAGACAGAGAGAGACAGAGAGAGACAGAGAGAGACAGAGAGAGACAGAGAGAGACAGAGAGAGACAGAGAGAGACAGAGAGAGACAGAGAGAGACAGAGAGAGACAGAGAGAGACAGAGAGAGACAGAGAGAGACAGAGAGAGACAGAGAGAGACAGAGAGAGACAGAGAGAGACAGAGAGAGACAGAGAGAGACAGAGAGAGACAGAGAGAGACAGAGAGAGACAGAGAGAGACAGAGAGAGATAGAGAGAGATAGAGAGAGATAGAGAGAGATAGAGAGAGATAGAGAGAGATAGAGAGAGATAGAGAGAGATAGAGACTGCTACAAACTTGGAAATAAAATAAAATCAGAAAACTGAAATTAATAATATATTTTTGCCCTCACATAATTATGTGAATCTATTTTAATTCACTTGATAGCTCCCGGCCACAGAAATCCGTTTTGTTTTCATTTGACGTGGGAGCTGTACACGAAGAGAAGCAGCGAAATCACTTAACGTAAACACGCGTCACGTGGAGACTAACCCCCTCCCCACGACAACTCAGACAACTCTGTGCAAGCGCGAATCTGGCAGCTAGGGCGCGGGAGAAAAATTTTTCTCGTTTGCATCTGGCTGCTTGCTGCTACTACCTGTACAGCTAACAGCCAAACTTCAAGTAGCGGGAGAAGGTACTGCGTCATACGAGAGTCAAATGCGCATGCGCAATAGACCGCTGGCAATTGGTCAAACGAACCTAACGTGAACAGTTGTGACGTCATGCTCATAGCAAGCAGTTTATTGTTACGAAGAAGTACAGGCTGCCCCCTGCGGCCTTTGACATATTTATGCTATTTGCAGACGCTTGTGCGTGCACGCTGTTTTGTTGTTGTTGTAAATTGCATATTTCCTTTGCCACTAAAGTTTTATTTTTTTCCCCCTCGTTTATATTTTCTTGCTGCAGTATCATTCTCCAGTAGCAGGATACAACAACATTCTTTGCTAGAGAATCAATTCTGCAGTCAAAATTACAAAAATTTAACTGAAAGCTAAAACAATGAAAAATACCGGAATTCCGAAAGGTTCCCGAGTTTTCCTGATTTTCTCCCAGACGAAAAAATTCGCGGGTTTTTCCCGCATTTCCCGGTTGTCCCGGGTCGTATACACCCTGCTACCGCATTACTCAGAAGCGACAGTAAAACTCAACGTCTCTTGATACTTTCATCGTACAAAAAAAAAATTGGTGAGGAGGGGGCACCAGGTAAGAAACGTGGTATTTCCTAGCAGTATTGCAACCTTACGACAAATGCCGTTTTGGAACGAAACCTAGGGTGGGAAATTTCTATTTAGTTACCATTTTATTGAAACGTTAAAGATAAGAACACAATGTCAGCGAATATGACTTGTTCTGCTTTCCGCTACAGGATGGACGCCAGGTACCATTTGTTTTCGAGTAATGCTGATCCGGAGTTTAAACCTGCCAGTGAGCTTGTGTGGGCGGATTTCGTCCTCTCCGTAGAGCAAAAGAGCAGCGAGTAAGTGTAAACATCGACACATTGCACACTCGTGAAAATTTACATCGGAGCACACACAAGTCTACGAGGCTAATTTTCCTAGGAAATCAATCACGGAAACGTCACACCGTAGGTGTGCCAAGTCCCCCGGCTGTGGCCGAGTCTCCAAACTGCCAACGTAACGCGAGAATCGACGAAACTGAACAACACTTTGCAAGCTGAAAGGCGGTATGGGAACTCTACCTAACTGCAGATTTTCTCCTCAAAACAATACTCTATTATCGTACCGAAAATGCTGGGAAAATTATGCAGACGTTTATTTCTCTGCTCCCGCATCACGAATATTTTCTTTAGTCTTTTGCCAGGAATGTATTGCAATGTAGTCAACTGAAGTTTTGAAGCACATTAATTGAACACATGTAGACTAGGAAGGCAACCTGCACCCACCCGCTGGTGTGTGTGTGACCGCTCTGTAGTTCCTAACCCGACCATCGTGCTACTTTTTATCCCTTTTAAACGAACTACTTTTCATTTCAAGGCGCGGCTACGCACTAAACTTTGTCTTCAAAACGAATTTAATCAGTGTGTATACGTGCACAAGGAAAAAAAATTACCGGATTTTTCCCGGATTTCCCAGTTAAAAATACACTTTCTCCCAGATGAAAACACGCGTTTACCGAGTTAAGTGACAGTATATTTTCCCGGCACTTCAGAAAACGAAACTCAGGGAAAAGAGACGTTTTGGAAATAACTTTGATGTGCAGCAACATGTAAGCTGCGTATTTTCGTATTACGACGGCACACATTGGAATTCCACCAAACACCGCATGTTACTTTCCGAATCATTGAAATGGAGATTTCGATGCGCTTTTGTAAGCCGTTCGTAGCTCATGTCACATCTCGCCAGCCGATGACAGCAGATATTCAGCCAACAACAACACCACAGTTAAGTAGCACGAACACACAGACAGGGAAAGTTAACAGTTTAAGTTACTATACATAGTGTTGCTACAAGAAAAGCAAATACTGTTGAACTTTTTTGCGCGTGTTACACTTTAAGATATATCATACAAATGTGCCAGTAAAATTTTTAATGACATAAATGTCTTATCTTCAGGGTACAAAATTCTTATGACTGGCTCGTCATCAAAGAGTTGATTTTTAAATGAGAGTCAAACACTCCGTGATTTAATAAATTCATGGTACATTCTTGCACAAAGCTCAACTTGCGTAAAAGGATATTTACTTTGAAAGTAACGCTTTTCAAACCACCATTCGCAATATTTTCCCGCGACCTGTTAGAAATAGGTTCGTCTCAGCAGTTGCCAGAGAGCGCAGATAACAGGCGATACCGCGCTTGGATAGCTATCACGCCGTAGGAAGCCCCTGTATGTACGTACGTGTAAAACGCTGAAAGATCAAACATTATGTCATAAAAGAAACAAGACATCAGAGGATACTGCAAGAGCATCGGAATTTCGTGAACCATATTAAAATGTGCACATTTAAAGTGCATAATTAAAGGGCACATTCGTATGTCCAGATTCCCAATGAAATAGACCTCGACCTGATATTAAGCTTTTCATTGTGGTTTTCGGGTGTAAATTTTCTTGGAGCACCAGTACTGTATTATATCATGTTTGGGTCTTTATGGCATAATGGCATCCGTGCTAGAAAATGAAAACGTGCACTTGAAATGCAGCGAACAGATGAAACGAGCCAGTACTGTGGAATTAAAAATTTCGTTTCAAATACATTGACTGCATCTGCAGGAAAAGTTAACAAAAGCCTAATTTCTTTAGCAAAAAGACAAAAATAACTTCATTGTTCCGGAAGGCGATTAATGCTTGACTGTCAGAAAGGTAGAAATAAAATAAAATCTGAAACTAATGACATATTTCGGCCTCCCGTAATTATGTGAATGTTTTTTAATTCACTTGACAGCCCCCGGTCACAGATATCCGTTTTGTTTTCATTTGACGTGAGAGTAAACGAAGGGGAAACAGCAAAATCACTGAAATGTAAACACGGGTCACGTGGAGACTACCCACTGTAGCTCAGACTGCTCTGCCCATCAGCCCCGGATCTACGATACTTGCGAACCGGGTCAATATTTTAAAAAAATCGAATTTACCAAATATGTTCATCTTGTAGCGCACATCCTTCTGAGAAGTCTCAAACATAAAACATACGTATTCGAGGAAATGTAAGACATTATTTGGTCTTAAGTATGCCAAAGTGCAGTGCCACGCCTCTTCAGAAAGCCTTTTTCTACCGCACGTCCAAACTATATTCAGAAGAGTGGAAATTTAAATGTCCTCTGGTGCCTCTCCTGCTCCCAGTCGGCCGGTTTGACAGCCTGCCCCTCCTTAAAAAAAATCTCAATTAATGGCGGATGGGATTATTTGTAATCGAGAAAACAAGGGCTCTTCACAAAAATCTGAACTCTTTATTGCCTAATAGCTAATAATTTGCTGTTTTGTGTGACATAAAATTAAATTTAACGTTTCACTTCAACTGCGCTGTGGCAACGTTCCGCGTACTTTGTCACAGCCGCGATGATTACAAACCTGCCTCGATTCTCACAATTACTGCACTGCAAGTGGCAAACTTAAATTCTACCGTCGTTGTTGGCTGCACATAAAAATTTGCACTGCGTCATTTGAACGTCAATTGAAGAAGTCATTAAGTGACTGCGTCATAACCGGTAACATTCTTTCGCAACAAAAGATACGACTGATGCGCAAGCACGACTGCAACAACTTCTATGAAGCACTGGAGTACAGTCTGGTTAATTTGCACTCCGTTTTAAACAAAGCCATGTCTCTCGAGCGTCTACATGTTTATGACGTCATATCCCCTGACGCGTGTGCCCTACGATGATATAACTTGGCCGGTACTTGCAATCGTGCGTGTGCGTACTGTCTGCAGACTGTGTTGCGAATAGTGTCGGTACTGTGAAGAAATAAAACTCCACGTCTGATGCCGAAGTTGACACGGTGAGCAGCGAAAGTGTGGTAGTTGACGTTGTGTATTGTTTTTAGGGACGGGGGAAACACATTAGCGAGAAGAGTCTCTGAAAGCATGTTTGAGTACCGCAAATCGCTAAGCTGCCTCATTCTGAAATACTGGGTGAATAATAACCGCCGGCCGCTGTGGACGAGCGGTTCTACGCGCTTCAGTCCGGAATCGCGCTGCTGATACGGTCGCAGGTTCGACTCCTGCCTCGGGCATGGATGTATGATATCCTTAGGTTAGTTAGGTTTAAGTAGTCCTAGGTCTAGGGAACTGATGACCTCAGATGTCAAGTCCCATGGTGCTTGGAGCCATCTGAATAATAATGTGCGGGTATTTCAACACCTTCAGTTCCGTTTCCTCGAGACACGCTAAGCTTCCAACTGATACTTCTCTTACTGCGTGAAAACCGTACCCTAAGGTTATACTACTTTACGAGTGGATTACCAAAGCATTTTTTATGTTTAAATTCGGTCAGTTTACGCGAAACATTTCTGCTGGAGGTTCCGTAATGGAGATGACTATGGCTGACGGAATCTGAAGACGCCGTGCCGCTCCAAAACTCATTTAATCCAAAGTGCTGCCGTTTATGGCTTTCGCAAAGTTGTGTCGTATGAAGATACGTTATTTCCACGCAGTGACATAATAAATAACGTTGTTTTCATTTTAAATATCTGTCGTCCGAGAATTCTGAAGGAATCTGGACTCGCACATGGAAACTATGTCCGACTGAATGTGGCGCTATTTTCCGCTCGTTCAACGTTATTCCCTCTCAGCTTTTCAGCGCTTAAATGACCAGAACGGCGATAAATAACGAGCAATCAAACACTCGACTCAGTAATTTAACACACTATTCCTCATTCGTAGCGATGATTTTTTTTTTAGGCGACGGACGACACAAAAGCGACCAAAACGGTGGAACAGCCGCGGCTTCCGGAAACTGCAGTCGGGGCCAGCTGCCCGCCTCCCCTGTACTCACGCGCAGAAGAGACGCCCTGAGGACCTGCTGACACTGGCCGCCTGGCTCCTCCCCCACTCCACGACTGACCCGCGCAAACCGCCGGGGCGCGCCGCGTTGAGTCGCGGGAAGTTTGCGACCCTTTTTTCCGAGAAATGTACATCATTTTGACGCTTCTTCATAGGTGTGCCATAGTTCTAGAGTTCTTCGTACAAAATTTCAATAGCTCTGCAGAATGTAAAGAAGAAAACAACAACACTCAAAAAATTTTCGTATCGAAAACATTCTTTGTCAATTTTCACAGAAATTGAACTCTTACAACAGTTCTGAGGACTGTTGTAAACAGAACCCCAAGAGCTCTATCGAAAATCCCAATACATTTTTCTACGGTGATAATAGTATATGAGATAAATTTATTTAATGTGGGACACCCTTTCTCTACAGAAAATGTAAATATATTCGCACAACAGTTCTTATGTCAGTTCTGGACACCACGTGAAGAGTTCCATCGAAAATCCTAGCAGCATTTTTTTGTGCATGTAATAGTTTGCGAGATAATTGCAATTTAAGGAGAAAACCTTTTCACTTACTGTGAAGTTGGCACCCTTTTCTTCAGAAATGTATATTTTTTTCAGAGTTCTTTGTACAATATTTGAATAGTTCTGCAGAATATAGCGACGAAAACAACAATGTATAAAATAGCTGATTCAGGACCCTTTCCTTATGATACAATTCTCACTGTTGCCACGATAAATTTATCATTACAAAAATATAACCATTGACCATCGGCGCACATTTCTTGCGCGTTGTGCAAAGCATTCAGCTTATCCGCTGTGAAAATATCACACTTGACGCTATTGTAAAATTTACAACACCTTCCGTTCATCTACAGAATTATCTTTACGCAAACGTGATGCCAGGATCACACGCTTCCCCTTTTTAGGTACGGAGGAAACCAGAGTTCAGTCTTGTGGAAGCCAGAACTGGAACTCTGGACAGCCCTTCTTTTACTAACAGCAAACTCTAGAGAAATCTCACGCTTGTTTTTCTTCATCGTGCGAACAAAAGAAAAATTCTCCCTTCATAGCTCTATCATCATTCCAATACTAGTAAACCAGTTGTCCGCTTTCACATTTCGACCTGACTTATGTAGGTTTACACAGTCACAGAACATCATCAAAATGTTTATTGCTCAGTTCGTAAATCCTTCTGGTTGCAACACAGCGTATATTTCCAAATTTTACGGGTAAAATACTTAAGAATACACAAAAGCATTGATTTTAAATCCATACTTGTTTGTTTTGATGGGTACATATTGGCGAAACCTGCACCTTCCAAAGAATCCTTCCAGCTTCTCGTCTACTGTAACATTTTCTCCGAGGGTATCAGATTTTTGGTAGTTGCATACAAACAGTAAATATTTCCCGAATTGCTGTTGACTTGTCTAATTGTCTCCTTTCATCACGAATAGCGCGACTGTAAAATCTAAGGCACCCCACAATAAATTTGAAAGGTTTTATGTTCATTTGCGAGGTGAAATTTTTCAATGCCATCCCCATCAGCTCCACACAGATCTTCCAGGCTTTCTGCTACTTTTGTTAACAACAATTAAAAACAAGAGACTTATGAAAGCTTTCAATTTAATAACATCTATTGATTTTACCCCTCTCTCACGCTGAAATGAAGCTTTGACGCTCTCAAATTGCTGATTGGAATACAAAACTACAATAGACAAATATCGCTATCTATTAGGCAATTACAGAATCACAAAGGCTGCTTTGGCTGCACCTACTTGTCCAGGTAAATTTCGAATAATATTATCCTCTTCGAACAATATGCTTTGGAATTCAACATGATCTAGTGCATCCCACTTAAAATATTAAAATTCCTATAAAATAACGCAACCAGGCGCAGTGTTTTAATTTGATATTTGACGTTCAGACAACGGACACTGACCATTAGACAGTTCGAACAGAATTCAAGTGCATTTTACATTCTGGATCAGCTTTGTACTATTTACTACGTTGATTAACAAATTAATTGCTGAAATGAAAAGCGAAAGGGCACAGTGGATAAAAACGAACAATTGGCTCATATCTCATCAGCAGAGCATCAGCGTAGATACTGAATCATACAACAATGAAAGGCGTACAGAGAAAGGAACATATAACGAGAAGGCGCCAATACTGCAAATTGTTGAAAAGTAATTTACAGAAAAATTCGACGTATATCAATCTTAACAGCTGCGCCCGATGGAAGGATAATAAAAACTATGATACGTCCCTGAGACCTCTCAAGACCAAAAAACTTGAAACGAAGCACAGCAACGATGCAAACGTCGTGGCACTACATCTTGAAACAATGAACACGTGAACTGCGTCTTTTAAACAATCAGCAAGTGACGTCAGCGTAGCAGTTACAATAGAGGTAGCATCAGAGCTAATAACAACAGCTGCACTTTCTGGGTAACGCGCGCCGCGTCGTGTGAAGGCGCCCGCCACTGCTGCACTTCGCTCCTTGATCTGCCCCTAATGGCTAAACGTAACTAAACTACTCACACTCATGCGAATAATCATTATGCTCGTACAGTCAGAGCTCTCGTGCAGTCGCTGCCCGTTGTGTAAGTGATGCTTATGAACCGAAATACCCATAAAAATGTACAATCTATCAGAATTTAATCGTCTTCTCAGCATGGAGGAATTTAAAGTAATCGATGATACAGGCATTCAATTCACTCCGTCTCATCCTATCTTCCAAAAACTGTCCGAAAATGTCTTCAAAACATATTTACACAACAATTAAAGATGATCGTCATGATCTGCTTACTTTTGTTAGAAACACCTTCAGGCTGGAATGTTTCGTTGAAGAAAAAGACGACGACAGCAAAGATGAGTCGTGGATTGTTTTTGGTTCTTCGTGCAACAAGGACATGACAAAGCAATTTGACCTACTACTGTCAGCAGAAAAAATAGTCTACCATAAAACCAACAAAGAAGCTTTCAAGACTGGAAATAGGGAATTGGACCGATTTGATGGCTGATAAAATTTATGAACATCACAAAATTCCATGTGCCTTTTCTTTCAAATACGCGAAAGTGTGTGTGGTAGTTCAAAGTACTTCTTGAAGATTAAAGGAAGATGTACAGAATGCGGAGCCACTTTCGAAGGCATTGCTCTGAAGATGCGAAAAAAGGACAACGATATTATTCTGAAGTGCAGACTTTCAAACTTTTCGGCGGATAGTATTCACCTGAAAAGTCAACTTCGTGGCACGAGAAGACAACAGGTAGCTGCTAAATTGGTTGATAACAGGATGCCTGCAGCTCTTTGGCGAAATGATGAAGCGAAAAACATGTCTTTCGGAGACATGATTCCTCCAAATTTACCCAATGCTGATGTCTTGAGAAAGGCCAAAGAAGAGTAAAGGGACAAACGATTTGGTGTAACAACTAGTAAGCCTGTTGAAAACCTGCAAATCGCAAAACATACAACCTATCGGGACGAAATTCACGCATTCGGATTGGACCCATTCTTCTGTTTATATTGGCTGAAAGATCAAAGTCAGTTGCACAAATATTGTCATCAAATGAATAGCAGTGAATACGATTCAGTAGATGCTACGGGTGGCGCTGTATTTCGAGTTATATCACGATTTGGGGATCTGTCAAACAGGGCTGACTGTGTGGAAATTAAGTCAAAGTACATATAGCTGTATGAGTACATACGCATCCGCGAAGGAAACGTCACTAGTAAAGGCCCAAATATCGATCAGTTGCCCAAGTTATCAGATATCCTCTAGGCATGATGCATCATTCTTGTCATTTTTCTTTATGGAAATCGTCAGATCTGGAACTCCAAAACCAAAAATCATGGTAACTGATTTCGGTAAGGCTTTGTTGGTTGCCGTTTCTAAAGCAATAGCCAATTACTCGGACTTAACAGATTATTTGAAAAGGTTTTATAGTCATATCGTTTTGCATGAAAGAGTAATTCTACCCTCGTGTTGTTTGAGAATAGATTTAAACCATTTTATGGTCATGATTTCGAGGTGGAAATGCTTCTGAAGAGGCAAATCACAAGTCAAACAACTTTACCTTCGAGTTTTGGCCCATATTTACATGACAGATTTTCGTGATACTGAAAGTGCTTTGCGCTCACTTTTGGTTGTTGCGTTGAGTGAACATAGACAAAAAATTAATATCTTACAACATAAAACAAACAACAGTACGACAGTCAGCGCGGAAATCCCTAAAATAGCACGAGACTTGCAGGCAGACATCATGTGCTTACAAGGACCCTATAATAGAAACATGCTACCAGAATAACATGCAGCAATGACTGTAAGGCTGCAATAGTAATTCTAAATAGAACTTATAACATAGTTAAGGTAACACAGTTATGCAATCAACACTTGATTACCATAGAGATAACTAACGGGAACTTCACATGGGTTACTGCATCCATGTATGCCCAATACAGCCATCAAATAAAGCCGTACGCAGACTACATCGGAGAACCAGTAATGTATGCCAGAGGCAAAAAATTTGTGGTAAGTGCTGACGTAATTCCAGATCGGCCCTCTGGAACTCAGAACAGATGACAGAGGACGCATAATCACTGAATTAATACAAGAAACACAATTACATGTAATGAATACGGGAGGACCTATACCAATATATGCAGGGTTCGATGGTACGAGCAGTAATATCGACTTCACCCTAGCAAATAATGCAGCAATGGCATACGTAACAAACTGGACTGCACACGACAACATAACCAGTAGTGATCATAATGTCGTAACATACACACTAACTCACACTCAGAACACAGTGACCAAATCACACACCAGACACTTGCTGTTGCACAAAGCAGACTGGAACAAATTAACGGAAATTATCCAACGACACGATCTACAAAACATCAATGGAACTATCGATTATAGAGCACACAAGTTAACACAGGTGATACAACATGCACAAAACACTTCAATCCCGACAGCAAAGAACACAAAGTGCTCACCAGTACCATGGACCAACGAACTCACGAGACGCAAACGAAAATTATATCAAAGGGCGATAGCAGATAGGGACAGACGAATAAGATTTGAAGCATATAGGCTTGCACAAGACATATACACAGACACTATACAACACGCGTAGACAACAATGGGAGCTATTTGAAACAACACAGAGCAAAATATATGGGGGGAACCATACAAAATACTGACAGAGAAAATAAAAACCCCACTAGTTCTCGGAACGCTAAAGCAGGATGACGGCACGATGACGAGGGGATGGAGGAATACAGCGGAGTTTCTGCTGTATAAACTGCTCCCTGACGACGTTATCGATACACACAATACCATGCAACACTAAGAGAAAACCTACACACGCCATACAACGCTGCAACTGTCACCCGTCCTTTTGTGCAAGAAGAGGTTGCGCTAGCAATCTCAGAGCTCAAAAACAAAAAAGCACCTGGACCAGATGGTATCCACTCGGAAACACTGAGAAAACTAGCACCGCAGACCACCACCTACCTAACAACGTTACTGAACGGTGCCTTACGGCTGGGCAGGGTACCTACAGTATGGAAAACCTCCAAAGCAGTCACTATTAAGAAATCAGCGGACAGGGATCCTTCAGATCCAAAGACTTACAGGCCAATATGCCTAATAAACACCCTAGCAGAGATTCAGGAGAAGATACTGTGTAAGCGCCTGCAAACACACAGAGCTCTCAGGGGTATGAGCCAACACCAGTTCGGCTTCAGATCTGGCACATCAATAGATGATACCATCAACCAGGCCCTGCACATAGTTAACACCACAAAACAGAAATACGCCATGGCAATAATGATTGACATTACCCGAGCATTTGATAATCTTTGGTGGCCCGCACTGTTTCAGAGGCTAAGACATCTGGAGGTACCGCTATCACTGTAGACTACTGTAAAGACCGAGTAGTCGAATGGCAGATGGACAGCCGGAAAGTAATTAAAAGAATTACCGAAGGCTCTCCTCAAGGGCCGATCTGCGGCCGCATCTTCTGGGACATAACAATCGAACCCCTCCTACAACTTTTGGATGGGGATGACAGGTCAGACGGAACTGTCGCCTACGCAGATGACCTTATTAGTTGTAGTCACTGCAAACTGTTTACGTCTCACATAATTCCAAAATAAAAATGAGAATTTACGATGCGTCCTCACAGCTGTACTTCCAGCACTACCTCATCTCCTGCGTTCCAAAATTCGCAGACGTTATCCTACGAAAATTGCACGAGTACCAATCCTGGAAGAAAGGATATTGTGACGATATTGCTTCGTCACAGCCTGTGGTTCGGGACCCGGTCCGGCACACAGTTTTTATCTGCCACCAAGTTTCACATCGGCGCACACCCACTGCAGACTTAACACACTATTTTATAATCTATTGGCACCACAAAAATGTTGTGATGGTTTTTAAAAGAACTCTTTCGGTGCTATCCAAAACTGTCAGCAAAAGGGTTGTGCCAATTTATTATAATGTAGACCAAGTGGGTCTCTCGTAAATATTATCTCATTAACTGTTATCCCCACAAAAAATGTTATTACAGTTTTCGGTAGAACTCTTAGGGTCCTATTAAGAAATGCCATCAGACCTTTTGTACGAATTGATTGCTTTCACATGACAAAAGTGAGTCCCATATTAATTATCTCATATAATGTCATCGTCACAAAAAATATAGTTTCCAGTAGAACTCTGTGGGTTCTATTCAGAACTCTCGTCAGAACTTTTCTACGAATTTTGTTTTCGTAGAGAAAGTGAGTATCTGATGAAAACAATCATCGCATGAACTATTATCGCCACAGAAATGTTCTTATTTTCAATACAACTCTTCCGGTGCTATCCAGAACTGCCAACAGAACTGTTACACACATTTTTTTCTAAACTGACTAATTTTATACTATACCAAAATTTTGCCGAGTTATTGTTTTCTTCGCGAAATTCTGCATAACTATTCGTGTTTTGAGCAGAGAACTCTAGAACTATTGCATACATATCAAGAACTATGAAAAGTATGTATATTTCTCGTAAATGGGGTGCAAACTTCACGGGAAAAGCTCAAAAGCAAACCTTAATAAATACCGTTACTACGTAAACAATTACCTGCACAGAATATGTTACTAGTATTTTCGACAGCACTCTTACAATGCTATCCAGAGCTGTCATCAGAACGTACGAATAGACACTTTTTTGTAGAGTAGGTGAGCCCCACAACTAATGAATTACCTTACAAACTACTATAACCACAAAAAATATTTTGATTATCGATAGAAGTCTTGGGGTGTTATCCAGAAGTGTGCATCGAAACTGTTGTACGAATTTATTTCTTTCTGTGGAGACAGTGGGTCAAGGATCAAAGCAGCTACTGTATAAACTATCATCGCCACAAAAAGATGTTATTACGATTTTCGATAGAGGTCTTGATGTTCTGTTCAGAACTGTTGCACTTATATATATTTTGCTAAAATTGACAAAGAAGGTTTTCGATACGAAAATTTTTTCGAGTATTCTTGTTTTCTTCGCTAAATTCTGGAGGACTATTGAAATTTTGCACAAAGAACTCTAGAACTATGGCAAATCTATCAATAACTATGAAAAAAATGTGGATTTCTCGCGAGAGGGTTGCTAACTTGACACGACTCATTCCTTCTTCATAAGCCTCACGAGTTCCTCTTACCCAAAACTTCCAGTCTGACACTGTTTTCGTCCGCTGAGCTGTATCCACCACACACCGTTACACAAGAGATGTAATGGCTAGTCCTTAAACTGTCCGGTCAACCTACTGGCTTTAAAATCGTTAAGCCGCAACTTCTTGGCGATTCCGAGTACTTTCCCGCGCATCAGAGGTCCACTGTGTGGCAAGTTATTGCTGCGAGCACGGCAGAACCATTGACGTGCAGTCAACGATTTCGGAATGCCATTTTTGTTTCTCAAAACGTCACTGATCTGTGTTTTCCTAGAACAAACCTCGTAGTCATATCTCTACACCGAGCTTTCCCTTTCCGCACGAATTATCTCTACCTATCGTCGTATCGTTAGCCGTGCCCGGTTTCTCGGCACCTCAGCACAGCGGTACACGGACTCCCTGGCTGGGAGGCAGCAGCAGTGAGCTCTTCTGGCGGCCTTCCCCCACACGAGCACTGGTCTAGCCGGCCGCCCCCACACACGTCTTCCTCACTCAGAGAGGAGGAGGAGGAGGAGGAGGAGGAGGAGGAGGAGGAGGCGGCGCAGCAGTGGCGGCGACATCAAAGCCGCGCCTTCTGAAGGCCTGCACTGCCGGCAGACTCGCGACCTCCGCTGTTCCCACGCCGTCCGCTATTTGGGAGTTTTAATGGGTGTTGGGAGAGAGGTTTGTCTCTCCGCCTCCGTCACTGAGAATGTTCGCTACTCCACACAAGGGCTAATGTCATTTGGCAGGGGAATTGTAAAATGTCCGATATTGAGGAGCCCGCTGTTAGGTAGTGCCCGTTAAGGGAAGTGTTACTGTATACGCTTTTTTAGGTGTATAAACTTCAGTTTTTATTTATCTCTGCGAAGCGATGCAGTCCTACACTGAAGGGCCAAAGAAATTTGTTCACCTGCCTAATATCGTGTAGGACCCTGCGAGCACGCAGAAGTGCCGCAACACGACGTGGCATGGACGACTCAGGTCTGAAGTAGTGCTCGAGGGAACTGACACCGTGAATCGTGCAGCTCTGTCCATAAATCCGTAACAGTACGACCGGGTGGAGATCTCCGACAGCACGTCGCAACGCATCCCAGATATGCTCAGTAGTGTTCATTTCTCGGCAGTTTGGTGGCCAGCAGATTGTTTAAACTCAGAAGAGGGTTCTTGGAGCTACTCTGTAGCAACTCTGCACGTGTCGGTTGTCACATTGTCCTGCTGGAATTTCCCGTCGGAATGCACAGTGGACACGAAAGGATGCAGGTGCTCAGAGAGGATGCTTACGTACGTATCCAGACGTATCACTCCAACTGCACCCGCCCCACACCTTTGCAGAGCCTCCACCAGCTTCAACAGTCCCCTGCTGACAGCCAGGATCCACGGGTTCGTGACGTTGTGTCCATACCCGTATACGTCCGTCCGCTCGATGCAATTTGAAACGAGACTCTTCCGACTAGGTAACATGTTTCCAGTCATCAACAGTATAATGTCGGTGTTTGCGGGCCAGGACAGGCAAAGAGGGGTGCTTCCTGGGCTCCAAAAGCCCATTTCGATGACGTTTCGTCGACTGGTTCGCACTCTGACACTTGTTGATGGCCCAGCATTGAAATCTGGAGCAATTTACGGTAGGGTTGCACTTCTGTCACGTTGATTGATTCTCTTCAGTCGCCATTGGTCCCGTTCTTACAGCATCTTTCTTTCCGATCGCAGCGATGTTTTACTGGATTCCTGATACTCATGGTACAATCGTGAAATGGTCGTACGCGAAAATCCCCTCTTCATCGCTTCCTCGGAGATGCTGTGTTCCATCGCTCCTACGCCTATTGTAACATCACGTCCAGATCCACTCAAGTCTGGATAACCTGCCGCTGTAGCAGCAGTAACCCATCTAACAACTGCGCCCCACACTTGTCTTATCTAGCCATTGCCGGCTGCAGCGCCGTGTTCTGCCTGTTTACGTATCTCTGTATTTCAATACGCACGCCTATACCAGTTTCCTTGGGGGTTTCACTATATATGCAAAGGTTTTCTTTTTGCCTAGTGTCCCTTTCTGGAAAACTGAAAGAACCAGAGGTCGTACAGAGTTTCAGGGAGAGCATAAGGGAACAATTGACAGGAATGGGGGAAAGAAATACAGTAGAAGAAGAATGGGTAGGTTTGAGGAATAAAATAGTGAAGGCAGCAGAGGATCAAGTAGGTAAAAAGACGAGGGCTAGTAGAAATCCTTGGGTAACAGAAGAGATACTGAATTTAATTGATGAAAGGAGAAAATACAAAAATGCAGTAAAGTGAAGCACGCAAAAAAGAATACAAACGTCTCAAAAATGATATCGACAAGAAGTGCAAAATTGCTAAGCAGGGATGGCTAGAGGGCAAATGGAAGGATGTAGAGGCTTATCTCACTAAGGGTAAGATAGATACTGCCTACAGGAAAATTAAAGAGACATTTGGAGAAAGGAGAACCACTTGCATGAATATCAAGAGCTTTGATGGAAACCCAGTTCTAAGCAAAGAAGGGAAAGCAAAAAGGTGGAAGGAGTATATAGAGTGTCTACACAGGGGCGATGTTCTTGAGGACAATATTACGGAAATGGAAGAGGATGTAGATGAAGATGAAATGGGAGATATGATACTGCGTGAAGAGTTTGACAGAGCACTGAAAGACCAGTTTCCTTGGCGTTTCACTATATATGCAGAAGTTTATCTCCCAGTGTCCCGTTTTCTTATCCCTATCTTTCGCCAATGCCCCGTTTCACCTCGTGGAAGATGTGGTCACTACAGCCTAGGCCAACGCACGCCACCAACTGCTTCGTTGGCAGAAACTTGGTTAGCGTGTGCGGACGGCAAATCGCAGCCGACGCAGCGTTTTGCCTCGGCTGGGGTTCGGTCAGCTGGCGATAGCGTCGAAGCGTTGGCGGTCGGCTGGCGTTGGGACCCCACTGCTCTGCTCTGTTCATCGTAAGAACAGACCTGATGTAAGCAAACACACACGCGATGATTCGTCGAGAGACGTAGCACACGTGTTCTTATGCTTTTTGAAGTAGGTCCTACTTCCGTACTACGTATCTTATTACAGTTGCCACTTCCAACTATGGGGAGTGGGGGGGGGGGGGGGGGGCGAGATACGGCTTCTGCCCCCCCCCCCCCCCGCCCGACCAACTCGCTTGGAGATTTACTTCATACATGGACAGAACCAGTGAATTAAATATGCTGCGTCAAGAAATCTGCGCCGGCCGCTGTGGCCGAGCGGTTCTAGGCGTCTCAGTCCGGAACCGTGCTGCTGCTGCTACGGTCGCAGGTTCGAATCCTGCCTCGGCCATGAATGTGTTAGGTGTAAGTAGTACTAAGTTCTAGGGACTGATGACCTCAGATGTTCAGTCCCATAGTGCTCAGAGCCAATTCATCCAGGTTTTGTAACTATATTCTCCCACTTCTCAGACAGACCTTTATGGGAAGGGGGAGTGGAGCTACGACGTACACGAAAGTTTTTACAAAAATGTGTCATTATTTCCGATGCAGCGGAAATACTTTTGAGTTGAAGGGGGCACCAAATCTGAATCCAAACGGGAGAAAACCGTCGTTGGATCTACGCTGGGGTAATCAGAACTCGCTTGACCATCCGAATCAGCGGCAAACAGCTCTGGCCCAAGGATTCAAGCAGGAAGAAAGGAAGAAAGGAAGAAAAATTAACGGTCGGTGAATAAGCATTCCCTACCACTACAACGAAGCATCCAGACGTAAAGATGTCGGTAACCAGTATGTAACAATAAGAAATTCTTACAGAAAGACGCAAACTATATACATGTAACACAGTATCGAGAACTTTAATGGAATAATTCCTGTAAGTTTGGAGAAAATTTGTATCTGGACGCACGCGCTTGAGCCAGGTGTAGTATTGCATACAAATCCTTCCATAACCCATTGCAGCTTGTCTTGAAATTAGCCATCATGACAGTGCACACAGATCATTCCTTTTATTCCACGACAAGAGAAAGTCCACTGCTGTTGCAGGATCAGAAAAGTGAGACGTATGTTCAGAAATGTTACTATATAGCAGGCTGTCATGAAGTTCATGGTTCACGTCACGCACTACGTTCACATTTCAGAATGAAAATTTTATTAATATGCCTGGTTACAAACATACCCAGTTACGTCTCATACGAATACACAATACACTCACGATTTGACACAGGCTGCTTTGTGTAGCGGCCACATTTCTCACAGTCACCCTGCGACAGTAGTTAAGCAATGCACTCTACTCAGTCGTGGCAATTATTGCTTAGACAACGTCTTGTGCCGAAAAACAGCCCTCAGTTTAGTAAGGGGACCACACCCGTGGTTCAGGTCGAAAAAATGGGCTTTCGGTTTTCATCATATTTCGATAGATTAAGGTTTTATTTAAGTAAAATGGAAAGGATTTTGATTGAAAAAATATTTTCAAGCATTTAAAGACAGGTTGTATACGCGGACAAGGAAAAAACTCCCGGATTTTTCCCAGAATCCCGGTTAAAAATACACTTTCTCCCGGGAGAAAACACGCTTTTTCCGTGTTAAGTGACAGTATATTTTCCCTAACAATCCTTCCTCTGAATGGTTATGGTTTTATACACGGGCGTAGAATTTCCCGGCACTTTAAAAATCTAAACTGAGGGAAAAAGACACGTTTACGAAATATCTCTGATGTGCAGCAACATGCACGTTGCGTTATTTTCGTATTACGAAAGTACACATTGGAATTCCACCAAACACCGCATGTTACGTTCCGAATCATTGAAATCGAGATTGCGGTGCGCTATTGAAAGCCAGTCATAGCTCATGTCACGTGATCTCGCCAGCCGATGACAGCAGATATTCAGACCATAGGACACGTGATGTAGTCAGCCAACAGCAACACCACTGTTAAGTAGCAAAAACACACAGACAGGGAAAGTTAATAGTTTAAATTACTATACGTAGTGTTGCTACAAGAAAAGAAAAGCTTTCACATATATTGCTGATCTTTTTGCGCGTGTTACATTTATATGTATCACACAAATGTGCCAGAAATATTTTTAATAATGACATAAATGTCCAATCTTCAAGGTTCGAAATTTTTCCAAAGAGTTGATTTTTAAATGAGAGTCAGAGGCTCTGTGATTTAATAAATTCATGGTACATTCTCGCACTTAGTTGAACTTACGTAAAAGGATATTTACTCTGAAAGTAACGCTTTTCAAACCATCATTCGCAATATTTTCCCGCGACCTGTTAGAAATACGTTCGTTTCAGCAGCTGACAGATAGCGCAGATAACAGGAGAAACCGCGCTTGCGCAGCTACCATGATGTAGGAAGACCTTGTATGTGCGTACGTGTAAAACACTGATGGATCGTACATTATGTCATAAAAGAAACAAGACATTAGAGGATACTCCAAGAGCATCGGAATTTCGTGAACCATACTAAAATGTGCACATTTGAAGTGCGTGCTTCAAGAGCACATTCGCGTGGTCAGATTCCCAATGAAGTAGACCTCGACCTGATATTAAGCTTTGCGGTGTGGTTTTCGGGATGTAAATTTGCTTGGAGCGCCAGTACTGTATTGTATTGTATCATGTTTGGTTCATTATTATGGCTTAATGCCATGCGTGCTAGGAAGGTGAAAATGTGCGCCTGAAATGCAGCAAATAGTTGAAACTAGCCAGAATTGTGGAATTAAACATTTCGTTTCAAACATCGACTGCCTCTGCGGAAAAGGTTAATAAAGCCAAATTTCTGTAGCGAGCAGACAAAAATAACTTCATTGTAAAACTTTGAACATAGCTGCTTAGGTTCAGTGACCGTTTCAGAGTTATGTTAGAACAAATAAGCCCTCGGTCACAAATATTAAGTCAAAACTGACCAGGTTTCGACGCTACTATGAGCGTCGTCTACAGAATTAAACTAACTGTTCTAAAACATAATAGGTATATAAGACATTAATAAACTAAAGTGTGCACTGACTGGAAAGAGATGCATTCTAAAAAAATCTAAGCCGGAAAGGCGACGTCATGAAAAGTTGCAAATACGATAAGATGGCGAGCCGCTAAGGGCTGCTCGTTCCTGACAAGGGAACCTCCCCATCGCACCCCCCTCAGATTTAGTTATAAGTCGGCACAGTGGATAGGCCTTGAAAAACTGAACACAGATCAAATGAGAAAACAGGAAGAAGTTGTGTGGAACTGTGGAAAAATAAGCAAAATATACAAACTGAGTAGTTCGAGGGAAGATAAGCAACATTAAGGACGATGGGAACGCACGAGCGCCGTGGTCTCGTGGTAACGTGAGCAGCTGCGGAACGAAAGGTCCTCGGTTCAAATCTTCCATCGAGTGAAAAGTTTAATTTTTTATTTTCAGTTTATGTGACAAACTGTTATGTTTTCATCACTTTTTTGTGAGTGATTATCACATCCACAAGAAAACCTAAATCGGGCAAGGTAGAAGAATCTTTTTACCCATTCGCCAAGTGTACAAGTTAGGTGGGTCGACAACATATTCCTGTCATGTGACACATGCCGTCACCAGTGTCGTAAAGAATATATCAAACGTGTTTTCCTGTGGAGGAATCGGTTGACCTATGACCTTGCGATCAAATGTTTTCTGTTCCTATTGGAGAGTCACGTCCTTTCGTCTACTAATCGCACGGTTTTGCAGTGCGGTCGCAAAACACAGACACTAAACTTATTACAGTGAACAGAGACGTCAATGAATGAACAGACAGATCGTAACTTTGCGAAAATAAAGAAAGTAAAATTTTCACTCGAGGGAGGACACGAACCAAGGGCCTTTCGTTCCGTAGTTGCTCACTCTAATCACGAGACCACGGCGCTCTTCAGCTGTCACTGTCCTTTATCTTGCCTATCTTGCACAAGGACTACTCAGTTTGTATATTTTGCTTATTTTTTCATAGTTCCACACAACTTCTTCCTGTTTTCTCAATTGATCTGTGTTCAGTTTATCAAGGCCTATCCACTGTGCCAACTTATAACTAAATCTGAGGGGGGTGCGACGGGGAGGTTCCCTTGTGAGTGAACACGGGTTGCATCCAAACTGAGTTGCCCACGTTAGAAAGTGTGGCCAAGTAAACTCGGTGTTGCTACGAGCGCCACCTAGTAGCCGCAGAAACAACTACGCTACTGTACATTCAAAATTAGACACATGAAATTGTAATGAAGCTGATTCAGGCATAATGTAAGCACTAATAATAATAATAAGATGAAATTACATATTTATCTGCTTTAAATAAATACATTTGTAACGAAAAAAAAGTCAGTTATGACATACAAGAAAACAGCAAAGACGTAACAGGAAAATAACATTTCGGCAAACTGCATGAGGAAATTGAATCAAAGATCAAGCAACGGCTTTATACAGGGGAAAAAGTTTTTATTTCGCAGCTGCAGCTGTTCGCTTAGAATGAGGCCATCATGACGAGATGTTTGAAAATCTCCAATTCCTCTAAAACATCTAACCTACGCCCCTTTTCGGTACACAGGATATTATCGCCAATGGCTTTAGGCGCTTGTCCAGTAATTAAGAGATGATCGGTAAAGGATGAATTTAGGGGACTGGTGCCGTTTCTTCTCAAAAGATGTTCTTTATATCTGATGTTTGAAAGCACGTCCAGTTTGCCCTATGTGATAGGAGGAGCACGTATCACAGATCTCAAACGCCAGAACTTTCTGTAGGGGAGCGAATGGATTTCAAATTATGAATGAATTTTCTCGGCAGATTGTTATTAGTGGAGAAGGCAACATTGCAGTTGTACTTGGTGCGAAGCATGCGCTGAATCTGAGAGGAAATGGGTCCTTCGAAAGCAATAGAAGAACGTTTTGTTGGGTTAACTTCAGCGGGTGAGGTGTTGTGCGTAGTAGTTCTTGCAGTTTTCTTTTTGAGGATATCGCCCACTATGTTAGGCGTATATTCATTATTGACTGCTATGGTTTTAAGTAAATTAATCTGCTCATTAAACTTTTCTGTTGAAAGTGGCATAGAGGTGGCTCGATAGACGGCAGAGTGAAAAAAGGTCATTTTTTGAGACGATTTGGTCAGTATACGTTTCTTTTCGAAAAATATTTAAAGTGATGTTATCGTCTTCTACTGTAACCGTCAAGTCTAATGTAACTGGCGGTTTTCGTTTTCGAGTTCAATAGTTAAAGAAATTTTTTCATGGAGGTCGTTAAAAAGTTTAAATATATGATCAGTGCTTTCGGCGGGTCCGTTATAGATGACTAGAATATTATCAATGTATCTTGTGTAAGAACGGATACCTGGTGAAGCGGCTAAGAAACGGTTAAACAGCTTTTTTCCAAGGAATTGATAAAGATGTGGGCAAGGATGCCGGGTAAAGGGTTGCCCATAGCGAGCCCATCAGACTGCTGCTACAGTTGTCCGTTGAATCCAGTGTTCGTCTGATAGGTCTTTATTAAAATGACGTAAGTTTTCTTCCACAATGATGAGCGTCTCATGTACTGGGACATTGGTAAAAAAGATTTTTAATATCTCAGGAAAAGAGCTTGGTGTCTAAACTGCATACCGAGTTTTTAATATTTTGAACCAAAACGTAGCTGTTGGAAGCGGAATAATTCTTTCCGAAAACGAAAGATTTTTCCAAAGTTTCGTGTAGAAATCGGACCAAATTGTGATATGCTATTGGAAATTTGACGTATTGGATGATTAGGTTTATGAATTTTGAACTGGGACCGAAGTTTAGTGGTCTGAGGGTTCATATTAGTGAGTAGTTTCTTTTGGAAAGGTTTTATAAGAAATTTTGCATTGTTAATGGCTGACCTCACTTCTTTCTGTAATTTAGGGAGTCGGATCCTCATGCAGCTCCGATATGTTGTTTTCACTGAAGAAATTTTCAGTTTGAGAAATATACTCAGAAATATAAGCAATGACTAGACAACAACCTTTATCGGATTTAGTTATTAAAGCATTTGCTGTTTTAAGATTATTATTAATGGAAGTTACTAGAATTCTGACGTTATGCGTAGCATTAGGCAAAGTAGATGTATTTTGCTCTAGCATCCGGGTTACATCACACGCAATTCTGGCTTTAGAAGCATTATAAATCTTCTTATGATCGAGACCGATTTTTTAATCAACAAGCATATTTTCTCTCACATTTCTGTCTAAAAGGTTAGGCCTGACGTATTTTACTCCTTTTCCTAACAGGACTTTTTCATTCTGAGTAAAAATGATCATGGTTTTATTTAAAATTCTTTTCTGAAAGATGTGACTGCTTTTATGAAATATATTCTGAGGGCATCTTTCGTTAGAAAGCAGACAAGAAAGATTGCTGAGCTGCTTCTCGTGTTTCTGCATTATACCTATTTTACAAATCTCTAGATGTTCGCTAATTTGCGGTCACATGTCGTCAACGTATGTTCATCTTGTAGCGCACGTCTTTATGAAAAACATAGAACTTGTGTTCGAGGAAACGTAAGACATTATTTGGTCTGAAGTGTGCTAAATTGCAGTGCCACGCCTCTTCATAAAGCATTCTTCTACCGCACGCCGCTGTATTTCGCTTTGTGGAATTGAAACGTATATATTTTATAATGGATGCCACCAAACTATATTCAGGACAGTGGAAACTGAAATGTCCTCTGGTGCCTCTTCTGCTCCCAGTTTGACAGCCTGCCCCTCTTAAAATCTCGCAATTAACAGAGAATGGGATTATTTGTAATAGGGAGAACAAGGACTCTCCAGAAAATTTGCACTCTTTATTCCCTATTAGCTAATAAGAAAATTTGCACTCTTTATTGCCTATTAGCTAATAACTTGCTGTTTTGTGGCATAAAATTAAATATAGGATGCATAAAACCAATAAAAACAAGAGATAAGCAAGAAAGTACAAATTTCTTCAATCCTTAGCTCGTAGCATTTTTTCTCTCTAAACTTGCTCCAGCTTTACATAGCATGCTTTCCTTTCTGCGGAAGAATCTCTTACCTCAAAGTTCGTCAAACGTTTTGCTACATGAAAAATGGAAATGTCGTTAGCTAATACTGAAAAAGCTTTTACCACAAATAATACCCAAGACTGGTGTGGCTTCTCGATCCGATTACGTCTATTTTGTCATTGTCTGCTAGATAAAACAAAATAGGCCTTTCTAATATTGCAACAATTTTGTAACACACATCAAATAAACGTGAATGTTTTGGCACAAATGGCCATTTTTTATAACACGAAAGAATATAATTCACAAAGTACCAGGTAGCTATTACGCCTACTACAAGCAAAAAGCTTCGTGTTAGGAAATAGTTTCACATTTTATTTATACGCACCGGATACTCAAGCATGAGATCGAAAAGTAGTATTACGAAGTTTTTATATAAATCTGGATTCGTCTTATTCTTCTAAAATTGTGTGATGTCCCCGTTTCTTCTCCTTCCTCGTTCTAACAAACAATCTTGACATCACCAATTCTGTAGCTATTCATGCCATTGTCCAAAATTGTTCGCCGATTAACTCCACGAACCCCGCCAGAATCACAGGTTTAGTTATCCCGCGATTATTTTCCAGTCAGGCGTTTTACATTTTCCGCGTTACTTCCAGAAGAGAACTTAAGCGGCTGCTAGCCGGGGACTGTACAACGGTCCTTACTGGTACAGCGATCTGGCCAAAAAATTTCTGTCCAAATTTCATTTTCATGGATCCACTTAGAAGATAATACGTAATATTTGCTATTCCTATCAGTCGTTTATTTCCATTCTGGTACTCTGAATCTATGGATTTCGCTAGTAATTGTAACAACGCTGATCTTTAGCAAACCCAATTAACCACATAATCAGACAGCGATTGGCATCCATCCGTTCGGCTTTACACCGTTCAGCTCGTATAGCCCCATCCCCTGTTGTCTGCGGAAAGTTTATTTCTAGATGCGACGAGGATTCTCCTGGCAGACACATCACGTACACTATGCACACATTCAAAAATCAACTTATGACTCATTCTTAAATCAATTTAAATGTGTTCAAAAATGTTCAAAGAGTAACAGGGACGCGTTTCAAAATCGTATGAATAATCTTAGAGACCAACGGGAGCTGGATGCTAGGCGTTTTGTGAAGTTTTTCTTGCTCAAGAGTATGAATTTGGCGCCCCCTTTTCCCGGTAGCATCTAGCTGCTTGCTGCGACTGCTTGCACAGCCAACAGCCACATTCCTGCAGCCAGGAGCGGGAGAATCTACTACTCAAACCCGACTGAACTGCAAACACACAGAAACACCATGTTTCCAAAAAATTGTCTTCGGAACGAAATTTTAGAAAGGATTCGTTCGAAAGTCTTGATCTCATTCTAAAAAAAATGATCGAAGGGCAACCAAGATAATGGAAAGAGACTATTCCATCTTGAAGCGGTGGTTATTACGTTCTCCCAAATACGTCCTCCATCTACAAGACGTTTGGAAGAATTGCTTTCAGTAAATACAACAGACTTCAACCTGGACAGGCTTTCTGCACAGCTCGAAATGATGTGAACCATTACGACTGGTATACAACCATGTAACGTACCCTCTACTGGAAGAAAACTTACCGCTGAACCTGTTAGGGTTAAAGAACTCCTCCTGGAAGTTATTTGCCTCATCATTCTGGTTCTGCCCGTCACCATCCACAGAGGTCATTCGGCGCTTTGATACGATTTAAAACTTGCCTCAGATGAACGCTGACTCAATCCAGACTCACCCCTTTACTCTTCCATATTCATCAAGACACGAGTGGAAAAATTAATCTTATAGATTTCATGAAAAAATTTTTTTTCCCGAACCGTAGAAAGGAAAACTACATTTGCAAATTTTACCTAAAATTTTTTAGTCTAAATAAAAACAAAATAAATGTCTTTATTTCAAAATACGTTTTTCTTTTTCGCTTATGATGTGACGCACGGTGTTTATAAAATAACAATAATAAAAGGTTTCTCTGCCAGATTGTTATCCACAATCTACAGTAAATAGGTATTCCTTTTCGTAAATGGTCTACAAAGTAGGACCAATGTCTTTTTAAAAATTAAAGCAACGAAACAATTTTACAGAAGACGAACCTCAAAATTTGGTCCAAATTATTATTTAACGAGTTGTTTCTGTAGAACAGCGGTGCGTACCTAACACACCTTCCCACACAGTCGGTATTTATGTATTCTTAACAGTTTTGCTGAAAGACGAAATCAGCAAATGGGTTTCCATGAACCCCTCCCCCTGCCAAAAAGAAATGGTTGGTGCGCCACTGAGTGAGTGGTTCTATTAAACAGCCTTGACGCCATATCAAGTCTGCTCCTCCGCGGTTTCATTTTTTAAATTTGTTTCTTCACAACAACACAGCGGACCACGTGAGCAGAACCGTTGTTCCAGCTCCACGAACTGGAAACAATGTCTTGTGCTCGTACGGCGTGCCTGGAGTGCATGGAAGCGAAGGTGGTTACCGTTTTCCAGTATCTATGTCCATTAAAACGTACCACGAACTTGATTTCGTAGAGTACAATTTAATAAGCAATGACTCCGAAACAAGCTACCTAATCTTAGCTTAAATTGAATATAATCTGGTTTCTGTTCAGACTGCTGTTTTCGGCCAATCACAGCACAGGACGACTGTTGCCATGAGAAGAGGCACTGACGTCACACTATTTGTTAATGACGGGGAAAATTCTCCGTACAACTTCGTTTGCCTTATGTAGGTAAGAACGAAATTTCCATCCCGATGACGAATTTATTACTCTCTATTCATTTACACACTGATCAGTGAGCGCTCCAATCTAAATTCTGGGCTCCATATAACACTACACTTTTGCAGCCGAAGATTATACGGTCGGAAACATCTAAGGAAAGATTAGTAAACATCTTGTTCTCCGACTTAGACAGAAAGCACATTTAACAGCACATGATTATTGCTGCACGAATTTCGTGAAACAAAACGTACCAGCAGTACTCTACAAGGTGTGTCGATACTAGCAATTCAGAAATATGGTACCTGTTAACCAACACTACCCATCTCGTTTGACTGATGGCCAAAACGCCAGATAAACCACTCGAAAATGCAGTATGCGTGAAATATCTGTAGCAACAAAAACTAATTTATTCCCCCGTATAAGACATTCATATGCTACGCAAAGTAAGACACTCCCCTTTCAGTATAAGATACAGAAAAATATGAGCGCAACGTGCCAAGCAACATTCTAGGAGGAAAATAAATGCACGGAGGGCGTCCCGTGAAATTACGACACAGGTGAAAGTAAATATCTGGCATCGGCAGGGCACTCAAGGGAGAATTCTTTTACCGTTCTAACGTTTGCTGAAGTTACCTTGCATTTTAGGTATTAATTTGGAAGGTACGATACACAGGGTGGGTCAGGAGGAAAGGTACGTGTTTTGACGGGTGATGGCGTTAGTGATTCTGAACAAAAAACTTTATATGGATATATGGCCCATTCCTAATGGTTTCCGAGATACAACACTTTTAATGTACATTTCTATTTACGTTCTGTATTATTGTCTTTTTACAACGTAACACAGTAACACAGATGAAGTTGAAACTAGCATTTTATTACAGGTCGCTTTCGGTCTATCAGGTAGGAAAACTGCCTCAAACTGGCCTAGAAAAACCGCATAGGCTACAGCGCAAGCGTGAGATTTTCAATATTCTCGTGATATCTCCACGCACACTGTTAGTCCAAGACAAAAAATAAATAGGACCTTTTTTGTAGCAAATTTAATTTAGTTTGTGTACTACGACACGTTCTCCTTGGAAGATGCGGTGTTATCAAGAAGAACGTACAGAAGTAATAACAAACATTCTACCTCGGAAACCATTTGCAATATGGCAAATGTCAACAAAGTTGTTTGTTCAGTATCACTTATACTACCTCATCTGAAAAGCATGTACCTTTCCTCCTCACTCGCCCTGTATATGGCAAAGTGCCTTAATTACAGTGCAAATGTGGACATCAGGCGCTGCTGCATAGCAATCCGTTGCCCATTCACATCCAATGGATTATCCGTCACCAACCATACCGTCTTATTCCAACCTAACCTAGACCTCCTCCTCATGATACAGACCTGTCTATCAGCATAACCATTGTTTCAGGGACGTAGAGAGGAGGTTATATCAGTCCTTGATCCTGAACGTTTGTCTACTGTTCGCATTCCTATTTTTTCGTTTACTTCAACAAAAGACGTTGAAATTACTCTTTGCGTATTAGTATCAAGAGATCCGCTTGCTGTGATATAAGCTGCATTGCTTGCTCTACATAATAAAAATACACTTTACATTGTAGGCAACTACAGCTATAAGAATGTATTCTCGTTAAAACCGCACTAGCAGTTGATTAATCCTTTATTTAAGCTAATAAAGTGTTACTCAACAACTCCTGTGCCTTTGTTTAACAAGAATATATATGTGAATCCTCAGTTTCTACCAAGCGACAATTGTGTCGTAAAGACATTTAAAAAACTTGGAACGAGAAATGTATCTCGCGACGAAGTAAATGTACACGAAACTCGTTTATCACCGACCGCAAAGACGGCGTAAAATTTTATAGTAAATATTAAATTTAATCTTCGTATCAAGGAGTAAACTCCTTAAATGTAAACTTCCATGCAATTAATACGGGAGAATAACGCTCCTTGATTATTGCTGTAATAGGTAGAAGACATACTGTACCACGTAAGTTAGACGTTGCTAATATTGTACGTTAAAGTTTAAATGTGCGTTATTTCGATGTACACTGAGTCCTTATGTTCCTTACGTCGAATTAATTTTTCTTAAGACTCTTAAAGCTCCACTATTTTAGCGGCCTCTGCTTCAACAGACGCCATTACGCGTCGCCCTATAACGCAAAACGATAGCGGTAGCTCAGATCAGCCGCTTTAACATGTAACAGACATTTTTTCACAGCAGTCAGCTGCAGACGAGAGCAATACTAGTTTTGAGATTTTACTTTCCAGCTTACGCCGAGAGCCAGGGTTAGACTACAACAGCTTGAACATGTTGCGTGGGTCCAGAATGATTTCAATATTTGAGTCCATGCTCTTAAAGTACAAATACGCCGAGGTTAATAATGCATTCAACAATTTTTGCATCTTGGACCACACAATTACACTCGCGCATCTATTTGAAGAGTCCGAACAAATGAGAATATAAATAAATAAATATACTCCTCCCGAAGAGACTTCAGAACCTTTTGTTGTCGATCAGTTGACGAGCGAACTGCCAGTTCTTGAGTCCAACGGACACTGTGAACCAGAAGTTGACCTGTGCACTGCTCCATCACGAATATGGATAATAGTTTACTGCAGTAACATCTGTAATCGTCACACCACGGATTTTTATATCGTTCTGACCAATGATGAAGACTTTTCAGAAAATACATTGAGGGCGACTGGTTTTAACAAAAAAATGTTTCAATATAGGCGCTTAATGTACGGTATTGTTTTCCTCATTCAAATACTTACTTACATTGTTAGAAAAAGGATTGCTGTTTGGTAAGAATAAGCCAGTCAGTCTGAAGATACACGATTATTAATCTACGTGACTACAGTACTAAACCCATAAAGGCGAACATTTTGAGGTCAACGTAAGAATTCATTGATTTCTGCAATTACACAAATACAATAGAGACGAAATGGGGCACAACCTTATCTAACTGACTACCCAAGAGGCGTCATTGTCGCCGAAAACATTACTCCACAAAAGTAAAAATATCAACTTGCTGTTTGCAAATACAGGACAGGGAGAAACAAGCTCCATTCCGTTACGTTATTCCCCACCTACAAGCAGGGTAGTTCCTTTATAGATCAGACGTAACGAGTACAACCCAATATTTCGAGAAAACAATTCAACAAAATGGCGCGAAAACGACAAAAATATCTAGTCCGTGACTGTGCTTTTCATTCTTGCCTATAGTCAGTAAAACAGCAGATTTAACTGGAATTTCGATAGCGCTTAAAAATACCAATATTTTTAATACGAAATTCGCTAGCATTTTGAGAACATAAGAACCTTCATAGTTTGCTTTATACGCAATAGCCTCGACGGAGAGCACAGAAACTGCACAACTACCACGGCCTTTCAAAAACTAAAAAGTAAATAATTCAAAACAGCGGGAACGAATGGAAATGGTCACCTTTACCTTATTAACGGAGAAGTAGATATCAACTCGGAAGCTGCAGCACAAAATACGGAGTCACGTCTTCACACTGGAAACAGCTCGCTACAAATGCGTCAGACAACAGAAGGCGCAGGGACTGCCACGCTGCAGTGCTGCCAACTGCTGAGAGGGCGGCAGGTACCAACTGCAGCCAGCATCTCACAGGGGGCTGTGGTCTGCTCACGCAGTACTGGCTCTGGAATTTCTGTAACAATGAGCCGTTAAAAAGAATAAACAGAGTAATACGTCTCCATTGTGTCACACAACCATGAAGTACATTATAATGGCGATAGGACTTGTGATAGCTTTTCGTATAAAATTTTAAATATAGAACAGAGAAGAAATGTGAAGTGTAAAAATATATTTTGTCTGTCATCCCGTTCTGGGAAACGAACGATATGTTAATATTCACTTTAACTGCTCCAAAGGAAATATGAAACCTACTATTAACAGTCCTACATACGACTAATAAACACATTCATAAAGCCATCTGCCAGGAGCCCTTCTAGTTCGTCCTGTAAACAGTATCAAATCGGTTCTGGAAATGCGGTTACCGATGCCGAATTTCCTACTGTATTTTTAAGGTAAAAAACAATACCACGGCATTCCACCATTTTACCGTTTTAAGCAGGTTCATTTTATCAGAGATTAAGTATGTAACTCCCGAGAATGCGGTCAGCACCTTTGTCCCGTCACGTCTGGCATGTGTAACGGTGCTGGATGACAAAACCTTGCTCAACCAGCACTGCTCAAGTTATATAAGTTGCAGGTACATCACTGAATGACTTACAAACGTAATGACATTGTTTTGAATTCCATCGCATTTAACTGAACTAGCAGATCGTAGTAACGAAGAAGAATTTATTTTTGCGTGACTTCTCGTTGCCCTGCAGCCCACAGAGCCTTGTCGTTGCCTCAAGCGACTGACTGTTGCCGCTAGCGCTCCGAAATGTCGGCAGTTTAACTTCCTCGGGAACAATGGCCGTTTTACGAAGAAAATGGAAACGGGAAAAAACGATAACTAATGTGCAAACAGCATTGAGACTTTACATATAGCATGGTAATAAGCAAGTAAACTTGTAAACGATAAATTACGTCGGTGGGGCACACAAAATTGTGATTAGGCTGCATAAGGACACATTTAGCATTTAGAGGTATGGCTCCACAGACAAATTCGCAAAAGTTATCGTTCTTCCCAAATGAGGTTACGTATTGTATACTTTACTGACAAACGACACTGAGTTCCACTAACCACTTGTGGCGTCATGTTTGCATAACACTCCCACCTACCTACTGCAAAGAGTTGTGTGCTCTATTACGCAATCTGTCGGCATATAAAAACAGTTCATTATTTTCGCAGTAGCCATGGACGGGATATAAAAACTTGTCATCTCCTGGCTTCTTAATTATCACGTCAGCATTCAAACGTGTTACTTGAGCGTCGACCAGCGGTTTGTTCACATGCCGTGATAATGATTTATTATTGTGAAACAGCGGCTAGAGCTCGTATGCAGACGTGGAAAGCGTATCGCAAAAGTCGTCGTTCATTCCAGCAGAAACTACCTGCCTTATTCCTCACTAGAAAATGATACTTACTGATGTAAGCGGCAATAATTTTTCTCGCTCCAAAGTTAAACGTTTCCTCAGCTCTTCATTCTAATTACATTTTTCCTCAGTTCAAGGGTTTTCAGTTCTTTAGCAATGCATAAACGAACAATTAATAAGACGAGCAGTTTATAAAACGCCGTGAAAACAGCACTGTGCCGCAAAATTCCGTTAAACTGCAAAAGGAATATTTCGCAGCGACATTCGTCTGACGCACGTTTTTGGCGTTCTTGCCGCGTTAAACGTGAATAACGAATCAAGATCCGGACGAAACTCTCAGCAGTCTCTTTCTGGACCAGCTGATTGCAGCCGTGCTGCCAAAGAGGGTGTCTACGTCTGCGACACTGCTTCCACCATGCTTGAAATGTAAACAAGTCTTGGAAGTGACCGTAGACTGTTAACGCTAAGACAATAGCCGTCAAACCAGCATCGGAGGCGAATTTGCTTACGTAGAAAGCTACTTATGAAAGTTTACATATATTTTAGAACCGACAGAGCTTGGTCTGTTATTGATCTCACTAAGAAAATACATTTAGCACTCGAAAAGTTTCGTCATTTTAGGAAGTTAAGTAATTTCAAGGGCGCACTTTTTGTTTGGCTCTAGCATTAACACACTGTAACAAAACCTCAGTGGTGTATGTATAACCGTTTGCAACTCTGGGGCTTACATACAATTTTTGTCGCCTTATTTGTGTTTTACAAGCTGACTGCTTGGCATGTTTTCCTTATTGCGGCATCTTCCATTGCCAAGTGGTGCTGCGGCCCTTTACATATTCCGTCCACATGTTAATGGGCTGTTATAATTGTCTTGCTGATAATGGAAATGAAAAAGTCTTTATTTTATCTCGTATTATCAAGACCTTCGTATTTCTGCAGTCTCTTTGCGACAGTGCCTGATTAAGTAAAGATCACGGCAGGCGTGTCTTGCTGCTACACTATGATGACGTCGTAACATCGACACTCGCATCTCATTCATCACGAACGGCTCTGCACTGCCGCAAATGCTACCCCTGTAATCGAGAAAACCTGGCCTTACATTCTTCTTACTAGAATATAAGTACCCTAAAAAGATCCGTGCTTCTTTGAAGAGAAGAATTTTTCCCATTTAATACGTCTCATTTTTTCTAGTATAGTCATTCATTCGCTTTGAAAGCGTATAAATGGCCGATATCTGTCCGATCGTGTGTAGCTCACCGGGCATCAGACGAGAAACTTGGAATTTTTATAGCTTTGTTTTCTCCTCTTTTCACAACATGCTAATGACATTTCTGTAGCGTCTTCCATCTCGAAGTTCTACAGTAGTGTGTTCGACATTCTTGCTATATAATAAAACAGTCCCGCAATTTCTTTGATGACCACCAAAAACGATTGCAACCATTTTCATTTCATCTTATAAAGTGTGCTATACTTCGCAAAGTTGTTCCACAATTCGGGGCGATAAGTGGTTCAAATGGCTCTGAGCACTATGGGACTCAACTGCTGAGGTCATCAGTCCCCTAGAACTTAGAACTACTTAAACCTAACTAACCTAAGGACATCACACACATCTATGTCCGAGGCAGGATTCGAACCTGCGACCGTAGCAGTCGCACGGTTCCGGACTGCGCGCCTAGAACCGCGAGACCACCGCGGCCGGCCGGGGCGATAAGTATGTTTACATACTGTCTCGAAATCATTCCCCAATGTGAGTGAAAGACATCTGCGAGACATTTGCTATGATACAATTGTTCTCTAGTATTCGAATTTCCAATTACGGTGATATACGTACGTAGGGAAGCTTATCTGGTCTTCAGTCAGTTTCTGTGAAGGTCAAGTAGTTAGACTACAGGGGGCAGTCTCTGCAAACCGATCTGCCAGTGGCAATTCTGCACTCAGGTGGCAATGTGTCTTTACTCGATGAGAAGGTTGGTCGCCACCCCTGAACTCCTAAGGTTTTTTCAGTGAAATATGCATCCAGCACTTCTTTCCGCAACGAACGTTCTCCTGGTCGCTTAATGAGACCATGCGTGTAATAATCATGTAATGTAACAAGATCACTTAGAGAAAAACGGTTTCCGGAATTTGCGTCACTATTTCATTACAGACAAACGGTAAATAAGTGGACTATGGTTTGGTTCCGGTCAAGAGAAGAAATGAGGGCTACTTGCTTCCATAGGTTACTGTGTCGTAGGTATATGACGAGATACAATGAGCAGCTAATATCAGCCTAGCCGTCAGTCTCTCAGACATCACTTCCACATCGCAGACGCTATAAAATTATTTCACATTTACTCCCGATTATAGGGGCGATGTGATCAACCCAAGTTTCGCTTCATTTTCACTGCTTAGACAGCTGACCAAAGGTGCGCAGTCTGTCCTCTCATTAACACCGATGCTGTAGGCTCTCAGATGTCGCCGCATCGTAGCGGGACCGACACCCTTGTCACGACACTCACTTCTTTACTAGAGGACTTTTTGTAACCAAGAAACCTATTTTACATCTTACTTCGTGGCGGCTTGGTTAAATGTATCGCATTTCCTTTACATAGCTTCCGTCTACTGAACTTTAACGTTATAAATCTCTACCAGCACATTCTGTCATTTTGCTGTTTTTGACACTTTCTACCATAGACGAAGTGTATTACACCTCTGAGAATTCGACAATTAGTCTGTCGTGTCACGTCTGGTAGATACAGGGCGAGGAAGAAGAACTCGACCAAAAGTGGAGGGCAGAAAGAGAGCATCAAGTGAAGGGGTTTCGGCATTGCGAGTTGAGGTGGCAGCTGAATATTTACGGCGCTATGCCAACATGAAAACGGTGGCCATACTGAACATTTGCTGCACATACCTATGTTAATCAAGTGTTGGCTCGTTTTTCACTCATTTTGACCCCTTAAAGACATGTTCAAACATGAAACGTGGACATTTGATTCTCTTCGTCTCTAAAGAAGTGCTGCATGTTACGTCAGCTTAGTACGATACACGTGTGAATAATGCCGTAACTTTATATTGTTGTCATCGTGACGGTTGGTTAGTCCAAACAGCCTGTTTACGCACACATTTTCTGTAAATTACCAATCATTTAGAGCAAAGACGTCCGTGTGTGAGATCTGAATTACGTCCCTGTAGCGCCGAAAATACGCAGTTGCGACCCCCTAGTTGCTGTACTCAGATTCCTATGGTTCACGCTGCCTTTTCGCCCTACACTTTTGGTCAAATTGCTTCTCCGCAGCCTGTATAACGAAGCTGGATTGCAAACCTCGCTCAACCAGCGGTGCTTAAATTACTCATTTTTTACGTACGCTACACAGACAGGGTGAGTCAGGAGGAAAGGTTCATGCTTTGAGGTGTGACAGTATTAGTGATTCTCAACAAAAAACTTCATACGGACGTATGCCCTATTCCGAATGGTTACCGTGATAGAACACGTTTAATAACACTTTTGTACGTTTTTCCTGAATAACGCGAAAACCGCACCCTCCAGCGAAAACGTGTCGCAGTACAAAATTAAACTATATTGAATTTCCTACAAAACAGGTCCTATTCTTTTTTTTTGTCTAGAACTAATGGTTTGTGCGAAGAGAGCGCCAGAACGTTGGAAACTCGCTCGACGCGCATGCGCTGTAGTTTATGTAGTTTTTGTAGACGAATTTGAGGCCGTTTCCCGACTTGATAGGCCACAAGCGTCCCGTACCAAACTGTTCGTCTCAGCTTGCTCTACACTACTGTGGCACATTGTGAACAGTGACAATGTATGGTACTACAGAAAATAAATAACAGTGTGTTCTACCTCGGAAACCATTCGGAGTAGTATTCAGTATCACTAATACTATGACCCCTCAAAGCAGGTACCTTTGCTCCTGACTCATCCTGTATGTCAGTGAATGCCTCCCAACCCGGTCGGCCGACTATATCCTGCCACGTCACAGGAACGCCAGCACGCGACACTCAGAATCACGAAACCAGCGTCATACCCGCATAATTGCACTGTACTAATTTTGAGGACATTTAGACGTTGACCACATTTGCACATAGTTGTAGAAGCTGAACTCCTTTCGGTTAATTCTCCTTCTCCTGCAGCCCACAGAGCTTTGTTGCTGCTGTACCCCATCATAAGAATAAACCTGATGTAAACAAACACAAACGGGATGACTGTTCAGAAGCCGTAGCACGCATACACTGGTGTTGTTACGCTCTTGGAAGTAGCTCCTACTTATGTATCAGGTATCTTATTACCAAGTTACGTTAAATGAAACTTTCAAGATATTCAGATGTATTAACCGGCCATCAACGTGTTAGCTTCGTAGTTTTTACTCCACAAGCCGTGTACAGTCACTGCCTCTGTACTGGTGAGCCCTGGTTGCCGCGCTGTTAGTGGCTGAGGCTGCTTCCTGTTCCGTGGTGAAACACGCGTGTGGAACACAGTTAAAAAGTGCCGAGAAATAGGCTGTTCTCAATGGTTTTCATAAATTTATTCGGCTTCCAAGTTTTCCAAGGGACTCTATTAGACACATACAGTTCAGTTTCAAAGCCACACTCCTTGTCGACGTCTGTGTCGGCATGGTAGCTCAGTGTGTTGCCGGCACGGTAACTCTGCGTGTTCGGTCAAAGGGTTAGCTGCCCCCTGTATTAAAAAAACTGAGTCAATGGATCAACGACGAACTGAAACGGATGTCATGCGACGTACGCCCCGAGCAGATACAACAAACAAAATGAGATCTAAAATATCGGTAACCTAGCAGATTCATAATTCTCTCTATATCATGGTCCACGTGTTCAGGCCTCGTCCAAGTCACTTTTTTTCTCGTTCAAGTTGAAATACCTACATCTGGTGATTGTAAAATTCATCGTCATTTGTTTATGAATAAAGCGCGCCTGCTTCTTTCTAATGACGTGTTACACACGAAATTCCTGTTTTCATTTCAAATACAAATTAATAATTATCAATATTCTATGAAAGACTGTTTGTAAAAGTTGCTTAAAATAAGAAAACATAATTCAATTTTTAACGCAAGAATGAAACGCCAAATACTCTTTATTTAGACTATCTGCATTGTTTCATACCACAGATCTAGATAACTACCGTACGAACATGGAAAACAATCACTTTCTCAGCATCGAGCACACCATACAAATGCTGCCTTTTAACATTTTCCACTGTACCATTACAGTATGAACCCAACAGAGCTGATCTGGAGCCAAGTTAAGGGATCTGTCCCGAGAAATAACAAGACACTGTTAATCTGCCAGACGTACTGGAAGTGCCGAACGCTGGAGGGATCCAGGACGGCAGAAAAGAAGAGGAGAAGTGCGGCGCCTGGTTGGCTTCGTGGATTCTGTTGCTGATCGACTCGTCGTCAGAGTAGTGAATTTCTCGGATACGGGTGGGGAAGGAGCGAAGAGTCTACCTGACGACGGACTGCAATCAATACCTTCATTAGCTTCAGTATTCAACATTACGGTGAAATTCCTGGAGTGCGCTTTTGCATCACATATAGGTGGCTCAGAAAAATTGCCCTGTGTTTACGTTATAAGTTGGGAATTTTCATCACACTACTTTGTAATCGGAATCCTATGTAAGGTAAGAACGAGAGCATTTTATGCTTTGCGTCTCGCCGCCTAAGAAGCGAGCGGCAGTGCCGGACTTTTGCCAAATATTATTTCATTCGTTTTAAAAATTGACATTTGAAGTTAAATTGTTTCTTTGCCCGTCTCTTTCTGCGTCTCAACTGCAGCTGGTCTAGCAGTGCAGGTTAGTTGGACCGCTAGCTGGCCACTGCTGTCCGAGTTTAATGCGCCGGTGAAGCTGTTGTACCGCGTCATAGCTCAGTCTGTGTGTGTGTGCAACACAGTATAAAATGTACCCTTGTGATCGGACTCGACTGTACTGGACACAGCTTGGGCTTCCGCTCCACGTGAAACGAAATCCAATGAGATTCTGTCGCATATTATTCTATCGCGATAACAAAACCCACCAAAGCTTTATTTTACGGTGCTGGACCGCTGCATCCACTACTCTTTGGCGTATGTGAAACTCACCTTACACCATGACGATACACACATAGACTGCACATGCCCCTACCTTTGCCGTGTTAAGGTTCGAAACCGAGTGGATTAGACAGTTACAGTATCTGTAGCTGGAACCAAGCTCTGGTTTCAACAACTGATCTCCCTGTTGTATTAGTGTCACACACGTAGTAATTCAGATAAACCTAATCTCCCCAAAGCTCGCACTGCTCTTGCGATAAGTATCCTTGTTACGTCTGGCCACGTGGAACGACAGCAAACGTTTAAACACTGTCCCGACACTTCCGTACTTCCACGAACGACAGACTTACACTCATTCTATGAATTCCTCTTCTTGTTGGACTGGAGCTCATTTAACTGGCCGCTCCCACAACCCATCCAAGGATTTTGGAACAGGTCCGCTGCGTAACTTGTGCAGTGATTTGGCTGAAAATTCTCATTCTTGAAAGAAAGTGTACAAACATTCCTCACTGCTCTGTTACTGGCTAACTGTAAAGACTCTTGTTTCTCGTGTGCTTGTGGTGGTTCAAAAATGGTTCAAATGGCTCTGAGCACTATGGGACTCAAGAGCTATAGTCATCAGTCCCCTAGAACTTAGAACTACTTAAACCTAACTAACCTAAGGACAGCACACAACACCCAGTCATCACGAGGCACAGAAAATCCCTGACCCCGCCGGGAATCGAACCCGGGAACCCGGGCGTGGGAAGCGAGAACGCTACCGCACGACGACGAGCTGCGGACGCTTGTGGTGGCCGGCAAGCACTTGCATCTTAAGCAGCGCCGACAATTCTCCTCCGTCAACCCAGCCCTGGAAACAGGTATCAAGATGTAGACGCGTACTTTTGAAAATTTACGCATATTTCGTACCCATAGCGTCAGGACTCGATCCGACACACACGACCGTGTCATCGCTACATGCAGACCCTCGCCCTGTTTATTACGACCGACTCTGCAGCGCCACACATGCAATGCAGCCCCTACCATCGACACAGCTTGGACTTACTGTCTTCTTACTAAGACGATACGTTTAGTATTGCAAAAGATTTCTTCGGTTATTAAGCTTTAGCATTCAATTGGTGCACTTTTTGTTCTGCTACGCTTTTATATACTCTCAAAACATATAAAGAGCGTACATTTAATCGACCGTTACGAACACGGCGGGTTACACTTGAGAAACACACAAATTTCCATCGCTTTGTTTTCTGCATCGACAATCGAATCGTGGAACCTTTGTTGTCAAAGAGTTTTCGTTGTAGTTTGCGTCCTCCTCTTCGAAGTACTGCTGTGATTTCTTACACATTCAAGGCACGTATCAAATCAGTATGCAAGCTGGCTTGTGACAACAGAGAAGAAATTTTTCATTAGGAGGTGCTCGTACGAAGTTTGATGTCCACTCTGCGACTTGTCTGAAAAGTCCATACTACATAACTGCTTTATGTGGGAAGTGAGTCCGTAGTTAGTGACGGTAGCAAACTTTTGCCCACAGCTGAATATCCGTTTCCAAAGCAGAGAAGCCATGAAATGACGTCACCATTACTAGCGAGGCGATGAAGTGATTTCACCAACGCGGGGTAAATCTTCTGTTTTTTTCTTTGATTGCTTAGGAGAATAGACTGAAACTGCATTGTGTTGTCTCCCCTAATCCACAGAAAACGCGATAAGAAATGTTACGTTCTTTCAGTAAGCTACAGCTACAAAAAGGCCTGCATCACATCATCGTAAACGCAGTTAGTCAGTATCATGTAAACGCACAATTACGATGAGGCGGTGTTTATAAACTGCTGCGAAAACAGCCGTGGGCAGAAAATTCCGTTATAACTGGGAACGGAGTTGCTCGCGGCGGCATTCTTGCAGCAGACGCTGTCCGCGTTCTCGCCGAGTTAAGCTTTACTAACAGCTCGAGATTATTTTGAAAATGGCCAACGCCTCTTTTTCCCGGAACCGTATCACTCGTCGTGCTGCCAGGGAACACGTCGATGTCTGCGACGCCGCGTCCACACTTCGGGGCGCAAATGATTCCACGATCTGCTGTGTAGAGCAACCGCTGTCCAGTTTGAAACTATTGTTGCCAAATCTGATCTGTGCGGCCTCTCTGATGACCGAAAATGTAGAGCCTTTTTATGATACAAAGAAATCTTTATCGTTCGGTTTTGCGTTGATAACAGTGCCGCAAATATTTTTGCCTGAAACACAAGCATGATATATTATACATAGATAAGTCGGATTTATTTCTCCGTGAATTCTCCGCCCCCTGTGGCTGACAGGGCTTTCTCACCGCCCCAGCGACTGACTGTTGCCGCAGGCGCGACGAAACGTCGGCAGCTGTTTTCTTACTCCACCATAAACAGACATCATGACTACCGTCCGTGATTGTCCGCTGTCTCATTTACAAAAGCGGTCACCCCAGAACAGAAACTTATTGTTACTTTAATAACACCTGTCAGTATTCCAAATTGCAATACCTAAACGCAGTCTACTATAATGATAGTACATTACGTGTTTATCTCAGTTGATCCTCAATATTTGCTATGTTGAGATCATGTATGTTAACCACTCTGCGAGTGTCAGCTATTGAAACTACCAGTGAAGTAGTGACACATCACTCAGCTCCATCACTAAACTGCCATTCACATTATCACTACCAGGAGAGAGACGACGTTAAAGCCAACACTACAGTCATACAAGTTTCCGTGCGTACCTACACCACAGGTGATGAACAGACTGAAAGAATGGACGATAAAAGAGACCACTCAAATAGTTAAGCGAGACAAAAATTTAAAATGTGACGAGAGACTGGAATACGGTAGCTGGTATAGGAAGAGAGAATAGTAAGAAACTGTAGGCTTTGGGGAAGCGATGAAAGGCGAAGCCACCTCATAGAATGTTGCACAGAACATAACGTAACCGTCGCCAACGCTTCGCTCAAGAATCATGATAGAATAATACATATTTGGAACAGAGTTTTCGAAACCAGATTTTAAACTGTAAGCCATTTCCCGGTGCAGACGCAGACAGAATAATTTGTTTACGAACTGCATTTTGCAACTAAAGTGGCAGTAAACGGTAGCAGATAAAGGACGTGGAACCTGAATTACTTGAGACGCAGAGTTTGTCGATAATCTTATACGTACCTTAAGGCAACGACTGACTGAAACAGAGGAAGCAATCCATTACAATATGAACGGATATTTTGGAGAGGAGTGGTGACGAATGCAGCAGAGGATGTAAATCGGAAAAAAGTCCAGTAGAAATCCTTGGAAACAACATGATATGTTTAATTTAATTGACTGGAGAAAATATAAAAACGCAGCGAATTAATTAGGCCACGCGGAATAGAGATGTCTAAAAATGACGTTGACAGGGAGTCCAAAATGGCAACAACGATTTTGCACTTGGAAAACTGAAGTGTCGACATTAAATAAGAAACAAACAAGAAAATCTTGCTCAAAGGAGAAGCAACTATCAAGTCCTCATTTGAAGGTGGAAGCGATATGTAGAGAGGAGAGGGGGAGGGGCTATACAAACTAACATGACCACAACGTCAGATTCCTGTGAAATGTCTGAACACGAGAGACAATACAGTTCCTACAACTCAGCTAAGTAGACAGACTGGAGAAAGGAAAACCTGTGTTCATAGCATTTCCGTATTCAGAGAAAGGTTTCGACAATATTAACTGAAAGACGCTCTTTGAAGCTCTGGAAGTATCAATCATAAAACACAGTGACACAACATTATGTGCCGGGCGGTGTGACCGAGCGGTTGTAGGCGCTTCAATCTGCAACCGCGCGGCCGCTACGGTCGCAGGTTCGAATCCTGCCTCGGGCATGGATGTGTGTGATGTCCTTAGGTTGTTTAAGTAGTTCCAACTTCTAGGGGACTGATGACCTCAGATGTTGAGTCCCATAGTGCTCAGAGCCATTTGAACCATTTTTTGTTTATCAACACGTTGCCAACCTAACGAAGTATATACCGAAAAGTAAAGTCTGTTCATTCTGTTCCCTTTATATCTGTTTATGTGTGTGTGTAGTTAGTGAGGGTGAGTTTTTATTACTACTATCTGTTTCGATAGCTTAAATAAACTTGCATTCGATAACCTTACAATACAGGCTCATAAAAACCATACAATTTGTGTAAAAATTTGTAAGATCGCCGCTGAGCAGCGACCACCTGATATTTCAAAGAATATCTTACGCGCCACGGCGCAGAATACGAATTGTTCATAAATTGTATCGATAGAGATCTTTCGTGTTTCTTATTTTTTGTGTGTGCAGCTAAGATGAAATGTCGAAAATGCTAAAGGACTTTATTTAAAGAAACAGCCAGCAAGATATAAAATTGAAATGTACGGAGCCTATTGTTAGCAATACTGAGTAAGCTAATTAAATTGATTATTGTGCTCTCAAATGCTGTAGTGCCTGCTTAGTACTTAATGTATTTCTATGGTATCCATCTCCTATTAATGGCAACAGAAATAACTGTGTTTTTATAGTTTTCATACAGCTACCAGGGACCGACCGCATGTCGGCAAACGTCGTAGTTAAGGCCGGAGACAAAGTGTTATTTACCTTGTTTGTGATTTAAATCGAATTTCTTTAAACGTGTGGTGTAGTATAGCAAAGAATTTCCAGCTCTGTCTGGTCCCTTAGCATTCTCTGTTCGTAGTTGCTATGTCTCGTATCCGGTCATGATTCAACATGATCACGACACAAATAAATTAAGTGGCAAAGCGAACTCTGTTCTTGATCTTGAGAACGCTACGCCTTCTGCAAACGATTTCAGGTGGCATATAAACTATCACTTACAGTACTTAAGTTTTTTGAAACGTCTTCGCTCTTCCCGCCAAGAAGTGGTGCAAAACTCACAACAGATTTCTGAATCTTCACGAAAGAATAATAATTTAATCAGAATATAAATACATTAAAAAACACCACACTTGGCACCCGATCAAGGACTCTACTGAAATCACGAAAATCAGGCCTCTTGTGTTTGCTGCTAATATAGACAGATGTATTTAACAATAGATTTATTTTTAATGTGCACGCTACGCGCTGAAAAAAATTGCGGAGGAAAATTTCAGAGAGGAAAGACGAGCCGACGGCGGAAAACGGAGAAATTTTACATCCAGTTGCCAACTTTCAAGACATCAAACGTAAGTTACGAAAAAATTTCCATATGCAGTTGAGACGCTTCAGTAGTACAGTTGTCTTTGCAGCCACATTACCATTCTTCCTTTTATTTCCATCTGCATATTTAAAAAATCAGCTTAAAATTCTTTTTTAGTCAAAATTTAGTAGGATTTGCAACGTAGTCTAAATCTCATTGTTGAGTCTTGATTTCAATGTGTAAATATGGCGTCGTGTTACATGTAAAATGCTAGCGCTGTGTGCTAATTCAGTTGCGTAGTGTGCCCGTCTTCCATCTTGTCTTCGCCGCTTCAGTTCACAGGCGTTTGTTAGGCGAGTGCAACTCCCGTACTTGACAGACAGCACGTGACGTGACGTCACAAGCAAAGGACAGACGAACCGCGTTGCAGACCACGTGTAGCTGACGTAGTACTGTTGACAAACAGACACCGCGAGATGGAGGAGGGAAAACAGAAATTAATCCCGACAGCAGGTGGCAGTGACGATATGAACAGCACTCAATATTCGTTGCGCTCTCTCGCGTCCGTCGGTCGTCGTAATTTAATGTATATATTATTATTGTTATTATTATTTTTTTGATTGTTGCCGACTTACGTGGTGGGCCTTAATAAAAATGATATTTAAGTTGAGCAATGCAATAAACTTTTCATATAAATTTCCTCGGCTAGTCAGTTGACGTTAAAGCAAAAGATCTTTAGTTATTAATTACAATTGCGGCCCACACACGCGCGAGAGTATTTTCTTACCTCCGTTAACCATTGTATTGTAGTCAGAGTCCTGGCTCTGGGTCTCGGCTATGCTACTGAAAATAAGAATCTTAAAGCTAAGTATTTCTGCAACTTCGTGCGGCTGTGGAGAAAAATTGATATTATGCTAATAGCGGGCGAGTTTTCCGCTTCCGCTAATTTTTCATAAGTTAATATCGCCACGTAATGGCGTCGTTGGCTGCATCGGCCGCTGCGATTGTTGAGCTGTAAATTACTTGAATGCAGGTTAATTCAAGGAAGGCGGACATGAAATCGGGATCACCTCTTACAAATTAAAAGTGTACAATAAATTTAAATCAGTATATTATATGCTTAACTCATACAAATATGCTTACATTCGTCAGCACACGCAAGATGTCCCTCTAGACACATTCAAGACAAGCGAAGAAGTGAAGTCGACTAAAAAATTAACAAAAAAGTGTAACTGGGCTTCTCTTTAGATCATTCTGTCATAAATTATTTCTTTGCAATCTAAACCTACACAGAGAAATTATTATTTTACGGCTACATGATAAAAAAAAATCTCTTACAAATTATGAATGTCTTCTTTATAAATATTGTCTTTTCGTAATATGGCACTGGGGACGCTATATTGCCCCCCGAAATGTTTATGTCATAAAAAATGTTCGTGTTTTTGACATAAATATTTCCTCTTTCATGTCCACCGTGTCCACACGCAGATTTTTCTTTCACAGTTTACATATGTCACATCGTATATTTAAAGCGTTAAATTACTGAGGTGTGTTGTCCACAAAGTGTAATACAGATGAGGTTCAAGGTATACAACCACGAGTTAGTCCGGAATATTTGAAGTCCCAGGGGTGTCAACTGTTCGCTCCCCATTTGGCGCGGCCGCAGGGAAACCTGGGTAAAACCTCGGCGGAGCGACAGACTAACTGCTTTGGTCACTTTCACTTAATTGTTTCTGGAATGTCATTGGAGTAAAGGATGTGCATACAAATATTTTTGTTGCACTATGCAAAAAATATGGTCATTATAACACTTGATGATCTACGCCGCGATGTTTGGCTCGCGACGGCGTCGGTTGGTGTGTTCGATGCTCGGCGTTCGCGGCGGCTGCGGAGAGGTCAACGCCCGCCCGACGCCAGCGTGTGTCTCGCCGTCGCGGAACGTCAGAATCAGCTGATCGGCTGCACGGTTGGCGATGCGCTTCTGTCTCGGCCAGGCGTGGCGGAGTGGGATGATATCCGCCCCCCGCTCTTGTTGGCAGGAGTCAGCTCTGCTACGCATCTCCGACGTAGTACATGAAACACACACACAACCAACGTAATATTTGTTTCCCGCTTCAGATGGTTACGCTAGTGGGAAAGGAGCATTTATTAGTGCGGCAGTTGTTGTTAAGTTTTCGCCAGTTTCCGAGTGTCAAGCTAGCACTGTCTTGCAGAAAACATGACATGGACCTTCTCCCGTGAATGCAGTTTTGATGCAATACTGTTTCCATTACACGTCAGTTTTTGTCTTGATAAAATTATTTATGTTTTCGCCGCACTCGCAGGCACTGGTGAGTGTCCCAATACGAGCTTAGCACAAACATTCGCCGTTCCTGCGGTCGCTGTTTTGCAACAGTCCACGCATCGCATTCCAATCTCGCATTATTGTGCTCACTGAAACTACAGTCTGTCCCAAAAATATTGACTGTGGGTTCACTTCACGTTAACAGTTCACATTTATAGGCAAATTCACAGTTTTTCGTGCGTAATATTGGCGTTTGGCGTCCCCACCGCTGTTGAACGTTCAATACTAGCACTTCATTGTCCATATCACAGTTTCACCTTCACAGTTTTTCACACTGCTTAAAGTAACTGTTTCGATTAGTTCACAAACACTAATGTATTTCATTCAGTCTGAACTGGATTTTGGCTAGTGCTGGATTTTACCAGTCACTCGCACTAATTATCTCTTTTTATTTTCCACTTAGAGTCGTACTTGCCTTCAGATTTTTTGACTATACAATTGTATTTCCGTCTCATCTGAGGTAAGTCCCCATGTCATGTCTGCCCACTCATTGCGTACTTGCTCTCCAGAGCCAGGCTCGACTTTACAAAACTTTGCCTCTCGCATTATTGTACACATTTTATAATCTAGGCCTAGCGTGCAAGTTCCTAGATTAATGTTAGATTTGTGACTTTTGTTTACACTACAAATTCGTGCAAATCTCTGCCTTAGCAGATGGCAATATATTTTAACAGTGCTTAGCGGTAGTCGCGTTTATTGATTTGCTTTGTACCTTGTCCACAACACATGAGGTACCTTGGGTGATGTACACCCTGCACTCATGTTGTTTAGTAAATTATGATTGAGCATATTTCAAGATCGGTATAGACATAAATACATAGAACAACATATACACTATAATATTAAATTTCATAAGTTGCATTACTACTACAGTTCAAAAATATTCATGACACACTAATGAAAAATTCTTTCATCATTACATGCTATTGAATTTTTTTAAAAATATTTTTAAAGCATTTTTCAACATGAAATTTTTAACATATTCTTAAACCTACGTTCATTTTTTTTTCAAAATGCAATTGTTTAAAAATACTATTATTCCTTAACATCTACAAAATTGAATCGCACTAATCTTGTGTGCCTCATTGTCTTTAAATATTACACTAAAATCGGAACATTTACACACAGAAAAAATACACTATAAACTTAACCTACTACACACAAATGTAAACGTTGCTCTACTGAGCGAACTTCTTTAAGTCTTTGTAAGTATTTTTTCTTATTTCCTTGGTAACTGCCTCCTTATTTGACCACGGAATGGTGTAGTTTGCGTGACAGAAAGTATCGTGAGGTACCACTTCGATGTTATACGTGTAGCCTTCGATAACACCGGGTTTTTCCGAAAACACATTCTCATAATCTGTAAGTAGCTGAGTCAATTCGTTTTGTTGTGCTTCAGTCAAATGTTCTGACTCCCTAACATTCATGGCTATCAGTTTCCTTTTTTCCTCTCTGTCTTCAGTAATAAACTTCTTATAACATGCTTGTCTTGTACTTAAGTCAGAATATAAATTCATTACCTGTATTCCTTCGAATCTCGTTTGAAAGCTCCGGCAATATTTACCGTGCACTTCCCGTGTCCTCAACAACGGCAAAATTACACGTCTATCCTCATTCATAAGGCTTACTTCCCCGCACAAGAGGTCGATTTTTGCGTCCCTCTGGCGTAAAAATTCCATCCCCAGGATGCAAGCAACACCTAATCCCTTAACTACTAGGAACGAGCTTTTCATTGCTTCATTTCCTACCGTAAACTCGACTTGCACCTGGTGCTTTATGATATGAGATTGTGCACCTATTGCACCTGTAACACGACAATTCTTCACTGGCAATACTGGTATTCTATTATTTTGACTCAAGTACTTGTAAAAATTTGCGCTCATGACATTGGTTGACGCACCGGTATCGACTATTATGTGTATTGGTGCTCCATACATATCTGCTTGCAATATAGCCTGCACAACACTTTTGTCGGTTCGGTTACATGTCTGCGGAATGTCTACAAGTTCCTTTTCTATTTTTGTTCCTTCATTGTATCTCAGCATACAAAGTTTATGGCTGTCATCTGTGAATGTGCCCTCACTACACCATCCTGCAGCCAACAACGGAGAGCGTATTGTGGCTGTCTTTAGTTTAACGGATGAGCATCAGTGGGTTGACAGTTGTCTGTCACTTCCACTAACCTCACATTGTGGTTCTGGTTGTTGTTGTTGCTACTGTTGGGTTGGCCGCCCTGCCTCCCCGATGGTGTATTTTGATATTGTGTATGGCTCTGGTTTTGCGGTGGTCGGTTGTAACTTCCTGACATGTTCTGTGATGGACCTGGGTTGGCGTTCCATTGTGGCGCTGTGTTTTGTTACCACTGTGGTGTCGGTTCGTTACGACCACGCCACTGGTTTCGGTTGTTCCGCCATTGCGGATTGCCGTTACCATTATATCCATTACTCATGCGTCCATCATGATGTCTCTTTCGATTTTCACGATTATAACCGTTGCCGTTATAACCATTGCCATTGTTTGTGCCTCGATTCTGTTGCCGGTGCTCTTGCCTATTCCCGTTACCATTTGGTACTAAGTTACTACCATTACTGTAGCTGCTATTGTAATCGGCTTTTTGTTGATTACAGCCTGCATGGTTCCACTTGTTTTCGGTTTTCATATCTTCGATCAATAAGTCAACAGAATCCACTATTTCCATGAATTGTTCTATATCGTATTCCGGCACTTTGATGAAATATCTTTTAATTTCACTGGGCAACTTCATTTTTATTAATCTGATTATGTCACGATCGGACATTGGCTCGTCCCAGTACCTGGTTTTGTTTATATACTTTTCGAAATATTTGCGTAACGTTCCCATCTTAGGATTGTACATTTCTTGACTGTACAACTCCTTTCGTAGTCTTTCTTGGACGCTATCGGACCAGAATTTTTGCAAGAATGCACCTTCAAACTGTTGCATCGTTAGACATTGGGACACGTCGGTGGCCCACAGTGCCGCGTCACTTTGAATAAAGGAGACCACGAACTGTATTCTTTGCCTTTCCGTCCATGTCCTGGGAAACACATTCCTAAAGCTCTTAATAAATACAACAGGGTGGACATTTCGTTTTTCGCTATTGAAGGGTTGGAATGTCCTGTGTTTTATTACATTGTCCTCTTTTTTGCACGTCTGATTGCTACATTCTGGGACATTCATCACTTCGTGATGTGCGCTGCACGGTATCGCATGTTGTTCGTGCTCATAATTCGCATTAGGTTGCGGTTGCGCACTCGCACCCTGCCTACCGTCAGCGTTATTATAGTAATCAGTAGGCGGAGTCTGATTCATGATCTGTCCGCCACTGTTTACATTGCTTTCCAACGCAGACAGTCTCCGCGCGACCTCCTGTTGCCAATTTGGCAACTCCGCTGTCACACGGGATTTGATCTGTGTTAATTCGGCACGTAGTGCGGCAGCGCTAGCGTCAATATTTACACTCGCGGCCGCAGTCGCTTGTTCTACAGCTGTTTTTACGTCGCTTTCAATCTTTGCAGATATCTCGCGATCCTTTACTTCTAGCCATTCATTTAATTCTTTTTCTACTTTTTGAGCTTGCACTTCCAAATATGCGTCAATACTTTTCCGTGCATCTATCTCCACATTATCCACGCGGTTGGTTAAAGTCTGGACATTGTCTTCAAGCCTAGCCTGCGATATCTGTAATTTTTGCATCTCTCCGGCTAAGCTTTGCACAAGATCGGGTATTTCTTTGCACGCGTCCCGCATCTCGGCAAGTTCGCTTTGGATCCTATCTAGTTTCGCTTCATTGCGCTGCTCTTGCTCACGTAGCATCTGAGCCAGTTTCTGATCTCTTTCCCTATCTCTTTCTTCTAACCTGCGCAGAAATTCTGCAAATGGGTCTGCAATCGGTGAGCATACTGGTGCCCCGCTTAATCTAGCACTCGATTGGCCCCCCTGCCCAGGCAGTGGAGTTGTTACTCTATTCCCATTCTGCTGTGGAGCGTCATTCACCGTCCACAGATCCTCGCCCCCCGCTCCGGAAATTATGTTATCCGAGGCGGTGGCTTGGGATTCGTTTACGTATTGCAAATGATCCTCACTTTCCATATTAACAGAATTTTGTTCTTCTGGTACGGATGCTTTAGGTTGTCCTATCTTACCCATACTAAATTCACTTTAAGCCACTGACGAATCTTTAACACTGATACACACACGATTAATTATCCCCTCCAAAAATAAACACATAAATACACAAAATGAATAATTATCCCTCCAAAAATAAACACATAAATACACAAAACACCGAAGGTATCTCATGTGCACATGTGTTCGATATTCCGCACAGAGCTACACAGGATGCTTGCACAATAGGCCTTACCTTACTTATTTTTCTTTCTCTCAATCCTTTTTCTTTTCTACACTTTTTCCTCTCCAGATCTCCTCAGGGTGTGGTTTTGTTGTTGTACATGTAAAAGAATTCATACAAGCATTAATATTTTACAACAATTAGACACATACATAATTACATTCATTACAATAGAATCATATTAATCGGGCCCCAAAGTTGCGGCGCCAATCTCGCGTCCGTCGGTCGTCGTAATTTAATGTATATATTATTATTGTTATTATTATTTTTTTGATTGTTGCCGACTTACGTGGTGGGCCTTAATAAAAATGATATTTAAGTTGAGCAATGCAATAAACTTTTCATATAAATTTCCTCGGCTAGTCAGTTGACGTTAAAGCAAAAGATCTTTAGTTATTAATTACAATTGCGGCCCACACACGCGCGAGAGTATTTTCTTACCTCCGTTAACCATTGTATTGTAGTCAGAGTCCTGGCTCTGGGTCTCGGCTATGCTACTGAAAATAAGAATCTTAAAGCTAAGTATTTCTGCAACTTCGTGCGGCTGTGGAGAAAAATTGATATTATGCTAATAGCGGGCGAGTTTTCCGCTTCCGCTAATTTTTCATAAGTTAATATCGCCACGTAATGGCGTCGTTGGCTGCATCGGCCGCTGCGATTGTTGAGCTGTAAATTACTTGAATGCAGGTTAATTCAAGGAAGGCGGACATGAAATCGGGATCACCTCTTACAAATTAAAAGTGTACAATAAATTTAAATCAGTATATTATATGCTTAACTCATACAAATATGCTTACATTCGTCAGCACACGCAAGATGTCCCTCTAGACACATTCAAGACAAGCGAAGAAGTGAAGTCGACTAAAAAATTAACAAAAGAGTGTAACTGGGCTTCTCTTTAGATCATTCTGTCATAAATTATTTCTTTGCAATCTAAACCTACACAGAGAAATTATTATTTTACGGCTACATGATAAAAAAAAATCTCTTACAAATTATGAATGTCTTCTTTATAAATATTGTCTTTTCGTAATATGGCACTGGGGACGCTATAGCTCACGTGCGATTAGCATGCGAGTGGAGGCGGAGGCTAACGCCGGTGACATGATTGACACACACCAAACAATTCAAACGATTCCCGCGGGTAGCAACCCAACTGTGGATACGAATGCAATGCTCCTTCAGATCCACAATTCGACGACAAATAATGATAGGGAAAAGGAACAACTGCGGTTAGAAAAGGAACTAAAAGCAAGAGAGAGAGCTGAAAGAGAGGAGGAAAACAAACAAGAACTAATGCGAGCTTTTACCTATTTAAATAAACAATTTGGTGTGGTAAATGAAAAATTTGAAGTGGTAAAAACTAAAATAACTACCGACTTGAAAACTGATCTGAATACCCAATTGGGCGAGGTCAAGTCGGAAATAAGTGGGGAAATCGAAGCAGTAAAAAATGGTTCAAATGGCTCTGAGCACTATGGGACTTGACATCTCAGGTCATCAGTCTCTTAGAACTTAGAACAACTTAGACCTAACTAACCTAAGGACATCACACACATCCATGCCCGAGGCAGGATTCGCACCTGCGGCTGTAGCGGTCGCGCGGTTCCAGACTGAAGCGCCTAGAACCGCTCGGCCACCAACGGCCGGCGAAGCAGTAAAAACTGAGATCCGTAAACAGGTTGAGGCTGAGATTTAGTAAATTTGATGGAGCACTAGGAGCTGCCAAGGGTGAAATTAATGCCACGATAGAAGCATACCATAGCGAAACTGTAGCATTAAAGGGTAATTGTGATACCACGTCAAAGGAGGTCAGCGCCGTGAAACAGGTTGTCGCTAATATGGGAAAGGAGATAGATGGTTTGACGAAACAAGTAGAATCACTTGACATAGAGGAGGGGGTAAAAGTTACGGTAAAGGCTCAGGCCGAAGCGTTATCCAGACCACTACACAGAGTGGATAAAAACCAAAGACAAATTGATAGAAAAGAAGGTAAAAACAAAACTGAAGGAAATAGTAAGGGAAGTTACTTATGATCTTTTGGCGGAACGAAGAAAATCGGGATACACCGTGTTGTCTGAGCTAGGACAGATAAGGCGAACTTTGGCACAAGAGCTTCCTCAGTGGAAGCAGCAGGTCACTGAAGAGGTGCAGACACTAAAGAACAAAGTGGGAAGTCCCTCACATCTGGTGGGTAGCGAATGGAGTCGCTCCCCATACCGAAATGACAATAGGCAAATTCATTACAGCACTCCACTTGATGACGTCATACCACAGTCCGACAGACGCAGTGCGTAACCACAGTGAAGTGAACAGCCCACCAACACTCATAACCCAAATGCAGGAAGAAAGTGTATTCAAACACAAAACATTTCCAACGTTTCACCAGCGAGAACGTGATATACACCCGATCGTATTTTTGCGAAACTTCTCTGGAGTATTTCCGAACAGTTGGACAGACAAGCAAAGAATACAGTTTGTGACGGGTATATAACAGGAAATGCCGCCTTATGGGGAATTGAAATGACGGACAAGTGCAGGACCTATAATGAATTCGAGCGGATGTTTCTGAAGAAATTTTGGAGTGGTGGTGTTCAGCATCGCTTAAGAAAAGAAGTGTTCAATGCCGAAATGTTCAGTTCGAAACACAGTAGTCCCGGAACATATTTCGAAAAATATTTAGCAAAAATTAAATTCTGGGACTCGCCAATTACAAATAAAGACGCGATCAAGATTTTGAAAACTAAATTGCCCATCTCTATAAGGGAGAAATTAGTTAACGTTTCCGAGAACGATACCGAGGCACTTGTTTCCATATTGGACTCATTGGATTCGATTCGCGAAGACGCGGTAGCAAATGCTGGTGGCGCTCCGAGTGGAGTGGGCAGACGGAACAGTGGAGGTTGCGCGGCCAACAATGGCAGTGAGGGAAGAGCGCCGCTCACTGCCGACCGTCCGGCGGCTGCAGAAACCAACAGGTGTCGACCGGAGGGTAATAATAAACAGTGGGTAGCACACAACGGCCACAGTACGGAAACCCGACACACAATTATCCACAAAATCAGTACGGAAACAAACCACCACAGCAAGGAAACTATCAGGGCAGAGCAGTCTTTAACAGGACGCGCGAGTGGAAGTCAAATAAATGGCACGGGACAAGTGCAGGACGACAACATTTTGCTAGTAATGACAACACAATACACTACATGGCCCAGAATACATTTCGACCTCCGACAAATATTATTTTTTCCGGTCTCTCAAGTGATTATGCAGGAAATCCGAAGCCGAAACGGCAAAAGACTGCACGAATCTATTATGCGTAAAGTGGATCGAACACGGGACAAGAACCTTGTCCACCGCCCTTCGTGCCACAGTCACAACACCAACACGAAACGGAGGAGACGTTAAGGGCGATATCCGATAGGGAGAACCACCACAATCAGGAAAACTAGAAACAGCATTTTTAACATCAACAAGAAGCTGGTACCAAAACAGGCAGGCGTTGATTTCACTGACAACGTATACAAACCCCTTGTAAGAAAGTATTTGACAAAAAGGTAAATAAGGTTACTGAATACAGAGAAGGTGAGAGAATCTTACTGAGGACTCATTTTAAACCATCGTAAGAGGCAGCGCGTTTACGAAGGCCCATACGTTGTTGTCAGGAAGCCGCACACAGGAAGTTGCTTGCTAGCCGACCCCGTGACTGGAAGGATTAAAGGTCTGTTCCACCATAGTGACCTAAGAAAATTGCACAGTGGTAACACAAGAAAGAAATTTGCAGGTGTTTGTAGTACGAGGCAATTTCAAAGCACCATCAGAGAACAAGGTAAGTCGTCGACGTCGAATGATAACTCAAGAAAAACGACAAGCCAGCAGTTAGTACGTCTGGAGGCCATCGTGCAGTGCTCAGTGTGTGAGGAAAGTTTGTACCGATCTGTTAACTGAATACAGGTAAAGGAACATGGCAAAGAGAGAACTTAGTACTAGTTTTAAGTTAGTATGTAAGTATATGATGCATGCTCGTGTGGTAATCAGACCCCGGTATGTATAAATCAAGAGGAAGGAGTGGTCAGTGCTGTTCTCTCAGGTTTTATAATAAAGGATTTATTTCTTGTTGAGAAACTAAAGTCTCTCGGAGTACAAGTTGTACTCCTGTGTAAAATAAAGGGTCATAGCTTTTCGTGACTAGAATCAAAGAATAACAGAGGATATCGTAATGAGAGTGACACATTACCTAAAAAAAGGAGAGTAAATTATAATATGCTAAAGAACATGAGTAAGATCCGATGCTTAGAAGAAGTAATGTATGTGGAAAACTTCATTAGGAACAAAGTTTTAAAGTCTATGGCAGATAAGTTATGCTGACGCAAATTCGAAGGTGTAGCAAGTAAAAGAAGGGGTAGAGATAACGCTATATTATAAGTTCCATGGAAATATTATACTTAGGAAACGCCAGCCGCAAGACTAAATATAGCGATTAATAACAGGAGTCCGCAGACTACAGGGTCAAGTAACCAAGTAAACAATTGGTCAAACAAGCACATGCATAGAGGCGTGTAAATGAATCAATTATATTTTCTAAGTGAATGACACGCAAAAAGCAATTGCAGTAGCATTACCGCTCGCATTTTAATGTTTCTTGTTTAGCATGATAATTTTTATAATGTCCAGATTATTTAAATGCTGATTTTTCTGTTCCTTTATAAAATCTTATCCAAAATACCGACCCCTGATAATCCTTCAAACATCATATTCCAAGGATCACGTCGTAGAGATTTACTTATACTGTCTGAGCAAAGCAACTCACATGAAAAGCGTGTGGCTTCGCGACGAGATGAGTTAAATTTTGCTTGGTGAAGTGACCTAGAGTCGAGCCACTTGTTTGGCATGCAATTGAGTTTGTGGTCTCTGTAACGCGCGGTTAGTTAGTCATCGCCCGTATATTTTGAAGCGAATAGTATTCAGCATGCAAAAGGAGGCAGTCTATGTCTGGAGGCTGTCCTCAATTTAAATAACACAGTAAACACAATTAAATGGACATGTAAATGAAAAGAGTGATATAAAGAGGAGTGTTCTCAAAGAGGAAGACAATTAGTTTGTCTTTGAGACAATTAAAAATGTAATAAGAATTTGACGGTAAAGAATTAATGAAACAGGTAACTGAGTTTACAAGAGGAGACTGAAGAATAGTCTTAAGTGGAAGACGTAAATTCTAACTGGTAAGCAAGACAGAGCCATAAGAAAATGATCGACAGCAGTTCTGTACCGGACGTGGTCATTAGATTAAGAATATATGTCTGTATATATAAGCAAACTATTTAAATATTATTACTCAAGGTAATTTGTTATCCTTCTGTGATAGTGTTATTTTTGCAAAGAGAAAGTGAGATGAAGGACGACGTTTAGTTCACGAACGCCTATCAAAGTGAAACTTTGTGCGTCGAAAAGCGAGTCTGTGTGACGACTCTTTATACCACACCTTGTGTGCTTCAGTTTTATTTTTAACGTGTGCAACGGCCAGTGAATAAGTATGGTTCGCCATGCAGCCCTCGCAAGCCAGCAAAATAACTTCTTCTCGCTCACCTGTGAGTCCTTCACGGACAGCTGACGAGTGGTACGACGAGATGACTTCGTCCAGGCTTCGTCGGCGAAGCAACAGCAGCGATTCTCAAACAACGTGCTTTAAACGCAGCACGTTATTAGCGGACAACACAACACACAACCAATCTACGATTGCGCTCGTTATTCTGGCCGGTGTTGATCTGTCAACATTGCCGCGCGGCGGCGTATGACGAAGTAATGGATATTTGAAACTTTACAGAGTTCGTACGGAAAGATATAGGTGTTCATTCTTACCGCGCGCTATACGAGATTGAAATAATAGAGAATTGTGAAGGTGGTTCGATGAACCCTCTGCCAGGCACTTGAATGTGATTTGCAGAGTATCCATGTAGATGTAGATGTAGATGTAATGGCCGGGTCCGCGTGGCTCGCTTCGGCAATAATTGAGACTTCATACTACTTTGAAGGACATTGTTCTCTATGTACATAGAAAACATCATATTTTAGAGACTGAAAGAGAACGATTTGTATTAAGCAACGGATAAAATGGTCACGACTAGAATAAACTTCAGTCACGGTCAGAACGAGGTTGATATTTGCCTTAACTGCTGTCATAAACAAGAGCAGAGGTCAGTGCGAAATGAAAGAAAGAAAGAAATGGTCCTTAACCCATCCTGAACCCATTGTAATTAAACCGATAATTTTAAGTAATACAAATGCAGAGAATTCTCTATTTATGTTCCAGATTCCATGAGTTGACGGAGAATGGCAGATTCCATTCAGTGAAGTGGTAGAATAGGGACTCCCATAGTGAGCGGTTCTTGACAAACAATTCTACGGCACAGCGTGATCCACGAATCAATGTACAATGTGTGTAAAATAAGAAAGAATATTACGATGAAATAAACACGAGCCTATCGAGCTTGTAGAGACATTGAAAATTTGGAAAACGTGTGAAAGAATAATGAAAATGTCACGTCAATTTCATAGTTTGTAAACATTTTAGGATTATATAGGTACTTACACGTGTATGTATTTGTTTTCTCTGCGACAATACCTGTCATGTCCACTTAATGTATATAGCTCTTTATTGTGAATAGTAATACTTTCGATGTTGACGTAGACGTTAAGAAACCCTGTGACCAAAACAAAGATGCAGATGAACTGCACAGAGACAGTTTTTACTAATGATCTTAACAATGAATATTTTCTCTGTTATGGTAACTTTAGGAAACGTCAAGTGATACCACTATATGACTACTCAATTTCAGCAATGGACATGTATTTAATGCCACTAATGTTACGAGTGACATGGGGACGGAAGCAATACCTCCGGTATTCCTCTCCTCCTCATGGGAGGCAGCGTAATATTAGTATCTGTTTCGACAGCTTAAATAAACTTACATTCTACAATCTAACCCTGCAGGCTCATAAAAACCATACAGTTTGTGTAAAATTTTCTTAGATCGTCGCTGACCAGCGACAACCAGATATTTCAAAGAATACCTCTCGCGCCACAGCGCAGAATACGAATTGTTCATAAATTGTATCGATAGAGATCTTTCGTGTTTCTCATTTTTTGACAGCTGAAGAATTGTAATCCTCTCCTGTTACCACAGTCCTGCTATATTTTTTAAAGACGGAGGACGCGTATATGGCGTGGTCCGCAATCACTAATTAGTTGTTATAAAATATTACTATTGTGAGAATTTATGTGTGCAGCTAAGATGAAATGTCGAAAATGCTAAAGGACTTTAGTTAAAGAAACAGCCAGCAAGATATAAAATTGAAATGTATGGAGCCTATTGTTAGCAATACTGACTAAGGTAATTAGATTGGTTATTGTGCTCTCAAATGCTGTAGTGCGTGCTTATTACTTAAAGTATTTCTATGGTATCCATCTCTTAATAATAGCAACAGAATTAACGGTGTTTCTATAGTTTTCATACAGCTACCAGGGACCGACCGCATGTCGGCAAAAAGGCGCAGTTAAGGCAGGAGGCTCATTGTCATTTACCTTGTTTGTGATTTAAATCCAATTTCTTTTAACGTGTGGTGTAGTATAACAAAGAATTTCCAGCTCTGTCTGGTCCCTTAGGTTTCTCTGTTCGTAGTTGCTCTCTCTCGTATCCGCTTGTGGTCGAACATGATCACGACACAAATAAATTAAGTGGCAATGCGAACTCTGTTGTCAATCTTGAGAACGCTACGTCTTCTGGAAAGGATTTCAGATGACATATAAACTATCATATACAGTACTTAAGTTTTTGAAAAGTCTTTGCTCTTCCCGCCAAGAAGTGGTGCAAAGCTCACAACAGATTTCTGAACCTTCAGAAGAGAATAATAATTTAATCAAAATATAAATATAAAATAACACCACAAGTTGTAGAAAGTTGAATGTGAATGTAATATCTGCCAGAGTGTAGAAGAGAGTTTTCGTTTTCAGCTGATTCGAGTTGTAGTTTCAATATTTTGTGGAGGGGTTCATGTAAGAATAAGGACAGAGTGGTTGGGTGCTAATATTCTGCTCATAATCATCCTTTGAAATGTTTTTCCTACTATTTTATCTGTTAATGTAAGCAGGGAGTTTACTCTTACATGAACTCCTCCACAAAATATTTAAAGCAAAACTGAAATCAGTGAACACCAAATGTTTCAACCACTCTCTGACAACGATTGTATTCACTTTCAAGTTTGTATAACTCTCATACAGTACAGAAATAAACAAACATTAGTTTCCAGCATGTAATTCGTTAGGTTGGAAACATGTAGTAAACAAACCAAACAGGAAGAGACATGAACTGAACACACTATAGTTACGATTTTAAATGACAGTTTTCGGTGAAATGTCTACAGCTAGTGACAGACGAAAAACGAGCGAACGTCAAAACGAGGCGTCCAGGTGAGAGCAAACTCAGGTGTCTGCCAACAACTCGATTAACTGTAAGTAATCACTTATTCACGTAAAAGAAAGATGTGAACTGTTTTATAATCTGCAAGTATCACATATCAAAATGAAATTGAATCGTTCTAGATTCCACCGAAGTTGCCTTGAAGTAAAAGACGAAACGCGTCTGGAACAAATAAAGTATACTGCAGCAAGAAAAAAAGCGTTTGTTACTTGCCAAAGGAATTAATAATCAATAGCTGTAGACACTTAGCGAATTACATCTTATGACATACCATCAAATTAGTTTCAGCTTAACTTCTGTAGGTACATATAGGATATTGTAAATATTAACATGTCCCATTTCATTATAATTTTCATGTCACATGCTATTCCGCGAATGTTTGTCTATCGAAGCCGCAGTGTGCAAACGATATATGTCGAATGTGCGAATCTAAATCGATCACGCGAGTGTGGTGGCTGGCGTTATGATAAATTGTTTGTGAGATGTTAGGAAAACCCAAACGATTTATGACGGTAGTGAGTGGGATGTCCGGCATTGTAGACGTTTCTTCGGGCGATTGCCTCACGCGGAAGAATCTAATTCCATGCTTATACAATATAGAAAATTGTTTGAATTTTTGTCGGAAACGTGACACTCTACCCGTATTTTGGCGTGACATGACAACTCTACCCAGGTGAGGCAAAAAGGGAATGCTTCCCGAAGCATACACATCAAATGGACTTTCTCATGACGAAAACGTCGACGACGAGTGAGGTCAGTCGTTTCCTTTGTAATTACAACTATTGTAATAACGCTCTTTTGTCGTTGCTGTAGTGACCACTAGAAACATCCTCATAACGCCCGCCAGGAGTCGCGTGATCGATTTAGAATGGCACTTTCGGTACCTATCGTTTGAACCCATCGGCTTCGATAGGCAAACATTCGTGGAAATTACCAGCATTTCATAGCTGCCCGCTCGCCCGCGACAGCGCTTCGTCGAAAGTTCGTATTCGTACAGCCGGGGGTCCTGTAGCTGACGTCACGCTCAGCGCGTTCTGTGATTGGCGGCGCGGACCTGCAGCGCGGCAGTTGTTCCACGTGGGCAAACCGCGACACACAGCCGGCGTTTCCATGGCAACCGATTCCCTGCCGCTCGGCAGCCCTAGTGGGAACCGGCCGTAACTCCCCAGCGAGTAACGGCGGCTTTCTGACGTAAATGAAAACGGAATTTTTCTCAAAATCTGCCCACAGTTGAACGACGCGTCGCCTGCTAATTACGAGATACGTATCCATTCCCACATGTGAATCACACTGCTGGTCGCTAGCCAGTACTGTTTGGCACTCCACACATTCGTGGGTGGTCTTCTGTCACAGCCGGCTCCAGCTGATGCTACCCTAAACTTCTGAGGAGGAGTAGATTGTGTGAGAAAATCTTTCAGAAACGCGCATAGAAACTGTAAAAAAATACCATCAAAACATTTTTATACGCGCCAGTTAACGCGTGTGAGACTGTTTTACTAGGCTCACCTGGATGACACGCGTTGCGTGGCGAGAGGTGTAACTATTTACGCTCCACGGTTACGAAGATTCGTAACGGCTAGAAAGATTCATCTTGAGTGAAGGCGAAATCTTAACCATATACACATTATTAGCGTATGTTTTGTCAGCAGGCATCGGTTGTGAAGATGTAATAAAAAAAGTTGGCAGTATCATCTGTTTTGTACCGATGCAGGATTGAAACGCAGTGTGGGTATCTGTTTCATTTCGTGGCAATGTCTCCAGCAGTTATTTCTCTGTTTCGACAGATTGCATTTGTAACTGGCAACAGGCAAAAAAGGATGTATCGAGGACCTTCATACACTGCACATGTGAGAACAAAGGCCACATTCAAGTCAAACAGTAGTTCACTGGTAAGGCGGTAGAAAATTAAAACAAAAAATTGGTGTCGTCCATATTGTGTTGTCGTGTTCCTGGGCAGAGCCGGTGGCGAGAGCGGAGGCCGCCAAAGATTTAGTTTACGGTGGACGACTGCGTTATACGCTGCCCTGTTGGCTTATGTACAGTTTTGGACACACACCATGTTTCATACCTTCGACCAGTCTCGGAATTCTGCCGCAGTGTCCTTCACATTACTGCCATAAGTTAAAACACCCTTATAACGATGCTGTATGGCAAGCTTCGCACAACCAGCGCTGTTCAAACTGTTACTTTTCTACGAACGTTACACACACACGTCACTGACTCCCAGCCCGGCCATCCGCCTACATTCCGCCACTTCACTGGAAAGCCAGCACGCGATATACAAAATTGCGAAACCAACATCACATTCGCATAGTGACACTGTGCTGGTAGTGAGCACATTTAGACATTAATCGCAAATGCAAGTCGCAGTATTGCAGGAGCTGAGTCCATCTTTCCGTTATTCTCCGTCTCCTGCAGACCATAGAGCTCTGTCGCTGCATCAGCGGTCGATTGTTGCTGCTGGCGCCACGGAATGATGGCAGTAAAACAGAGACTTTCGCCGGAGTAACTGGGATTCTATTAAATGAATAAAAAAGTAAAGAAGTAACACACATGACAGCTAGCAGTGAAACTGCACGTTCCTGGTACTTTAATGCGATTTTAAACGATAAATTACCTAGTGGGACTGAATTAACAACTATACACAAACCCGGAATTTAACTTAGCGCCGTCCACATACTAGCTCACTAAAGTTATCGTCCTCGCCAAATTTAATTTTACACCCAACTGACTTCGACTATTCATTATGAACTACACTTAACCAGCCAGAGCATTTCCTGTTCCCACACAGGAATGATTTTGTAATTATCTCTACGTGGAATTTGTATGTAACCTTATAAAGGGAATACTTGGTACAAGGGCGAGCCAAATTACGTACCGCATAGTGTGAATAGATGTTGCAGTTTTGGCGCCAATAGATTTAAGTGTCAGCAAGTCTTTTCTGAAAGTATTTGTATGGAGTGTAGCCATGTATGGAAGTGAAACATGGACGATAAATAGTTTGGACAAGAAGAGAACAGAAACTTTCGAAATGTTGTGCTTCAGGAGAATGCTGAAGATTAGATGGGTAGATCATATAACTAATAAGGAGGTACTGAATAGAAGTGGGGAGAAGAGGAATTTGTGGCACAACTTGACTAGAAGAAGGGATCGTTTGGTAGGACATGTTCTGAGGCATCAAGGGATCGCCAATTTAGTACTGGAGGGCAGCGTGGAGGGTAAAAATCGTAGAGGGAGACCAAGAGGTGAATACACCTAGCAGATTCAGAAGGATGTAGGCTGCAGTAGGTACTGGGAGATGAAGAAGCTTGCACAGGATAGAGTAGCATGGAGAGCTGCATCAAACCAGTCTCAGGACTGAAGGCGACAACAACAACAACGACAATAAAGCACAAAGTGCCAAGACTTGCTGTGGATGTCTTCCATCACAGAGCTGTAGTGACTGCGAAGTCGTTGACGAAATCTTAACGGTGACCACAGCGGCTGAGGCGCGTTTACACACAGAGGTGACGTATTTCGTTGCATTTAATCATTTCGCCATATTTTACATTTGAAACGTCAGTATCTTATCTTCGTATCGATATAATCAAACTATACGCTTTGTATAATACTTCTGTACGAGCGGCATGATTATAAACAATTTTACTTTAAATTTATATCGGGTACGTATTCGTTAGTTACCGTACTTCCTCTTTCTGCAGTCACTTAGCGTCAAGCAAACTACGTATACCTTTGAAACTTGGGCCGCTTTTACCAGGTACGTCTGTAGAAGTATTAGGTACGTAACATGTCTTAATGATTTGCACTCAAAACGTCATCTTCTACGAGAAAGACAGACGTCAGTCCGTGGTTCTGTTTAAGAGGAAGGATGTAATCCCTCCCTACTTGAGGCAGCGAACTAATTTCCGAAACTGCACCTGCAGCAGAGTCTGGCGCATCCTGCCCAGTACCGTGTCCCGGCCACAGGTCGGTCACGCCGTTTTAGTTCTTTCCACAGAGCGCCGCGTCGCCGCCCACAGGTTACCGCCTGCTCCTCCTCCTCCTCCTCCTCCTCCTACGTAACACAGCTCGCCCGCCCTCCGCGGTTCGGAGTTTCCGCTTCGAGATGCGCCAGACAGGCGGTCGCTCCCAGCCCGTGGCTCGCGACCGCTTTCTCTGCAGCTCGCCCCCGACTGTCAACTCGCGTCTCTCTCCATTCAGATAGATATCGCCTCTTCCAGCGTCGCGCCTAAATGCTTATGCCTCTTGTTAGCCCATGCCACGAATGGTAGTTTGTTTTCAGAGGTACTAAAAATGAGTAGCGCAACGTATTAAGTTGCTGAAAGCTACACTTCGTTGGGAGTGGGCTCGAACAAGAACATTCAAATCATTGCTTTGAGACCAAAATGTCCCGTGTAGTGTTGCAAACTCAGATCAAATGCTTTTCCAAAGCAAATCAAAAGATACATTTATTTTATGTTTTCAGTACATATTTCTTTCAAAGCGCTTGCCAACGCTTCGCTCGAGAATGAAGGCAGTCTGACTGCGTTGTACGATACTGTCTGGGTCTGCGTGGAGGCCGATTTGAAATCCCAGCTGCCTGTCTCTCTGACCAGGCTGTCTTGTCCATAACAGTTGTGAGGTGCCGGGGCTAGCAGTGTATTTAACACTAAATTCTAGAATCTACATATGTAAATGATACTCTAAGCCCCCCCTATTCCAACTCCGACTTTTGCTGTTGCACATGGATTAAAAAATATACGCGAACTGACTGTAATCAACCCTGCAAGTGGAGTAGAAAAGAGTTTCGCACCTGCAATAATTTAATTTGATAAATAAGTTAAATAAAGGAAGGTTTCGTTAACGTAGTGAGAAATGATGGGTTGCTCTACCGATTAACAGAATGAAAGTTCTGTCCAAAATAACAATATGATTTATTAAGACTAAACATAAAATAATAAACAAAAACACATGAAACATTTATAATACATCAAATTGGCTCAAATTGGATACTCAAACAAACGCTGTGAAGGAGACGTTGTCCCTAAACTAGATTGTGAGGTTTATGACGAAGTGGTATGTGGAGCCAATTCCTTGCCACTCAAATCTTAAGAGAGACACACAGCTAACCCAACATTAATTGCTGCTACTCAAGACAGAACAAAGCTAGAAAAAGACGAACAGGCGCGCTCTGCTGAGCTCTGATTATCACCTAGGAAAATCCCTATCTGCCGGTGCTGCGGACATACATTACCAAACTGTCTTCTTAACTGCCAGAACACGATCTGGCGTACCGGAGGCGATGGCTGGTTGCTTCGACGTCCTCGACCGAAAGGCGAGAGCCGACTACCCGTGAGCACCCGTACAGGCCGAACACAGAACATTCCCGCCCCCACGACAATGGCCGTGGTTAAACGTTCCAATCAGCAACTCGAAAACCGGCGGAAAATTCCACTCCATTGCCAGAGCACTACCATTCCACCAATGGAGATTCTTGGCGCCAATTTCTGCACTGATTTTGCTACGTCACGGAGCTATGCCCTGAGCAAGCCAATCACAGTTACTATTTTGCAGAAAGCGCGGGAATTTTCCCGCCACAACTGCCTGGGTACACAAGTCATTCCCACGCCTCGCTGGTAGCCCGCCAGAAAGTGTTTTCGCTAAGTTTCTGCGAAGTAACGGAACCTCTATCCCAGCCGCTACTTCAGGCCCCTGCGGGCGTGTCTCTTGACAATGTCGGCGTCTGGAAAGCATTCACTCGACTCCCTCACACCCGTCGGCTTAACCCTCTCGAGATCAGCTGAGCCCGCCTGTCACCAGACCACCTGGGTGACGAGTGACGCTGCGTGGGAAGTCCGCGTGTGAAGGAATAGCAACTTTTCACCGCATGCAATTAGAGACGAAAATCGTAAGATAGAAATATGAGAGGGGGTTCATGCCACCTCTCACAGTTTTTTAATTTTACCTTCTTTCATGCTAATAGGCTATGGCTTTCCGTCATCGCCCACAAGAACAGATATCGATGTACGAGTGTTCTGCGACTTCGGGCAGAATCAGCCATGTGAAAAGACGTATTCGGTTGGCGGCTAAAGTGTGCGTCATTTACAACGGTGGCCGAGTTTAGGTTCGTTCTGCGCATCTGACGTCACAAAACACAGTCGGCCAATGAACAGAGAACGAGGTTGCCAGAGCTCGGCTGCAGTGCAGAGCAAAGACGAGTGTCTTCAGTTTTAGAAACGTTCAGTCATAAATAAAGTAATTGAAAAAAAGCAATGTCTCGATAGCAGACTTTCTATAAAAGAAAGTTCGGAAAAAGCATTCTTTATGCCAATTGCTTCATATTCCCGCGTCTGGGCGGGCATGTGCGAGCCGCCAAGATAAAAAAAATTGAACTATAGCGTTGCAGAAGACGTTAACTGCAGAAGGTGCTATAGAGGATGCAGTGTAACCGTTGGCCGACAGATGGCAGTACGTGTCTTGCAGTGTTACGCAGTGATGAAGCAGCAAGATGTAACAAAGGAATAAACAGTTCAAAAAAGAATAATACGTGTACTGGACACCATGCTGCCACAGAAACAAGAAGGGCATTGTATATAGTAATGCAAACAGGACTTCTGATAGCTTTATGTACACATTTATAAATATAGAACGGAGGAGAAATGTGAAGTGTAAAACCCGAAGTACATTTTTTGTCTCTCTTCCTGTTCTGGAAAAGGAAACATATGTTAACATTCGCTTTTATTATGCTTAAGAGAATATGAAATATGACGCTATTAAAAAATCGGCTATTTTTATAGTAGTAAGTGGGTAGGTTGAGCGCACTCTTGGACAATTTCTGTTGATCATTCTGCGAGCAACCCCAAGCCACCCGCAAAGTGAAAATTCAAGAAAGACTTTCGAAGAGCCCAGAAGGTCCGCCGCAGTGGCAGAAGTAGGAAAAAGTTTCACATATTGAATTCCAGATCATGAAATTCATTGTCTTTAATTTTAAGCCTCTTCGTCACCTTATATCTCATTTTCATCTGTCCAGCTTCAAAAAATTCAACGTCCCAATCAGTAATTAATTTAGCATATCTATTTGGCAAAATAATTTTAAAGTCATCACTAAGCCGTATACAAGTTCGTTCTCTGTATCTAGTGTTTAAAATGTTCACATCCAGTAACGTTATGCAGAACGCCTACCTGTAGCTCACTTAGATTTTTAATCTCTTTCGTGCTGCTTGCATTGTTGAGCTTCTTGATGAGAGTCTACAATTTGCACAGAAAATTTTTCAGTATTGAATATTTTTTATGCTATAAATGGACTCAGACGACAACAACAATGACACTGTTGAAGAGCTAGCAAACAGACCTGAAGAAGAGGTCGATCATGAAGATGACAATACTTTTACTGTTGAAGAGCTAGCCGAAATGATATGCAACAGACCTGAATTATAGTAACTTTTTGATCAGAAGATGAATTCGACGATAATGAATATGTTGACTATACTGATTATGGAGAAGGTTACAGTAATGCGCCCAGTCTGACTGCGTAGTGTCCGTACGGCAGTGTATCTGCTCCATTTTCCAGGACATGTCTTCCGTTGTCATGTGGGCTCAGCGCCTTCTTGTTTATTTCAACTGAGTAGATTTCGTGTCTTTCACTTCGAATCATGTTAATCCTTCTCTTCCAAGCTGATTCTATTTTTGACCACACATTTCTTGACTCGTTTAGACTTTTTCTGTATTTTATAATCATCATAAGCGTACAACTTCGCCCCTAGGCCACAGAACTCTTCCATTACTTTTTCCTAAAACTTTCTTGCTTCCTCGTGGAATACCATAAACGTTATCTGCCGGATAATCACTCGTATCAAAGTAATCAATCATCGATTTGATGTCCTCGTAGAAGTCTTCAGTCTGAATGTTGTATATGTAGCTGTCCAGCTCAATATTTTCCCCACCATTTGGCTTCATTGTACTGTAATGAAAGTCATACATCAGTTCTTTAAACAGATCGAGTATGGTCATTCCAACATAGGCTTATTAAATGTGATAGAAGCAAGATTTTCATTAAATGTAGTTCTACCTTTAAAGTTTAGCTTTGCCACAAGTTTATCACATTTTTCTCCATCTGATACAAATTTTATGTCTACTCTGTTTCTTATGTTTTCCATCGTCTTGTCAAAGACCGAGTTATTCATCAGCTTACAGAAGTCTTTCTCGAAGTCGTTTGTAGCCTTAGTCCTCATCTGTGTATTCAGATTTATATATTACTTCAACTAGTCAGACTGCTCAAATTTTCATACTCTGTGTATTTTTGAGAGTTTCATTCCCAGAGAGAGGCACTGTTTGAGATTTCTATAGTGAGCCACATATTTCTGTTTGTCACTCAGTGTAGTCAACAATTTGCTTTCTTTAGTTCCACGAACAATTTTATTTTCAGGAGCGAGTGGTAAATCTTTATGTAAATCGTGCAGCTCCTTCGGATATTCCAGATCTACTTGGAATATGTTTCCCTCTTGAGAAGTGTTTGACATCTCGCTTATTTTTGCAAAATCAAAGCTTTCTGGATCATCCCACTCGAATTCCCCATAAGGCAGATATTGACTCATAGCCCAACCATACAGACTGTTTGCGTCCAAATATGTCAGATAATTTGATGTCTTGTCAGCATCAAAGTCCTTCACATACTTTTGCAACACTGTTATGTTCCTCTTCGTATGCCCTTTTCGACCATCAAAATCATGTCATAGTCATGTAGCAAATCAAGCGGCTGCTGGGTCGTTTCCAACATAGCATCCCACGACACACCAGGAGCTGTAAAATACCAAGATGGATCCAAATCATAGGCTGTCATACAGGCTTTCCTGAAATTCTAGAAGACATCAGTCAGTAACAGCACATCAGTTTTCACATACAGATCATGATGATATTCGCCAAGATTTTTCATACCAAATTTTTCCCAGACCATTTTTGCATGTTTTTAATCTTCATCACATATTTCACAGTCGTTCAATTTGTTGTAAAGCTCTTCTTTTGGTGGTAATTTTGTCTCTTCAAATTTCTTCCAAGAGTCCATATAATCGTATGGCTATACACCTTTTCTGATCGCTCAGTTCTTCTGGGAAGAATTTTCTGATGTTTTTCAGCTGTTGTGTAGTCAAATTCGATGAAAGTTTGTGAAGTGACAAAGCCATAAATTTAAATGTGTCAGTAAATCTCATCTTCAAATTAGCTGTTCTCTTCCCAAAACTGATGTATCTGTCCTCATTGTTGGGTATTAAATCTATCTTTTTCTTATCATACCCAAGTTCTTTCACAGATGCGAATTGTACCCGGACAAGTTATCCAAATAAATCGGTACAAACTTCGGATGTGTCAGCTGAAGATTGCGACTGTTGCACAATGGACCAAAGTATTTTCCAGTCAAATGATCATCATGACGGACCTTTTTTATTTTTTCTCGTGTAGTGGCGTGCGCATGGTGTACAAGCTGTAGATTCTACATCTACATCTACATCTATATACATACTCCGCAATCCACCATACCGTGCTAGGCGGAGGGTACCTCGTACCACGACTAGCATCTTCTCTCCCTGTTCCACTCCCAAACAGAACGAGGAAAAAATGACTGCCTATATGCCTCTGTACGAGCCCTAATCTCTCTTATCATTGTGGTCTTCCGGCGAAATCTCAGTTGGGCGGCAGTAAAATTGTACTACAGTCAGCCTCAAATGCTGGTTCTCTAAATTTCCTCAGTAGCGATTCACGAAAAGAACTCCCCTTTTCCTCTAGAGACTCCCACCCGAGTTCCTGAAGCATTTCCGTAACATTCGCGTGATGATCAAACCTACCAGTAACAAATCTAGCAGCCCGCCTCTGAATTGCTTCTATGTCCACCCTAAATCCGACCTGATAGGGATCCCAAACGCTCGAGCAGTACTCAAGAATAGGTCGTATTAGTGTTTTATAAGCGGTCTCCTTTACAGATGAACTACATCTTCCCAAAATTCTACCAATGAACCGAAGACGACTATCCGCCTTCCCCATAACTGCCATTACATGCTTGTCCCACTTCATATCGCTCTGCAATGTTATGCCCAAATATTTAATGGACGTGACTGTGTCCTCTACGTTCTTCAGCAGTCAATGTACTCATTTCTTCAGCTTCAGAGTAAATTCTTCCAATCTCTTCGACCTCTTGCTTCATGCATTTTGTAAACTTTTTATGGCAGTTCGGACCTCTGTACACGATGGGGTCTTTATAGTGTCCATTCACGTATCTGGTGTAGCAGCAGAATCCACATGGTTCATGTTTTTGATATTTCACCGTAGACGAACTTTCTAGATTTGGCTGGCAACTATCCATCTTCAACAGTAAGCTTCCAAAATCGGCATAAATTACGAATGGGACTTTCTGTGTATTTCGATAATTTTCAAAACTAACATATGACCCTCTCTTCGGCATTTCCACTTTTAGTGGCTTGTTAACTAAACAATTTGATGTGTGTTCATCCAACCTCTGCGTGCTGTTGAATTGAAGCAAGCACATGTCATAAATAAATTTTGCTTCTTCATGTTTATTGATTTGATTCGAGACAAGCCGAGATAGATTCTGTATGTAAGAATAGTGTGCATTATTTCCTTCCTTCAAATACAGGAGATTTACATGTTTCTCTCTCTTACTTTTCGTAATTTTCAGTGGGTACACTTGATAGTTGTCATCAAACGAATAGACCTTGACGGATACATCGATTCTGCTCTGGATTTCCGGAATATGACCAACCAGTACAGGAAACTGAACATTCTCAAGCTTCTGATCCAGATCAAGTCCAACACTTTTATATTTGGTTACCCTTTCTGAATTTTTATTTACAGGATACAGCGTAAATTTTATAGCCCCCAGAAAACACCCCTGATCATTATTTTATACGTTGATGCAAGCTTTTCTATTTTTGATTTTATATGGTAACTCGATGTAGGATGATCCTCCCAATGGAACACATCTATTAATTCCTAACTGAAGTCCAATAATTCTGTTTAGTGACCATCCCGATCCGCGAGCTTAAAAATTATCCATTTTTGACAAGACATTTCGTCTAGCGAGCCTAAATTTTGAAGCTAGCTCGCCTTCATTTGTAACCCCATAGTTTTCTGCCTGGAACTGAAATTCCATAACATTTCCGTCTGTTTGCATCTGGTACTCACAAAAAAGTTTAAAATTAACTTTCAATCCGCGATGTTTTCTAAGATTATGCTTGACAATTCGCATAATTTTCGACTTTACTGCGGCCGAGAAATGACCAGGCTCAATTGTGTTGATGTTGTTCTCTAAATTTATGGCTTGCAGCCTGTTCGCAAACGCCGTATCGACGACATAGTCTGTAACCGTGTTCCCGTCTCTCGGCTTCTCAAATAAATTCGTATAGAAGGGGAACAATTTTTCTTCATTAGTACAGACGTTAGTCTCGAAAATCTCATCATCGCTTCCAATTTTAGAAAAAGGTAATCGCTTCCAAAGATTGATCTGGCTGGCGCATCTGCTGTCGTCGATGTCTAATAATAAAGCTAATTAGATCAGCTTTACTTAATTTACTATACCCACTTAAATTATTCCTCTTACAACAATCGCATAGTTGAACGACTGTGAGGTTCTCCATTTATCCTCTCCAAAAATCGTAAAGTTGAGCAACTCTTAATGGGTGGTCTTCAGACCGCCTCTCCATTTGGCTGCCTTTTAAAGGAAATAAGAAACAATGGACGTGCAGACTCAATTCTTATTTTGCCTTTTATTTTTCATATTTTCTAATATACATTTTTTTACGTCTACTATCATGTTTATCTTTATGTGAAGGATTTCTGCAGAAACAACTTAAATCTTTAATTTCTTGACAACCAATACACGCTGCAGCTGCTTCAGAAGATGCTTTATCTGTTTCCATCCACAGCAATACTTTCGAACGTTCTGCACTCGCAGTTCGCCGTAAATGCTCTTAAAAGAAATATCTAGCAATGTTTTCTCCACATACACAAGGAATTCGGTTTTCATTGTAATTTTGTAGATGAAATTTGTTTGAACACTGTCTACACATTGGTCTATAACCATCTTTCGTGTATTTGTGTGTACGAAAACTATCAGTCGATTGCTCAGTACTGCAGTGTTTACACAGTTTGGTGCGACTGTCAAAGCATTCTTCAGCGGCAGCAGTCTTAGGACCGCGTCCAGGCTTAGAACTGTATTCAGAGTGCATCTGCGCTTCCATCTGTGTAGGAAAAAATTCATTAGAAGAAAGTAAAATTTTCTAATTTCTGCACTGTACTTTCAGAATATTTATTTCCTTAGGAACCAATTCCCTGCATTCAACGCCAAACAAAAACAGATGACTTGCGCCAGCTCTGACAACTTTTATTGTGAATTCATTATATTCGTAAAAGTATCATCCATGAAAAAATACAACAACCCATTAATGTACCCAAATGCAGAAGTCATTTTAGTCGGCAATCTAGGAAATTCTCTATCTATAACTCCTGGCGATTTATATGTAAAACTACACTCATCTAATTCCGCGTAGAAAAGTTCATTAAAAGATAAAAACTTTCTTCCTGAATTAGTGTTGACTACACCATTTAATAAAAAGTTTGTTCGTAATCCTGTACTAGATATTGATTTTGGATACCCTGGAATTAATTGTAATGTGTATAAATTCATCATATATGTCGTGTTGCCAACAAATAACACAACTTCGCTACTTGGTCATTGATATATTATGTCAATTTTTTGGATATTTTGGGGTAAGAATGTTAACCAACTGCTTACCAATTGTGGCTTATTATCACCTATTGAAACCCAGTTCTTGAGAAAAATGTATGGACCCCGATTACAAAAAGTAAGTGATCGAACTTTTTCATTTGACACAATGACTCAAATTGTTCATTTGGTACAGAAGGCTGTGTTGATGGTGGCTGAGCCGGTATCGTTGGCTGTGTTATTCCGTACAAACTTTGGACAGCATCAATACCATCTTGAAATAATTACATGTGTGAGCCATTATAGTATGGATACATTATTGATTCATAAACACCTGAATGATACGAGTGGGCCAGTTTCGTGAACTAAGACTTTAGATAAATTTGTCAGATGCTTTGGTGTATTTTTGTTAATTTCTGAGTACCATTAGTCATCATCGTCCATGTGTATTTCTAACGGATCATTCTTCTTATTTGGAAAAAATTCATGGCCTAACACATTTCCTTTTCCGTGCGGATCCTTTGGGCAGCGATGACCATATATTTCATTTTTATGTAGCCGTCTTTTATTTGAAATTGAAATATCGCTGTTGTTATTGCTGAGGTGAATTTTAATATCAGTATATTTTTCCCATACATGGAATGCTTTCTCTGTTATTTCTAGCACTTTCTTTGTTCCTCCTTTATAGAACCACCTTATATTCTTCTTATTCCGTTTATACATAGTAGTTCTAGAACTACCAAATGAATCTTCTACACCGCATCTAGGTTTCTTCATGAAATTTAATGTTTCCTCACTTAACTCGCCAGTTGTCTCGAGAGTGTTGGAATAACATTAATGATTCTCTTAACAGAGCGTCAGCTGAAGCAGCCCTAAGCCCCTGCCCATCTGGACTGTCCAAGTATCCATAATGAGATAAATACTCAACTGCTCTGCTCTTCTCACCTGGCTGCAGGCCGAAGCCTGGCGCAGCCCAGAAAGGCGGCTTCAGCTGCTATTTTCACAAACAGCAACAGCAGACTGCGTCCGGGCCTCATTTAGAAAACTTTCTTTTCCACAGGTTAACTATTTAACCGCTGAAAAGGGTGTTTTGGTCGAACGACATTTTATGCTTCATTCACTGTGGAATTTCAGAGTGCGCGCTCCTGGACTCTGGAAAATTCAGAAGACATTTCGCGCTTTATTCATTATGGAATTTCAGGGTGAATGTTCGTACACCGTACAAAATTAAAAAAGAATTTCGTGCTTTATTCAGAGCCTGCGCTCCCACAATCTGCTGAATTAAGAGTTTCACGCTTTATTCGTTATGGAATTCCGGGGGTCAAAGATACGTCCCCTGCAGATATAGCTAAATCTTGACGAAAGTCGATGTCCGATTCATTTATGAATGCAGAGATTATATCTTCATCATCATCAGGATAACATACAGATAGGAAGAATGAAAGCGCCAGTTTCCTCATTCGTACTGTTCGGTAGTGTTATATGGAAATAATTTCTAGTAGATTTGCAAAAAAGTATACGAAAATTTGAAGGGGGACCGCCAGTTCTCCTTAAGAGTATCAAAGCGTTACCCTTCAGAGGTAATGAAAAGTCGGCTATTTTTATCAATGAACCAGCGACAACTAAAGCAGTCTTGGACTACGTCCAAGTTGGAAAGATTTCCCGTCTGTAGTTTCGAATTAATTCGAGAAAAGCAGTATGGTTTGGACTTGGGAACATGGTTTAATGACATATGACGCAGTCAAAGCCTGCTTCAGCTGGCGCCGGGTGTCTCTGTTTGAAGAGAAGAATGTTCTCACCACGAGCGACATTCTAGCATTTTTGTATGGAAATCCAGCCGTGGAAAATTCCCACGCATGGAATTTTGACACAATTTAAAGTCGCCTACAACCATACGACAGTTTCGATAGCGGTGAAATGGCGCTACCACACCAAATTTATCTGTGTGTACCTCTTCATGCATAATAAAGAAGTTGAAAATTTTAATTATTTTTTACAAATCTATAAAAAAATATTCTTTTAAATGGCAGCTTCTAACGCAATTGTTGCAAGTGCAGAATCGGCTATCCTGAACATTTTGGAATTCATTCAAGAGAAGAAATGGTTCAAATGGTTCTGAGCACTATGGGACAACTTCTGAGGTCATCAGACCCCTAGAACTTAGGACTGCTTACACCTAACCAACCTAAGGACATCACACACATCCATGCCCGAGACAGGATTCGAACCTGCGATCGTAGCAGTCGCGCGGTTCCAGACTGTATCGCCTAGAACCGCTCGGCCACTCCGGCTGGCCAGGAGAAGAAGTATCAATTAAATCCAGGAACATGGTTCACCGACATTTTGGTTCATTTCTTCAATCAAGAAAATTACTGACAAACGACAGTTTGTGTTTCATGCACCATGGAATTGCAGAGGATCTGAGCGTATCCTCTGAAGATATTAAAACTGTTAAAAAGAATTTGATCAAATAGTTGAATTATTAGAATCTGGAGTACACTGAAATCAAACGCGATGATCCTCTCGCTTTTAAGAATGAATACATCCAGAACGAAGCCAAACTATTTACACCGAACAATTTAAGCAAAAGGACGTGGATTTCTCTACATTTGCGAAACTTGAGGAAACTCATCGTGGCTCTACGTACAAAAGTCGCTGACGGAATCAAAGATTACTGTATCACAATCGAAGACATTTTGGTTGATTACCTTAACTATACAGAAGAGTATGAACGCATTCGACTTTCAAAACAGACTCTCGATCGAGTCAAAAGAGAAAGAAGAATTAAGACAAGAGGACAAAAGATTCGAACAATTCAACGTGAACATGAAGGTCTTCATAGAACAAGTCTAACAGAAAACAGAAAATGCTTACATCTACATAGATACTCCAATAAGGTACGCTTTAATCAACAACTTTAAAGTGGGAAAAACAGAGAATTTGTCTATACCAGATTCGAGTTTTAATTCTTCACACAACGAGCAAGATAAATTTTATATGTGCTTCTACGATAAAGTACACGTCCACAAAACAGAAAAGACGATTCATGAGTTATTTGGCGACTTCAGAGAAAAACATAACAAGGAAATCTTTGTTTTACATTACACACCAGTGCTCGAGATTGTTAAACTAACGATCAAAAACATAAACGAGTCTTTAGACTACATTAATGATCTAACTAAAGATCAGTTAGAGGCTGTGTACTCTTCAGACCCGATAAACTCCGAAGAAGTGGAATTATTTGATGAAGAAGAATTGAAGGAGAAAATAAATCAAGCTCTTTGGCGTCTATTGAAGACCTGCGTTTAACTAGATCAGAATTGTTGGATCGAGTAAAAGTTGAACATCACATTAACAACACAGAGATTCGGAATTGCTTCAAAGAACTAAAACAATGGAAAAGCAGTAAAGAGCCGATTGCAGATAAGGAAATTAAAATTACGGTCACTTGTTAACCGGCCTGTCCGCAGGACAAAACATGGCGGCTGCGGAGGCAGCGCCAGCTAAAGCAGGCTGAGCACTGCGTCAGCGGCCGCTGAACTGGTAGCGCCATTTCAGGACTGCAGGAGTGTAAACGGAAATCCATCTTTCTCCGTCCGATGACGCAGCCTAAGCCAGCTCTAGCTGACTTGCCTCTTATGGGGTGACGTGTCGTTACTCTTTAAGTTTTCTAATGGTTTCCGTCCGCTGACGCAGTCTGAGACTGGCGCAGCCAGAGGCTGGCGAGAGCCGCCAATCACCGACTGTCACTTTATTCACCCAGCTGTTGTGCGAATGGTCGAAACCCAACCACTTAACATAAACATTACCTCCTTTCTCAACGAGATACACATCTGGATATTTCGTCTTACGCAGTTCGCACTCATAAAAATTTCGTCTCACTTCTTCACCATCTAAAGCCTTCAATTTAAATGTGATTGGGGTGGAATGGACAACAGACGCAATTTCTAACATTTCTGTTGGCCAGTCGGCAGTGTAGCCCTTCTCAAAAGTCTTTTAAGTTTACTCATCCTCACTTTGTTGCCAATTTTAAATTCGGGCTCAGCATCCGGCCTTTGGCAAGATTTTTTCAGCCTCTTCATCTACATCTCTCGGAGCCATTTTAATAGTTGAATCTCTCACGGTGTTGTGTTCGCCAACTAGTTTCGAGAGTAGAGCGACCCATTTATAATTTCCTTGAAGAGCAAATCTCTTCCACATCTTAAGTGCTCGGTCGACAACAGATGCTTTCATCTCTGTTAGGGTCGTATAGCGGTTAATGTATTTTTTCCATCATCTCTTGAAAATCTACGTTATAGAATTCTTTCCCGTTGTCTGTCTGCAGATTTTTTGGTCTCCTGGCGATGAAAATTTTTTCGAGAACATCATCCACATTCTTGCCTGTTTTATTCTTGATTGGGGCGGCCCAGGCAAATTTAGAGAAGACAACGGTCAATAAATACTTGTATCCTCGATTTATCTCTGAAATTCCTTTCAACTTCCCAGAGTCCGACTAAGTCGGCTTTCCATAGATCATCAACTCCAAAAGGGACTACGTGTCTTGGTGTAAAATGTTTTCTCATCCGTTTATGTAGTTCATTAATGATTTCTTCACGAATGGAGGTGGGTAATTCACCCGCCTTTTCACCGACTGCTGAAGCAGACTCATAAGGGGGGGACCGATTTGTTCCCCCCTTCACCGCCTGCTGTCTGAAGACTGTCGCCGCCACGTTCGCCTACAAAATTCTTTTAACGAACCTACTCTTTGTAGTTTTACACACTGTGCAAAGACCGTTAATCCTCTGTCTGCCGTTTTTAGTTGTTACTCTGTGGGGATTATGGGTTTCAGTAAATTTTTTGCACCTCAAACAACAAATATGATCGCTCTGAAGAGCTGAGTGCGAAGCTTGATCGTCCGTTTCAATAGATTAAAAAATAAAATAGTCTGCTGCCGCTGTCATCATCATTTAATTCACCAAACATGATTAATTCACCTGAAAGTCTTCACAGATTCATTTAGAGATATAAGTATTTTATCTTTCTGTTTCATTTCAAGTGATGTATTATCGAACTGTGTTGGACATAAAATTCGTAGTCCATCAACGTCGCATCTTTTTGTCTCTATTTTAAAATCAGTGGGTGACAGGTCACGATTTACATTGGCTCCAAGTAAAATAATTCTCTTGATTTTTACATCAAACCCAAATGTGTATTTCAATATTTACGTACCAGTATTAAAGTCAAATTTCAGTTTATGTTTGTCATACATTCTTTTCTGAAGATCACTTATTTGACTTGGATATGGCGTTAAATCTGCCTTTGAAAAATAATCTTCAAAAGCTTTTCCTACTTCATTTTTTGTGAAGAAATGCTTTACAGCGTTGTAGTTACCTTGATGAATCTGATTAATTTTTTCATTAAGATGTGTAGCAGTGGCATAGTTATTGAACTGTGTTAGAATGCTTGTGTATTCAGGTTTTGTAACATATTCTTTCTCTAAGAACTGTTTCGTAACAGAATCGTGACCACTTACCGGGTCTTTTATGTCTACGATTCTTCTGCCTTTAGCTACTTTAAAGATGGCGCGTAGTCGCAGACTGAAGCATGCTTTAGCTGACTCAAGTTTTGTTTTTAGATCAATTTCAGCTGCCCCTGAATGCATTGGACGATCTTCACCCTGAGGCAGCAGTTTATTTCCAAACATGCCCATTTATTAAACTCAGAATTTCACTAAAGTTGTAATTATCACACAATAGTTTCAAAACAAACAGACACAAATGGCCACACATCGAAATTTTGAATTCGTTGTCCATTATAATACAGCTCCTTTGAACCGAGATATTTAACTAATTCTTCGGGGATGTTTCCCCCAAATGAATCAGAAACAAATTTTTTACCATTATTCTTATAGTAGCAAATCCAGTGAGTGCCAGCATGATCAGATGTATCCAAATTAACTATTCCAGATTCGTGGGCAGACGCTGGACTGCGCCCTGGTGATCCATCGATCATAAAAACGCCGCGAAAGTTTTTGATTTTCAGCTGTTTAACTAATTCTTCTATGTCACAGTTAGGCAAAGGCTCGGCATACTTTCGAATTATTTTTTAGAATTTTTTTTTCCTTTCTGGCTTTTTTTCTCCATTTCCAAGTTGTGTCTTTTCTGTTCTTCTAGCTCTTTATCAGCTTTCTTCTCGAAACTTCCTGGCAGATTAAAACTGTGTGCCGGACCGAGGCTCGAACTCGGGACCTTTGCCTTTCGCGGGCAAGTGCTCTACCAACAGAGCTACCCAAGCACGACTCACGACCTCGCGGGAGAGCTTGTGTAAAGTTTGGAAGGTAGGAGACGAGGTACTGGCAGAAGTAGAGCTGCGAGGACGGGGCGTGAGTCGTGCTTGGGTATCTCAGTTGGTAGAGCACTTGCCCGCGAAAGGCAAAGGTCCCGAGTTCGAGTCTCGTTCCGGCACACAGTTTTAATCTGCCAGGAAGTTTCATATCAGCGCACACTCCGCTGCAGAGTGAAAATCTCATTCTGGAAGCTTTCTTCTTGTTTGACTGCATTTGCGATTGCTGCAGATCCGGCAGTAAGTGAGCCAACAGTTGCTAGATATGGTAATGCAGCCAAAAGTAGCGGAAGGAATTCACCGTCCTGCTGTGTTACCTTTTCCTTCATTCTGTTAGATACTCAACGATCTCTTTCACAACAGGAATACCTTGGGTAATGAGTAAATTACGACCAACTGTAGCTGCCGCTTTCTCATTTTTTTTTTTGTGCATCGGTTAAAAATGGTTCTATCACATTTAGTTAATCATTATTCAGTTTAAATTTTATTGATTTTGGCTTTGTTTTGCCACTAGGTACTAAAGTATAATCGGTCGAGAAGCTATTCATTTATGTAGATTAAAAAATTTACAAAGATTAAAGTCCGCAACCATTGTCATCCACGCCTAAGCCAGCGCCGGCCGAAGCAGACGCAGTGAGGCAGTCTCCGGACTGCGTCCCGTTCCTGGTTTTCTCTTCCCACACATTCATCCCCTAACTGCAGCTGCAGACATTTATTCACCTGCTGAAGCATCACTTGCATGCATTCTTTCTTTCGCAGCTAGCTGTACTTCTTTATCAGCTTCAAGCCATTTTTCTAAATCCTTATGATCTCTGTAGGCAATATCCTCATCTACTGGATAATTCTCGGATCACCACGCGCCAGTCGCTCATCCAGTTTAGTTCCCGGGCCACAGTACGAGTAGCCTGGAAGACGCATTTCGAACGGCAATTTGTTGACCACAGTGTCTACTAGGCCCTTTCCATGTTTTTCGCTTGTCCAGAACGTGTGTAGAAGATTGTTCGAAAATGTGACCAAGAATGGAATCTCCTTATGATTGTTGACGATCAAGTCGCTACATTTGTACCTCAGCATCTTCGTTATGCCAATTAATTCACTGTGAAAATTTTTATTCTCCGCTACTTGACCGAGTTGTACCTAACGGGGGTGGCTTATCTGAAATAAAAGTCAGAATTACGTAAATATTTGAACAGTAACAAACAAAATTTTTGCCTATCTGCACTGTTTAACGGATAAATTGTCTAATTAGGCAAGAGAATGATGAAGATTCTTGTTCAAGAAAATAACTTCAACGGATAAACACAACCTATACTTTGTCACACGCGAGTGCAATGAACTCTGACACATACATATGTTTACGGTAAGATTGAAGCTAACAGCTAGAGCAGCACAAACTATTTTCAAAAGTATAACAGATACCGAAACACACTTTTACTTTCAGGGCTTGTTCAAACTGAATGGTCTTTATAACATTACTATTAACATTCACTGCAGGATCATAAATTGGACATAGATTAAGTCTCTCTCAGTTAAATACTTTACTATTTAAAATGAAAGTTAATTGGAATCCACTAACAGCTTGCTTCTCACTATCTTTCGAATAAAGAAATTATGGTTTTCATAAATAGTGGCCTTCCCGTTACTTGTTACCTAGCATTAGCACAATAGACAAACTGTGAATCCTGTTATACTGTTAATATGCACTTCCAATACACAAGAGAGACAAACACTTAGCAATCGTGAGCATATAATTTTCTACTATTGCAGTTTTCTACTTTTACTACAGTGAAACACAATGTTGACAAATTTGCAAGAAACTGACTCACCTTTTAAAATGTACTACGGGTAGCAGTATGATCATTAACTAAGCAAAACTTTATAGGCCTCAATTTTAAGAAGTTTAATTTATAAAAGTAACAGCAAATTGTCTTTATTACCACAGTCTTCTACTTTCAAGTAAATGATTAAATAGCTGACTTTGAAACTTCACAAAACTACATTTACTGCCTCCCACAATTTCACTTAATCCACAGTAAATCTGAATATTCCCTTCTCATCAGAGCTCAAACAACATTATGTAATTAACTGTCTAACTTTGAGGCTTTCATTTTTTCCACAAAATAGGACACTCGGTAATCATAGTTCAAATGGAGAGGAACCTGAGAGGTGTTGTGATAGGGAAAAAATCACGGTAGGTACATGAATTCAGTTATAAGTTACCTTATATTTGTGCACACTAAATCACCCAGTAAGCTGATCCTTCACTGTACATTATTATAGCACTGCTTTACAGTGATTGCGCAATGTGGTGGCAACTGCATGCTGGTAGGCGGATTTGCACACAGAATTGCTGGACTCTGTCCCTTCTTGGTGGCGATGATGAATACCAATTCCAGAATCGTTCCAGCTATTTATCCATCCATCCGAGGCATTGGAAATTCGCAGAAAAAGCCTCTCTCGGAACCAGCACAATACACAACATTTACATGGCAGTGCACAGTTTGGTAGCTCGTCCCCGACTGACTCTTGTTCCACCTTTCCTACCTAGGCCAACCACAATTTGCGCTCGCTACACAGTTCCGTTCCCGAGGGGAACCCCAAGATGTTTTACATATAGGATAACTAAGAACCCTAATTGAGGATCAGCAGTTCACATAACAGCAACCAAACACATTAAATAAAACAGAACATTTGCACATATCGACATTTCTACAAAACATTATTCACACAGAAATTACAATTATATATATTAAGTTTTGTTCCCTCCAAATGGGACAAAGAATTTAAATGACAGATGTGGTACCTTGCATGGAATCAAACCACGACCTCAAAGTTTTAACGAAGAAAGGAGTATACAATTTTGTGCTATCGATTCAAACACTCTTACAGATACTCAATGATGTAACATTAAATGGAACAAAAGCAAAATAAATCAGTACAGCATTGGAGCTATGATGTTACAAGGTCTCCTACTGTTGACATTGGAAAACACAAGAACGGACTCCAGAACCACGTGGTGTTGGCAAGAGAACTGTAAGGAGAATTGTAAAGGAATGTATCAGAGCTGCAGGAACCGTAGAAACAGCTGGTTTCGCCGGTCGGAGTGGCCGTGCGGTTCTAGGCGCTACAGTCTGGAACCGAGCGACCGCTACGGTCGCAGGTTCGAATCCTGCCTCGGGCGTGGATGTGTGTGATGTCCTTAGGTTAGTTAGGTTTAAGTAGTTCTAAGTTCTAGGCGACTGATCACCTCATAAGTTAAGTCGCATAGTGCTCAGAGTCATTTGAACCATTTGAACAGTTGGTTTCGTGTCGCCTGGAAAGCATCGAAATCGCAAGGAACCTGGCTGTTTTAAACTGCTGCATGTGAACGATGATTCCCAGACATAACAAAAACGTGTTACAGCTATGCAGGCTTCAATGCTAAGTGCACCGTCGAGGTAAAGAATTTTAAAAGACGTTGGTTCCAGATTTGTTAGGAAGAGAGTTTTCAGTTGGAAGAAGTGACCTAGGTGCAGCACGAACTATATCCCATATAGAGACTCACGATACAAGGGAAGGAGGTAGTTCACTACCTTGATGAAACGTGGGTCAGTCAGAATCATTCCAAGAAGATCAGCTGCAAGATGAGTGACGGTACAGGCGGTTTTAAAGTTCTCGTAGGGGTAGGTTCTCGGATAATTATTTTGCATGCTGACCCTTCTTTTGGTTTTATTTCTTAGGACAAAGAAAGTAATAGTATTTAGTGTTGAAGACTCGTAGTTTAAAAAATGTTTGTCAAGATATCAGTTGCATACATAATACGAGAAATTCCTAGCCTTTTTGGCGAGGCCTTTGTATCCTTCTAATTATGCAGACTATAATGTTCAACATATTTCCCGAGGAGAAGTTAATCTTCTCCCACCATGTTGTAAACCTCTGTCATTATCAAAGCACAAACTGGATAAGACCCTAAAATGACAGTAACTGCCACTTGTCGAGATATCGGTGGTTTTCGATGTTATCCGTCACATTCCCTGCAGTTATTCGCAGATGATGGTTCATTGTTTGCTTGTTCAATGGATTACAAATGCGGTCTCTCACTGTCATATTGAACGTGTTACTTTACACTCATAATGCCCGTTAACAACGAAAAATATGACAACTCACTGACCGTTTGTACGGTAGTCTTTTACTTTAGTCTTTTCTATCACTAATTAGTTTTCACACGCTGTGATTACGTTTAACAATCGACACACACACGCACACACACACACACACACACACACACACACACACACACACACACACACATATACACATTTTCAAAAGTTCTATTAAGCAGAAACAACTGTCAAGCAAATATAATGATTTCGGTTTGTGTTTCAAGTTCATTTTGTTATGTATTGAATTTTTGCTTATAATGGAATTAAAATGGCAATAAATGGTAATTATTGCAAGCAGATTTCAACTGATTTCCTTGCTGTATTAATGTTACACCTGTAGTAATTCAGTTGACTTAATTTCCCCAGAAGTCGAAGTGCTAATGGGTGACTGACCTTCTTAGGTTCGGGCACGTGGAACGACAGTAATCGTTTGAAACACTGCACTCACTAATCTGTATTTTGACAAACGACCGAGTTTCACTCATTCGATGGAGTCTTGTACATGGTGGACTAAGACTCATTTAGCTGAACGTTTCCACAGGACGAGAATGGCAAATATCGGTTTGGGAGGAAGCATATAGTATTCTGGCGCTTTCCTCACCAATACGTACGATATGTTTTACAATGCTTTAACAAATAACATCCGTAATTTACGATTCGTACACAGAATAAGAGTTTATGTCTTGTGTTTAATGCAGTACAGATACAGACACGATATCAAGGGTGATATATCGGAAAACCTTATTTGTAGAGGAAACTCGTATAGTGAGTTGGAGATTAACATTCGGTCGTCTCAAAATCTTCTCCATTCGTAGAGTTTAAGATGTTACGGCCGACATACACCCCTACTTTGAACCCATACAAGGATTTTGAAACAGATTTGGTGCGTAGCTTTTGCAGTCATTCGGCTTAAAATTCTGCCTTTTTACAGAGAATGTTCAAACATTCTTCGGTGCTCCGTCACTGGCTAAAGTGTAACGAACCTTACAATGAAATGAACGCCCTTAGCTGTTTACGGGCGTTGACATACGTCAACGCGGACAGATGAAAATGTGTGCCCCGACCGGGACGCGAACCCGGGATCTCCTGCTTACATGGCAGACGCTCTATCCATCTGAGCCACCGATGGCACAGAGGATATGGCGACTGCAGGGATTTATCTCTGGCACGCCTCTTACGGGCCATCTTCGTGAATGTAACGACCCACCCTTGTCTGACGTGTGCCTGTGACTGCCGGCAAGCACTCGGGGATCTGCAGCAGTGCCAAGCCGGCCCTGGGGACGCGTGTGCGGAGCCGGACTGCCGCCTGGGGAGACTCACGTGTATTCGGCAGACACCGCGGCAGGCCTCGTTCCGTGGTGCACAGCCGTGACGTCACAACACGGACACTGCCGTCCTGTTTGTTACGGCCGACTCTGCGACGCCACGTATGCAGCCCCTACCAGCGACACAGCTTGGCCTTGGACTTTTCTCACCGAAATTAGGCGTTTAGTATTCCAAAAGATTCGTCCTGTTAACAAGTTTAAGCATTTAAAGGGCGCACGTTTTCTTCTGCCACGGCTTAAATACACTGTTTAAAGGTACAAATGGCGCACATCTAATCCATCGTCTGGAACACAACGGGTGACAAGCGTCGTAAGGTGGCGACGGCCTTGCACCTCACATGAGTGCGTTTAACGTGAGACTTCAGGTTTTGTTGGAGTAATACTCTAAATTACGGTGTAGGAAATCCGTGTGGAAACGCACCGGCACGCGAGAATTCCTCGATTTTGTAGTTATAAGATTTTGCGGAAAGGCAGCACGCCAGACAGAGCTCGGCTACGTCCCCGCCTAGCCGCCGAAGACCACGGCCTGACGGTATGAATGGTGGACTGGGGGATTCCTGTAATCCGTTCAGAGAGGCCATCCTCTGTGGGACGCGCGGCTGCGGGTGTTCGAGTGTTTACCAAAACAGAGCAGCGGGTAGCTGGACGGGCTTTCCTGTGCGTGCTCTCGCCTGTGTCCCACTAATTTTACGCCTTCCAGTAACTCAAGTGGGGCAGGCCAGGAGTCCCGAATAACAGACTTTGAATACAAGAGTCTGTGTTCGCAACGACGAGGAATCTTGCCGGGAAAATCTCGAGTGGTGTCTTGGGAGAAAACTTCCAGTAAACGTGTTATTGGCCACAGCTGTGGTTCTTCCCAGCCGGCGAGGGAGGAGTTTACTTGTGAAATTTTGTAGAAATAAAAGAATTGTGGAAAAGAGTTCTGTTCGCAGGCCGTACATTGGTCGGCACTGGCAAACTGGGTATTTTGAGAGCTTCTAGTGATGCGATTCGCTCGATAAAAGTTGAGGTGAGAAAACAAAAGGTGGAGAGCGATCTTGCTGGACTGTCGGTAGAGACCTTCCGTTCTGGGCTCTCGTACTGAGAGGACGTCAGCCAAGTCGTCTCCCGTCTCGGTCTTTCGTTCTGAGAGGACGTCAGCCGCACCAGCTCATTGCTGCCGGAAACATTGTCGCAATTGGAGAAGTTTGTGGACACAGCGGCCTGTTGTCCGAGTAGTGTAGGAGTGTACTTTCCGAGACGCCACACGCCAACCGCACAGCCGCGCCGTCGCCGTCGGTTCAAAATGGTTCAAATGGTTCTGAGCACTATGGGACTTAACATCTGTGGTCATCTGTCCCCCAGAACTTAGCAGTCACGCGATTCCGGACTGCACGCCTACAACCGCTAGACCACCGCGTCGCCGTCGGAGACCGCCGCTGCAGCGGGAACATTACGGTAAGATGACTCCCGCTTCGGCCTGTGTTAGGAGTAGCGTTAAATAGTTGGATCACGTGCAGTTGCTGTTTCCACAGGGGTTTCGCGGTACTCTGGGGTGTAGTGGTTCTTCGTATTTTACGTTTTGTGTCGATGTCAGTCGGTCAGCCAAGTTACAAGACATCTCGTTTTGGACCAATTTCAACACAGTTCACTACCAATGTCAGTCAGGAGGATAATTTGTAAATCGTTCATTGTGTTTGATTCAGCTTTCATCTGAAGGTTATAATAAAATTATTGTGATTCAGTAGAGCCTTTACTTTCACTAGTTGATCCTGAATTCACCCTTTTGCTTTATTTTATTTTTGTCTATGTGTTTAATGTCAATGAACACCCTAAGTGTTCGTGATCGTTCATGCTTGGAAGTAGAAACAGGTGTGATTTATCGTCAACACTACCACCGCAGATTAATTAGGGGTGACAGGGCCACATTTAAATCTAGCGTTATCCATTTTTGCGTACAGTCCCACTCACAATTTCTCTGTAAGTTGTCTGTCATGGGCGAACACACGCAAAAATCGGACAAGCAACGGGTGGGGTGTTACAGCGTCAAACGCTTTATTTTATGCCTCGACAATCGAATCGCGCAACCTCTGTCGCCAAAGTGCTTTCTTTGCAGTTGCTCCTCCCTCTGCGAGCTACTCCTGCCGACATCTTGCACTTCCCGGCCACGTATTTAAACAGGGCCGTTATGACGCCAGGGGACAAATCTGTCATTATTAGCTGCTCCATGAAGTGTGGTGTCCGCATTCCGTCGTGTTTGAATCGTCCACCGCCAGGAATTGGTGTGAATCGTATACGTGTCTAATCTTTGAAACCGGTGGCCGAATTGAGCCAAACACAGTTGCTATGTTAGAACTGCCGTGTGCTACTGAAACGTTTAATTTCTGTTTAATACACTGACTTTGTGTAGCAAAGCGTCTCTTGTAGTGGGAACAGTTCTGTGAATTGCGCATACTACTACGGTTTATTACGTTCGGACCGGTGCCTCGATGTAAACACCGAAACTGCCAGCTACTACTAAAGTTCTGGAGCTCATCCGCATATGGTTCTGAAGGGAATACTCAGCAGGTTCCAGATTAGTTAAGATCGCTAATGTATGAAGCAACGTTGTCTTCTGGCGACAAGAAGCTGGTAGCACCTATTTGTTCCGACAGATTATGTTTAACAGTTCCTTCATCTATTCTACGTCACAGAGATTACGTTACTCTTTTTGCCGTAGGTCTATATTGAAAATGAGACTGGAAAGGGAAAAACACTTTTATCAGTATATGGAACGGCAGCATTCATTTCAGCGTATGCTCTCCACCTCTAGGTCTGTGCTCTGCTGTATTTGGGAACTAGGGACGTATCCGTGGTGAGCAGAGCCAGCAGACTTTTGCCAGCGGCTGAATCTCTGTTTCAAAACGAGAGACGCTATCAAATCAGGACTCCCTTGCTAACGAGGCGACACAGCGATTTGACCATCTCGTTGAAATGCGTCGGGAACAGACGGAAAGCGCATTGTTTTTTCTCCCTTCATCCACAGAAAACAGTCTTACGATTTGACAATAGAAAAGAAAAAGCTTTCACCAAGTGATCATTGAGATCACATTTCTTTCCAGTTCACTGATCTGTAATTCGTCAGTATCAGATAAACGAAAAATTAAAAAGACGCGGTGTTTATAAGTTGCCGACAAAAAGGCTGTGGGCCGAGAACTGGCCGTTGTAACTGGGCACGGGGTCGCTCGCGAAGGAATCCTTACGTCAGACGCCGTCCGAGTTAAACTTGAGTAACAAATCGAGATTAGGGCGAAAAAATACGTCGTCTTTTTTTCTGGACCGTATTAGTGCCGTCGTGCTGCCAGAGGTGGTGTCGATGTCTGTGACACTCTACCCATACTGGGAGACGTAATAAATTCGGCGAATTTCTCTGCACTCACTCGACGGCTAGACAACAGCCGCTGCCCATGCTGAAATTGTTGTTGCGAAATACACACACCAAAAACAGTTTCGAACCACCTCGGTTACGAGAGTTCCGAAACCTGTTCAGAAAATTGCAATAGAGATCAACATAAACGTCATTTCCACCCTTTTTATCGGTAATGGAAACCACACATTGCGTGTTGTACCACCACACAGCGAGCCCTTCAGAGGTGGTGGTCCAGATTGCTGTACACACAGTACCTCTAATACTCAGCAACATGTCCTCTTGCATTGATGCATGCCTGTATTCGTCGTCGCATACTGTCCACAAGTTCATCAAGGCACTGTTGGTCCAAATTGTCCCACTCCTCAACGGCGATGAGGCGTAGATCCCTCAAAGTGGTTGATGGCTCACGTCGTCCATAAACATCCCGTTCCAATGTATTCTAAGCATGTCCGACAGGTTTTATGCCTGGAGAACATGCTGGCCACACTAGTCAAGCGATGTCGTTATCCTGAAGGAAGTCATTCACAAGGTGTGCACGATGGGGGCGCGAATTGTCGTCCACGAAGACGAATGCCTCGCCAATATGCTGCCGATACCATTGCACTATCGGACGGAGGATGACATTCACGTACCGTACAGCCGTTACGGCGCCTTGCAAGACCACCAGCGGTGTACGTCGGCCCCACATAATGCCACCCCAAAGCAGCAGCGAACCTCCACCTTGCTGCACTCTGGGTCTGTCTTAGTGTAAGGCGTTCAGCCTGAACGGGTTACCTCCAAACACGTCTTCGACGATTGTCTGGTTGAAGGCATATGCGACACCCTTCCGTGAAGAGAACGTGATGCCAATTCTGAGCAGTCCATTCGGTATGTTGTTGGGCCCATGTTTACCGCGCTGCATGGTGTCGTGGTTGCAAAGATGGACCTCGGAAAGTACGTCGGGAGTGAAGTTGTGCATCATGCAGCCTATTGCGCACAGTTTGAGTCCGTAACACGACATCCTGGGGCTGCACGAAAAGCATTATTCACCACGGTGGAACAGCTGTCAGGGTTCCTCCGAGCCATAATCTGTAGGTAGCGGTCATCCACTGGAGTAGTAGCCCTCGCGCGACCTGAGCGAGGCATGTCATCGACAGTTCCTGTCTCTCTGTATCTCCTCCATGTCCGAACAACATCGCTTTGGTTCACTCCGAGACGCTTGGACACTTCCCTTGTTGAGAGCCCTTCCTGGTACAAAGTAACAATGGTGACGCGATCGAACCGCGGTATTGACCGTCTAGACACGGTTGAACTACAGACAACACGAGCCGTGTACCTCCTGAAACGTCTCTGTTGGATTCCTTTCATGTTAATTTCTTAAATCTGTTGTCATTTACGACATAAATTCCTCTTCTAATTTTACTGTTGTGTTTCTATCTGGGAGGAGACTGAGCAGTGAAGCGTGTTACTTTTACACATAAACAAGAACGATCTGTCACACTACTACACTTTAAAACACAGTTTATATGTAATACGGTAAAACAAAGAGAAGTTAAAGGATATGTTCCTTATATCTTAAGGCAGAAAACTAACATCCACTTTCACCATCCAAGATGTGTGAATTTTATGTTAACCTTTCTATGCTACGATGCTGTTAAATTATCAATTTTAATTAATTACTCACAATTGCCTAATAATGTGAACTTGTGCCAATATATGAAAATTTTCCACACAGTCGATTCATTACTTCCAGCACTACTAAAGTTTTCTGTTATTGGACTTAACTTATCAAAGGGACCAAATAGCACATCCACCAGTAAGACAACTACAAGTAGAAATAACACAAACCGAAAAAAGTTTTGCATCACCCCGGTCTCCATAACTCCTGAGGGTGTCTGTGATACAGTATCCACAGATAACTTCTACAGTCCCTACCCCGTCACTAACCCCCCCCCCCCCCAAAGATGTAAACAACGGTGCATGAGCAGCGCCTGTTAGACGGAGGGAGTCCGACAGTCGATCAGTTCCAGTCATTCCACAAGGAAGGAGGTACACGGCTCGTGTTGTCTGTTGTAGTTCAGCCACGCGTGGACGGTCAATACCGCGGTTAGATCGCGTCACCATTGTTACTTTGTACCAGGAAGGTCTCTCAACAAGAGAAGTGTCCAGGCATCTCGGAGTGAACCAAAGCGATGTCGTTCGGACACGGAGGAGATACAGAGAGACAGGAACTGCCGATGACACGCCTCGGTCAGGTCGCCCGAGGGCTACTACTGCAGTGGATGACCGCTACCTACAGATTATGGCTCGGAGGAACCCTGACAGCTGTTCCACCGTGGTGAATAATGCTTTTCGCGCAGCCCCAGGATGTCGTGTTACAGACTCAAACTGTGCGCAATAGGCTGCATGATGCGCAACTTCACTCCCGACGTCCATGGCGACGTCCATCTTTGCAATCACGACACCGTGCAGCGTGGCACAAATGGGCCCAAAAACATGCCGAATGGATCGCTCAGGAATGGCATCACGTTCTCTTCACTTATGAGTGTCGCATAAGCTTCAACCAGACAATCGTCGAAGACGTGTTTGGAGGCAAACCGGTCACGCTGAAGCTTTACACACACTGTCCAGCGAGTGCAGCGAGGTGGAGGTTCCCTGCTGTTTTGGGGTGGCATTATGTTCAAATGGTTCAAATGGTTCTGAGCACTATGGGACTTAAGTTCTGAGGTCGTCAGTACCTGAGAACTTAGAACTACTTAAACTTAACTAACCTAAGTTCATCACACACATCCATGCCCGAGGCAGGATTCGAACCTGCGACCATAGCGGTGGCGTGGTTCCAGACTGTAGCGCCTAGAACCGCTCGGCCACCCTGGCCGGCTGGCATTATGTGGGGCCGACATACGCTGGTGGTCATGGAAGGCGCCGTAACGGCTGTACGACACGTAAATTCCATCCTTCGACTGATAGTGCAACCATATCGGCAGCATGTTGGAGAGGCATTCTTCTTTGTGGACGACAATTCGCGCCCCCGTCGTGCACATCTTGTGAATGACTTCCTTCGTGATAAAGACATCACTCAACTAGAGAGGCCAGCATGTTCTCCAGATGTGAACCCTATGGAACACGCTTGGGATAGATTGAAAAGGGCTGTTTATGGACGACGTGACCCACCAACGACTCTGAGGGATCTACGCCGTATCAGCGTTGAGGAGTGGGACAATCTGGATCAACAGTGCCTTGATGAACTGGTGGATAGTATGCCATGACAATACAGGCATGCATCGATGCAAGAGGACCTGCTACTGGGTGTTAGGGGTACCAGTATTTAGAGCAATCTGGACCACCACCTCTGAAGGTGTCGCTGTATGGTGGTACAACATGCAGCGCGTGGTTTTCGTGAGCAATAAAAAAGGCGGATGTTATGTTTAAGTTGATCTCCATAGTAAATTTCTGTACGGGTTCCGGAACTGTCCGAACCGAGGTGATGCAAAACAGTTTTGATGTGTGTCACATTCTCATACTTCAAATACAGTCTGTGGAATAAGTTGATCATACTACAGAATCTTTCAGAATGAAAATTATTTGAATACTCCAGTGAACTATGTGGTTCGAGAGACCTTTTGAAGTCTCAAACGGCAGCCGGAGTGGCCGTGCGGTTCTGGGCGCTACAGTCTGGAACCGAGCGACCGCTACAGTTGCAGGTTCGAATCCTGCCTCGGGCATGGATGTGTGAGATGTCCTTAGGTTAGTTAGGTTTAATTAGTTCTAAGTTCTAGGCGACTGATGGCCTCAGAAGTTAGGTCGCATAGTGCTCAGAGCCATTTTTTTGAAGTCTCAAACAGTTATGATTTATATATGCAGACTGAAGCGAGGAATGAAAATTTGTACCAATGTCAGGATTCGAAGCTGTGTCTCCTGTCACCAAGTTGCCGTAGTGGTTGGAGCATTTGACAGGTTAGCAGGAGAGACGGGTTCAAATCCTGGCATTGTCACAAACTTTGATTCGTTACTTCGCTATGCTTATATACACCAGATTTCAATACTACCTACCAATTCTACTATCATTGAACATGGTGACCTTAAAACGTGTTGCGTGATCTAAATACAGCCTACTCTGGAGGTCCACACTGTGACTGAGAACTACTGCTTGTTTCTTCTATTGTGTTAGTTAAGTTCCTGGCGTGAGGCTCAGTTCTGGCACTTGAAAGTAAACAGATGAGTCGACCTCACTACCAACGTACAAGGGTCAGGAGCGGATCTTCAAATAGGCCTGTTTTAGGGAAATCAGTAGAAATGTAAGCAAACATGCTGCAGCGAAACTGGACCGGGGACAAACCTCACCAGAGTGGTGGCAGTTGGCTGCTAGTAGCAGCTGCGCTGTGCTGGACACGCTGCAGGGCTGAGCTGGTCAGCGCTGCCGGCGGAGAAGCGCGGCCTCACGCCTCCCTGCAGACTTCAGGGTCCTCCTCCTCGCCGCAGTGGTAGCACCGGTTGTCGTCGCATCACCGAAGTTAAGCGCAGTCGGGCTGGGCTAGCACTCGCATGGGTGACCGTCCGGTCTGCCGCTCGCTGTTGGCAGGCGGGCTGCACTCGGCCCTTGTGAGGCAAACTGAGCAGCTACTCGACTGAGAGGCAGCGGCTCCGGTCTCGTAAAGTGACCTACGGCCGGGAGAGCGGTGTGCTCACCACGTGCCCCTCCGTATCCGCATCCAGTGACGGCTGTGGGCTGGGGACGACACGGCGGCCGGTCGGTACCGATGGGCATTCGTGGGCTGCTCGGGCGGAGTTTAGTATTTTGCAGCATGCAACAGTGATGCTGAGGCAACTGTTAGCAATCCAGATGGAACCTTAGGAGACTACACTTTCCTCTCAATCAGGAGCTGCAGAAAAATACCCAGTTTGTCGTTGCAAAAATTCAACTTGAGCCGGTGACGATTCACGTTGCCGGAGCCACATGTTGGCTGGTGTGCGTGCATTTTAAATGCATGCTGTGGGCGAACGAGCTGTGGGGGCAGTCTGCCGGCGCGGAGCGCGTGGCTGGCGGTTGCTTCGCGGCTGTGACGAGCGGCCGCGGAAGAACGCGAGTGGACGCTCTGCAGGGACGCATGTGGCCGGGTTGGCGCGCTCGGAGGAATTTGTGTGCCAGTTAGAAAGTGATGGAAACAAAGCTGAGACTGACACGGAGGTGCGACTTGGCACTTATGGACAGAAAAATGTGTAAAATTAAATTATCTAGACGCGCCACAAAAGTATGCAATAGTTTAAAAGTTATTGTCGTCTTAAAATTGTAAATGTATGAAAGTTCAAAAGCAAATGTTGTGGTTGGCAGGAGAGCCAACGCCGTGTTACTAGAGGAGGCCGAAAGGCACGCGTTTTAGCTCACGCAGGCTGGCGTGAGGTCTGGAACAGGACAAGGAAATTAGACTTTAGAAAAACGGACGTAGCTGGTGGAATACTTAACTTTCATCCATTAATGATGAACGTCGCTCTTGACGGTACATGATTCACAATATCAATAGTAACTGAATATGGCGCCTTGCTAGGTCGTAGCAAATGACGTAGCTGAAGGCTATGCTAACTATCGTCTCTGCAAATGAGAGCGTATGTAGGCAGTGAACCATAGCTAGCAAAGTCGGCTGTACAACTGGGGCGAGTGCTAGGGAGTCTCTCTAGACTAGACCTGCCGTATCGCGGCGCTCGGTCTGCAATCACTGACAGTGGCGACACGCGGGTCCGACGTACACTAACGGACCGCGGCCGATTTAAAGGCTACCACCTAGCAAGTGTGGTGTCTGGCGTTGACACCACAGCAAATATCTCGGCAACGCTTTTGCCGATTAATATGAACAAAGTGTCTACGGATGCTGCTAGTAGAGCTGCATCGAGCAATTATAGCCGGTTTAGCTCAGTATGTACCATTTTTTAATGGGAGGCCGGAATATGGGACTCGACTGAGTGTGTTTTTGGTAATAAATAAATTTAAAGAGACGAAACTAGGCAGCATTCTAAAGTTGAAAGAGGTAGATGAGTAATAATGTATTTTTATTTGTTGCAAATCTTCTTCCTTTCGACGGGGTTTCCAAATTGGGAAATAAAAAATGTTCGCAGGGGCCAGGTCTGGAGAGTACGGAGCATCAGGCAGCACAGCGATTTCGCCTTTGTGCGGAAGTCTCGCGCCAACAGGGATGGACGTGCGGGTCGTTATCGCGAACGAATTGCCTCACGACATTTCAGCCCATTTCCTTCCCACATTTTTCTCAGGCTTCGCAACACACCCCGACTAGCAGCTTTTCCCTGTGGTACGAATTCGTGATCAACTAATCCTTCAAAATTCAAAGAAAGCTGTCAGCATCTCTTTGACATTTGACCTGACGTGGCGAGCTCTTTCGGTCTTGGAGAACCTTTCGCGACCCATTGTGGAGAATGAACCTTCGCCTCAGCGTCATCATAGCCGTAGACCCACGTCTCACCACCAGTCACGGTTCTCTTAAGGAACGTCTCATTTGCGCGATCCAAAAGCTCTTCACAGATTGCGGGGCGAATGTCTTTCTGGTCCTGACTCATGTAACGCCCCAAGGACAGAAAACCCCAGTTAACAAACTATGTGGAAACTTAAAGTAGGGGGGTGAGTCATCTTGACAGTGACGGCAACTACTGAAGATAAAATCTACACTGGTGATATTTTGATTAACACCTGTATCATTCAAATACTGAGAATAGCATACGAAAAAGGGAGATAAAAGGAAAGGGTTATCATAGATTCTTTATCAAACATCTATAGGATAAATTCAAAATCATATGAACGAAGGTTAAAGTCAAGAAAGTAATTCAGTCAAAGATAGCATTTACCATGGAAGAGGGTAGCAGCCGCATCGACAAGGAAATTCAATGCGACTACAATGCAACTCGGATATGGAAATGTTCAGTTAGTTAGCTGCTCTTGAGTCGCTCTAGTCTGCTTTTGCGATGCTCGTCTGGATGCAAACGCTATTAGATTGTTTCAGTTTTGGAAGTTTGATAATTCGTGAGACAGAGATTGAAGTTTTGCTCAGTTATTCGATTGAAGAAAGTCTACCGTTCTCAATGCGACGGTAGAGTAAGACGAGTGTTAGACTTCAATTGCGTGATATTGGTTTATCGGTTCATATGGTTCAAATGGCTCTGAACATTGTGGGACTTAACTATTCAGGTCATCAGTCCCCTAGAACTTATAACTACTTAAACCTAACTAACCTAAGGACATCACACACATCCATGCCCGAGGTAGGATTCGAACCTGCGACCGTAGCGGTCGCGCAATTCCAGACTGTAGCGCCTACAACCGCTCGGCCACTCTGGCCGGCTGGTTTATCGGACTTGGCCTTCCTACTGATGAACAGTTAGAAACCTTGAGAGCAATGGATCAACGAGAGAAAAATAATTCGTAGCCTTGAGTAGGACACAATAAAACGAAGACACTAAGAAAGACAAGTACACGGGTTAATCAGAAGTTGTCGTCAGCGTCACGATTACTCAACTGAACAGAAGTCAATCTTTGAATGGCATATCGGTGTGCGTGTGTTGTTGGGACAAACAGCTAATTACAGAAAGAACAATAAAATCTGAGTCAAAAGATAAATCTTACGTGTCGCCTAACTCACTAAACGGACAATACAATGTGTATTACTGCAAGTTGATTGACTCTTTAAACATTTTAAGTGACTAGTTGAGTACATGAATAATTGACTGAGAAAAGTGATTAGTTTAAACCAGTGTTAAGGCGTATTAAAAAAAAAAACATTTAGTACAACATACGTTATCTCTGCAGTTAGGTCGGACTGTTGTCAGTAACTTGATGTAGCAACGGCATAGCAACGGAATAGCAGACAGCAAAATTTCATCCTCGCTATGTATGATGTGAAAGAGGACCGTAATGATGAAATCAAGATTTTATTTCGTCACGGATCTAAACGGGCATTAAAGTCAAAATAAACGATTGCACTTTACCAGTTCGCACGAGCTGAGAAGACTGTTGCTTGCAGGTAACAGACTGCTTCTAAACCACGCGAGGGGTTGTGTCCTCGCGAGAGCTGCAGGCGGAGTTCCTCGTCACACCGACGGCGACGAACGTCGTCACGAGTCACGTCTCCTCCCGGCCAGCGAGGAGGGGGGGAGGGGGGGGGGGAGGGGACGTCACACTCAAGAGCCGGGGCTCCCACTTGGCGTTCCATGGTGCTGCGTCAGGACTTCATGACACGATCCAACTGAAATGTTGCAGCTTTCTGCGATCTCCCGCCAGTCACTCTTCGACTGGCACGCACAATTTCTTTGACTTCCTGACGTGAACGTCGTCGGTAGGCGTCGAAGGGCGTCCTCAACGAGGGTCACCTCCAACTTCCGTCCGGCCATTTTTAAACCGTGTTAACCATTCCTAACACCGAGTACGGCTTAAGCACCCATCACCGCATCATTTGGTGTGTCTCTGTGAAGGTCTTCTCGAGTCTCACGCAAAATTTAATGCAGACGCGTTGCTACCATCTCGAAATTCGCAAACTGTGCGACGCAACGTTTTGCTCAGTACAGCACTGAACACTAACTGACAGACATACAACAATACAACTTACGGCAGTCACACGTTAAACACGGGCGCGTGCTGGGATGCCAGTCGCATTTAGCCCCAATACAGCAAGTTGGGCGAAGTTACGAACGTTCCAGAATTTTCTGAACAGGCCTTGTATAGAACAATTTGTAAGTTTGCGTACAACCTGAACGTACCATCGGAAATGCATACTGTGTTTTATTGGGAGACTCCCTGTCGGTCAGGAAGGTTGGCCACCGTGGCAGTCGTCGCTACCGCAGATCTTGTGTCCCTGCTCTTATATGGCGGCGTGGAAAATTCAAAGGACGTAGAGGTGTGAAAGGTTGGGAAAAGGAGCTGTTGTGTTGGGGATTTGCCAGTAACCACTCCAGCGATCGAGTTGCACAGTCTGTTGCTGTAGGTGTGGACTGTGAGACGGGTCTACGAGGAATGTTGTAGGTGCCCCTCGCAGCACATAACATGGCGTGTGAACAGTGGTCGTAAAAAGGGTCCTAACCGACAGCCGACGGAGGCGGTTCTCACGCCTTCTAGGTGACACTCGCTTTCACAGTCAGCAGGAGTCGCTGCTACCTGAGAATGATTTCCAAGCTGGCCACTGTCCGAGGTGAACTGAAAGAAACTGGCATTTCCTTTAGAGTTGAGTACCTCGTAAATAGCCTTCACTCTAAGCAACACAGATAAACGTAGCACACACGGTCGCTGACGGACGTGAAACTGGTCAGTGTGTGACTGGAGGCTACAGTGTGGAGCGACAAGCCGCCATTTCGTCTCTTTTCTCCAAATGAGCAGGACGTCTAGCGCACCACAACTTGGTGGTCAACGCGCATTGTCTGCAGAGTGGAACTGAGACCGGAGGTAGCTGAATAATATTTTAGTGTTTTTCCTTACCGTGACTAGGGCCCACTCATTCAGGCTACCAGGCACATCATAAGGAATGTTTTTTGCATCATTCTCAGTGGCCAAGTTAAGTGCTTTTGCGAGGTGCTGGGGCTAGCAGTGTATTAAACACTAAATTCTTCTAGAATCTTCATATGGAAATGATGCTCTAATCTCCCCTTTTCTAACTCCGACTTTTGCTGTTGCACATGGATTAAAAAGAAAGACGAACTGACTGTAATCGACCCTGCAAGTGGCACCTGCAATAATTTAATTTGATAGAAATTAATTTGATAAAGGAAAGTTTCATTAACGTAGTGAGAAATGAAAGAGTTGCTCTGCCGACCTACAGAATGAAAGTTCTGTCCAAAATAACAATTTGATTTATTATGACTAAACTCAAAATAATAAACACATGAAACATTTACTAGATGTCAAATTGGATACTGAAATAAATGCTGTGAAGGTGAAGTTGTCCATAAACTAACTTGTGACATTTATGACCAAGTGGTATGTGGAGCCAATTCCTTGCAACTCACATCTTAAGAGAAACATCCAGCCAACCCAACATTAATTGCTGCTACAGTAGTGAGAACTCAGATAATGACCAAGCTAGACAGAACCACCATAGAAAAGACGGGAACAGGTTAACTGGAAGGACACGATCTGGCGTACCGGAGGCGATGGCTGGTCGCTTTGACGTCCCGTCGTGGTGATGATAATGTCGCGAGTATAGCTCAAAACAAATTATCCTGGTCCGGTTGTTTCAGACTAAAGACTTCCTAGCAATACAAATGCTGTCTCTGAGGGAGACGAAGAAGGCTGGCCACACAATCACTGACGGTACAGTGATTGACTTTAACAAGCCAAGTCACACAGTAACTCCGATACAGTCAACTTTAGCCAAAACTGCTCGAGACGGACAACATAGGCCACTTGTACGCAGAACGCTCAACTGCCAACTGTACTCGGAAAGTTACGTTGAAGTCGAAACTTCAGCAACTTCATCAAACAATAACAATTAAATGAAAGTAAGACAGTCAACGGAAGGCAGGCTGTCCAGAGCAGCGAGAGCTCAGTCTTGTAACCTACTCTGACCGAAAGGCGAGAGCCGACTCTCCCAAGAGCACCCGTACAAGCCGAACACAGAACATTCCCACCCCCACGACAATGGCCGTGGTTAAAACGTGCCAATCAGCAACTCGAAAACAGGCGGAAATTTCCCCTCTATTGCCGACACCATACTATTCCACCAATGGAGATACTTGGCGCCAATTTCTGTGCCGATTTTCCTACGTCACGGAGCTATCCCCTGGCGAAGCCAATCACAGTTTTGATTTTGCAGAAAACGCGGGCATTTTCCCACCAAGACTGCCTGGGAACACAAGTCATTCCCATGCCTCACTGGTAGCCCGTCAGAAAGTGTTTTCACTAAGTTTCTGCGAAGTAACGGACTCTCTAACCCCAGCCGCTCCTTCAGGCCCCTGTGGGCGTGTCGCCCCCGCTGTTATGACAATGTCGGCGTCTGGACAGCATCCACTCGACTGCCTCACACCCGTCGGCTTAACCCTTTCAAGATCAGCAGAGCCCGCCTGTCACCGGACCACCTGGGTGACGAGAGACGCTGCATGAGAAGTCCGCGTGTCATGCAATAGCAACTTTTCACCACATGCAATTAGAGAGGAAAATATTCATACGTTCTGAGTTCTCAATACTAGCCGTGTAATGACTATACTCAGCCATACTTCCCCAAATCGAATTACTCAGAGTAAGACAGAAATCTGAGAGGGGGGAGGTCACTGTGTGCATCTAAAGGCGCGCCACCTCTCACTCTCACCTACCTCCTCGTGATGGCTGGAAGCATAATGAAATGACCTTACAATTAAATTTTCCCTGACATATCTGAGCCTCTTCTTTACCGACGTTAATGATGGAAGCTGAAGAAACAAATTAAAATGTTTGCCACAGGTGAGACTTGGATCCAGGTCTCGTTGCTCACTAAGCAGGGGAGGGCACTGGACTTGTGCAGTCCCTGCAGGACTCTCGGTGCCCCAGTGTTGTAGTGGCCAGCATCCCTGCCTCGTAAGCAGGGAGACCTGGGTTCGAGTCTGACCTGTGGCAAAGGTTTCAATTCATTTCTTCAGCTTCCATCACTAGCATAAGGAAATGGTTCAGAAACTTTAAAGAGGCAGGCATTATCATAGACCTTCCCCCAGGTGGAAACATCCTAATATGTGTCAGTCACATGTGGACAGGGGGCGAGCTCCAGTTTCACGCAGCCTACAAACGTCAATTCTTCGTTCATCAAGGGGACTGTAGGAAGCGAGTTCAGCTGTACACAGGGTGATACGTAAGTGGTTACACGTTTCTGTGTGCAGAGTTTTAGCGGCGCCGGCATTGCAGCCAGAATGTTCGTCGTCTGCGGTATGCACTGCCATCTGCGACGCTGGCCTACCATAAATGCTGGCCTTGACTTCCTGAAAAAAGTGATGAAGCAACGCTCATGAAAATCAGCGCAACGTCAGAATTTTGCTATGCGAGAGCCCACAGAACGCCCCAGGACACCGGGTAGCTTAATCTCTGACGTGACCTGTTGCAGGACAAAGTGGCGGGCCCCTTTTGTCCGCAGAGGAAACCGTACCGTCAAATAATTATCTGCACATGCTCAAATAGTCAATTCTGCCAGAGAGCAAACAGCTGCAGCCCACCGTCATCATCTTCCAGCATGCTAGTTAGATGATCCGCAGATCGTTTGAACGTTCTTTTATTGGAATTATGTGGAAGCAGTCAGTTTACAGGATATACATACATGAGTAGTGTTAAAGTCGATGAACACATTTTTTTTTGTTCATACTCACGAAACTACACTCAAAAAATTGGTTTACTTTTCATTCTTTAAGCTTTTTTGCAGGCTGCCTGGTTGGAAGTCGAAATTAGCCCACAGAACAGAAAGAAATGCCTGAGAGAAATGGTACCAGGTTATAGTTAAAATATCCCTAATTATCTGTCACAAGATTTTATGTTACTGGCTGTGTTCGATTTGTGCTTTTACCAGTCGGGGGGATGTCTTAGGGGGGTAGTATAATTATATATGTTACTAGCATGGACCGTGGCGTTACCCATGGTTAAACAATTATTTATAAATAGACGTTAATGACGAAACTCACTATTCACGCGTAAGCACTTTCAGAAAAGCCATCCCTTGTTATATCTTTAAAAGTACATTATTGGTAAAGCTTATTTACAAAATCATCTACGTACAGGTATACGAGGTGAATTCAATAAGTAAAGGCACATTTGTGAAAAGCTGTACTTATTCTGATGATAGAAAACTGAAATATGCGTTATTTTTCTACGTAACCTCCCTGGACTTCAATGCATTTTTCCCGACGTTTTACGAGTTTTTTTAGTTCATCAGAAAATACGTTTTTCGGTTGCATCTGTAACGAATTTTGCACCGCAGCAATGACTTTCAAATCTTCTCTGTAGTGCTTCCGTTAAGGGTCCAAACATGTGAAAATCGCTTGGAGCTAGGTCTGGACTGTATGGTGGATGTTCCAGCACCTCGAATCTCAACTCCTTTATTGCGTCGGCTGTCCGTTTGGCAGAATGTGGGCGAGTGTTATCTTGCTGCAGGATGACACCTCTTCACAGTTTTCTACGACGTTTGCATAGCCGGCCGCGGTGACCGTGCGGTTCTAGGCGCTTCAGTCTGGAACCGCGGGACTGCTACGGTCGCAGGTTCGAATCCTGCTTCGGGCATGGATGTGTGTGGTCTCCTTAGGTTAGTTAGGTTTAACTAGTTCTAAGTTCTAGGGGACTTATGACCTAAGATGTTGAGTCCCATAGTGCTCAGAGCCACTTGAACCATTTTTTTTTTTTTTTGACGTTTGGATATGATTGCAGGTTTTAGTTACGTACGGAGCACATCACATCCACCATACAACACAGAGCTGGCTCAGAAGCCTCGTTTACGCTGGGGCAACGTCTTACAAACATTGTGGCATGCTACGGAAATGTGGCGTGCGTCGTCTTGTCGTTTAGTTCTAAATGTTTTGAAATGGTTACCTACTACGTAACACTTTTTCAAAATTAATAAGCAAACATATTAATAGTATTAATAGTAAGACTGTATTAACAACTTTCAGTGTTCGGCTCCACAAATTTGAATTATATGTAAAGTTTTACTCCAGTGCGTGGGAAATAAACATCCCAGGTTGGGATGCATAAACTAAAATCAGAGGAGGGGATGCAGACCTCCCCCCCCCCCCCCCCTGCAAATCGCACACTGGTTACTGAGCAGATGATCAAAGTTTTTTGTTGCTGCATGTTGACCTCCTTTCTGAGCCACTAATAAGGCATAATAAAGGTCATTTCTGTCTCTGGTGCTGTACCTGTGTTTTTTCTCAAACTGTGACGAACTTGTAATGACGAATGGTGCAGCCGAGGTTGGGTGCGCTCGGCGTGTCGAGTGAGGCAGCTCCTTAAGGGAGTGAGAATGGGGACGGCGGCCGCTGCCTGCCTACGTCACGCCTCCAGACTGCGTCCAGGACGGCGAGTGCTCAGCTCCAGGCAGGCAGTCTCGTTGCTGCCCTTCGAGCGACGATCAGCTGGAAGTGTTGACGCCGCAGTGCTGACTCGTCTGTGGGCAGGGCTCAAGTACTGTCCTAATGTTATACAGACGGTGAGCGGACTACATATTGAAATTCTGGAACACTTTAAAAACAAAAGCACTGTGCTCTACGTCTGTTGGTTCACAACTTACAACATTTTAATGATAGCAGAGTTTATGAACGACCTGTATATTCGGGCCGATTTTCGGGTTCCTGGCTCGTCCTACACTGTAACAAATGCCTAAAAATAGTAAAAAATGCCATGATCTGTTGTTAGAAATAGCTGGATGCGAACCCAGTACTGCCTCCCTCGGCCTGTTACCGATTTCCATTTTAAGGTTTGGAGGTCAGAACAACAACTGCGCAAGCTGTAAATAACTTTGGTGTAATGTTGCAATCTTATCACAGAAATACACGCACTTACACAGTTTACAATGTGACAATGTTACGTCAGTTGTCAAATGAGCGCATCTCGTCCTCAGAAAGTGAAATAATCCTAAACCCCACAATGGTAAATTTTAACTAGAAGTTTCTTTACAAAATTATTCTTACGGCTACATTACGATGTTGGCCGGTACTCCGATAAATCATCCGATTACTGTTGAAAGTACTATTTAGGATGACAATCAAGTCTACAGAGGATGGTTAGTTTTGTGACAAGTTGAGCAAAAGAGCCGAGGTCGCTCGAGTTTACAGTGGACGCAAGCTGGTCAACCAACAAGTTTACGCCTCTGCTCGCGGTATCTACCTTAAGCTGCGGTGAGCTGTCGTCTGCATGACTGCTCTCGCCCACTGAAATTCCTATAAAAACTAATTAAGGCTTTGCTGATTTTTTCAGCGGTAAGTTTCGCAATGTTTCTTGCGATGCGAGAAAGCGTGTAGTCATCCCCAGTCTTGGAATATGGTGATATGCACGCTCATGGCTGGAGCAGCGTGCATATTGAAATGCCCTCTCAGTGCTCGCGAGCACAATTAACTAACTGGCCGGTTCGTTTCTCCACAGTGGCAGCTCAGCGACGCTACAGCTGATATCTAGCTGGATGTCAGCCGCAGTGAACGCAGCGTTCACACAGATTTCTCCTCTGCATCGTACAGAGCATTACGCGCTCCGTTCTGCACTTGACGGCACTTCAGAGAAGAGTCCACGAAAATTTCGCTTTCGTCTCTCTAGTAGCTGAACTCTCTCCCCACCTGGTTTCTTTCGTTCTCCATGTCACGGCTATTTTAGACCAATAGGAGCGTTCCTCTTATTTTGTGGAAACTCTCTCTGCCAAATGCATGGACCCTACCATTGAACTGTGTCCAAATCTCGGCGCTTTATTCTTTCCTAGTTCGTTTCCACCAATGAGACATTTCGTGCCCGCTCACACGTGTCCATTCGTCGTTCACATGACCAACTGCGTCACTGGTTTTGTTCGTATCCATTTGGAATTCCGAAACGCAGCTTGCTACAGCTTCTTCCCGGCCTGCTCCTGGTGGCCCGTTACTTGCTGTGCGGTGTGCGCCGCCTGCCCGGTCACCCCCTAACAGCTTCTGGCTGCCTCCCGTGGCGCGGCCTCTGCGTCTGCCCGCGCTGGCTTCCACACTAAACGTTTCCTCTCGCTGCTTGTCTCACCTTCTGCTCGTCGACACGCGTTATATGGGAGTGGTGTGTTAATACTGTCGACTCACTGTCATCCCTTTTGCATTACATACTTACACGCAGATCTGCTCATTACTGCCGAGGTAAGTTAGGTGTCATATTCACCTTCCCGTTACGATATAATAACATGCAAAATTGCACTTCATTTATTCTGCCACCTAGCACCAATCAACCATTTAGAGACCGGGTGACCAGGGGGCGACGTGTGTGACAGAAGCAGCTGATTCCGCCCAGGCAAGACAGGGTGGAATGACGTCACAGGACAGGGACGTAGCTGCCACTCTGGACGTATGAGTCCGCGAGACGGGGGTCGGAACAGAGCTGGGGACAGACAGGTATGCAGGGTCTTGTGTGACACCACAAACTCTGACGTCTCTGTGGAGGCACTGCTTAGACCCTCTGGACTGGAATCCAAGTGTGGAAGCTTTCCAGGCAGTGCTCTGGCTGTCCAGACTTACGTCGGTTTCCCACACCCATCAAGTTCTGGACAGCCAAATGCTCTCCACATACAGGCTGATGCCGTCTTGCTTAACTTTTGGAAGCTGTTGTGTACAATTCCGCTCTGCCACCTAATCAACAAACTACGAGCGTACGAAATATCAGATGAGCCGTCAGCAGTGTGATTGGATTGAACACTTTCTACCAAACAGAACGTATGTTCCACGTCTCCTTCCTAAACTACTGAATCGATCTGAATAATACTCGCTGCAAGTATCACTTAATGTCGGCAAAGAATCATGTGTGTGTAAGAACCATGTACCTGAGGATGAGGAAGAAGTGTAGCCCACAAAGCGCGAATAGCTAGACTTTATTCATCCAACATCTGAGAATGAGAGCACTCAGTCACTTGCAAGAAACTTTACACGTAATACCAAACTTTTAGGAAATTTTTTTCTCGCTGGCAACGCCCTCAAAATGATGAAAGGAAAGAAATGTGTCCCTTACTGCACTTTCGTTCTTCAGGCAATAAAACTGCCGCATCAGCCATGATGTTTTAATTTATTACTTCCTTACCGTTGACTCTACGCGCAACACGTTTAGTAGACGGTATTCACATAGATCACTGAATGTATATGCGGAGTTATATCACTGTACGACTTATAGTTCAGGTGATATGACGTCATAGACACTGACATGCGTGAAAACTGCCGCATCAAATAAATTATTAATCCTTTACTAGTAACTCTACTCCAAGCACATTTTGAAGACACTATCCAAAGACGATGCTGGATGTAACTGTAAAATTGCATCATTGTAAGAGGCACACCGTTCAGCAGATAAAACTTTATAAACATGAACTTGTGTCAAAAGGAAACTGCAGAGAGAAATTCTCTATACGTTGTTGTTGTGGTCTTCAGTCCTGTCACTGATTTGATGCAGCTCTCCATGCTACTCTATCCTGTGTGAGCCTCTTCATCTCCCAGTACCTACTGCAGCATACATCCTTCTGAATCTGCTTAGTGTAGTCATCTGTTGGACTCCCTCTACGATTTGTATCCTCCACGCTACCCTCCAATACTAAATTGGTGATCCCTTGATGCCTCAGAACATGTCCTACCAACCGATCCCTTCTTCTAGTCAAGTTGTGCCACAAACTCCTCTTCTCCCCAATCCTATTCAACACCTCCTCATTAGTTATGTGATCTACCCATCTAATCTTCAGCATTCATCTGTAGCACCACATTTCGAATGCTTCTGTTCTCTTCTTGTCTAAACTATTTATTGTCCATGTTTCACTTCCATGCATGGCTACCTACACTCCATACAAATATTTTCAGAAAAGACTTCCTGATACTTAAATCTATACTCGATGTTAACAAATTTCTCTTCTTCAGAAACGCTTTCCTTGCCATTGCCACTCTACATTTTATATCCTCTCTATTTCGACCATCATCAGTTATTTTGCTCCCCAAATAGCAAAACTCCTTTACTACTTCAAGTGCCTCATTTCCTAATCTAATTCTCTCAGCATCAGCCGTCTTAATTCGCCTACATTCCATTATCCTCGTTTTGCTTTTGTTGATGGCACTATATGTATAGTTGAAATATTTGTACATATATGTGTGATATGTATTACAGGTGAGTGAGTTGTGGGTTTGCGGATTAAGACAGATGTAAAAAACTCCTTTTACACCCTTGGATCGATTTGAAACAAAGCTGGTACACTTTTTACTTACTATATTAAAACAAATACTGTGAGATAACAACCACAAACTTTCTAATGGCCTGGAGTGATGGACACAGAATAGTGGGAGAGTAGGAGATGGAAAGACACAGAGGGATATATAGGAGATGGACAGAGATAGTGGGTCGCAGAAGATGGGCAGAGGAAGAAGGAGGAAGAGTGGGACAGAGAGAGGAAGTAAGTGGAGATGGAGAGAGATAGGGGGAGAGAAAGGGATATGGACGAGGTGGAGAGAGAAATTGGGGAGAAGGGAATCGACAGATGAGAACAGGAGATGGACAGAGAGAGGGGGTAGGGGGAGATGGACAGAGAGAGAGGGGCAGGAGGAGATAAAGAAAGAGTGGAATGTGGAAGAGTTGAACAGTGAGAGGGGGAAAAGGAGAGGGATAGAGGGCAATAGGTGATGAACAGAGATAGGGTGAAGAGGAAATGGACAGAGAAGTGGAACAGGAGACGGACAGAGTGAGAGGCATGGATAAGGTGCGCAGAGTGTGGAGGAGGAGGACAGAGAGAGATGCAGGAGGAGATGAACAGAGTGAGGAGGAAGACTGGAACATACCCGAGCAATGCCACGTACTCAGCTACTGTACTCATATAAATATCCTAGTGGATGTCTATAGTTCCATGAGGCTTTTTGCGGACTATGTTGTCGTAACAACGAAGTTGTGATGCTAGAAAATTGTAGCGAAGTGCAGGAATATCTGTGGAGGATCGGCGCTTGTGCAGGAATTGGGAGCTGACCCTCATCATAAACGGATGTAACGTACTGAGGCACTGAGGCAATCTGACTGATACGTTTGACGTTTTCAATCGTCCATACAGGTAAGGTACAAGAATCCGAGTGTGGAAAGCAACCCGGTTAGACTCATCAAACAACATTCAACAGTTTTATTTACTGACAACAATTCCACATACAATACACATCTGTACTTTGAACATAGAAATAAACAATGTCAATCAATATTTTGTTCTTGTTGTGGCCTTCAGTTCAAAGACCGGTTCGATGCAGCTCTCCACGCTACTCTATCCTGTGCGAGCCTCTTCGACTCCGAATAGCTGCTGTGACCTCCATCCTTCTGAATCTCCTTACTATATTCATCTCTTAGTCTCTCTCTAAGATTTTTACCCTCTGACCTCCCTCCAGTGCTAAACTGCTGTTCCCTCGATATCTCAGAATGTGTCCTACCAACCTATCCCTTCTTTTCGTCAAGTTGTTCCACAAACTTCTTGTCTCCCCAGTTCTGTTCAGTACCTCCTGATTAGTTACGTGATCCTAAATTTAAATCTATATTCGATGTTAACAAATTTCTCAGCATCCTTCTGTAGCACCACATTTCGATAGCTTCCATTATCTTTTTCTCTTAACTGTTTATCGTCCGTGTTTGACTTCCATACATGGCTACACTCCAGGCAAATACATTCCGAAAACACTTCCAAACATATAAATCTATATTCGATGTTAACAAATTTCTCTTCTTCAAAAATACTTTTCTAGCCATTGCCAGTCTACGTTTTATATCCTCTTTACTTAGATTAAAACTACTCTACTGTATATTAAAACTGAAGAAACTGCAAAAAGATGGGAAGTTAAGGAGATGGGACCTGGATAAACTGACAGAACGGGAGGTCGTAGTGAGTTTCAGGAAGAGTATTAGGGAACGATTGACAAGAATGGGGGAAAGAAATACAGTAGAAGAAGAATTGGTAGCTTTGAGAGATTAAATAGTGAAAGCACCAGAGGATCAAGTAGGTAAAAAGACAAGGGCTAATAGAAATCCTTGGGTAACAGAAGAGATATTGAATTTAATTGCTAAAAGGAGAAAATACAAAAATGCAGTAAATGAAACATCAGTTAATTTGTTGCCCAAATAGCAAAACTCGTCTACTACTTTAAGTGTCTCATTTCCTAATCTAATTCCCTCAGCATCACGTGATTTAATTCGGCTACATTCCATTATCCGTGTTTTGCTTTCGATTATGTTCATCTTATATCCTCGTTTCAAGCCAATGCCCATTCCTTTTAACTACTTCTCCAAGTCCTTTGCTGTCTCTGACAGAATTACAATGTCATCGGGAAACCTCAATTTTATATTTATTTTCCCTGAACTTTAATTCCTACTCCAAATTTCTTTCCTTTCCTTTATTACTTCTTCAATATACAGGTTCAGTAACGTAGGCGACAGCCTACAACCCTGTCTCTCTTCCTTCTCAACCACTGCTTCGCTTTCATGTCCCTCGACTCTCATAACTGCCGTCTGGTATTTGTACAAATTGTAAAAGGCATCTCGCTCCCTATATTTTACCCCTGCTGACTTCAGAATGGACTCTGGCCACAATCTATAGGTTATGAACTGTAGATTAAAACTGAAGAAACTGCAAAAAGGTGGGAAGTTAAGGAGATGGGACCTGGATAAACTGACAGAACGAGAGGTTGTAGTGAGTTTCAGGAAGAGTATTAGGGAACGATTGACAAGAATGGGGGAAAGAAATACAGTAGAAGAAGAATTGGTAGCTTTGAGAGATTAAATAGTGAAAGCACCAGAGGATCAAGTAGGTAAAAAGACAAGGGCTAATAGAAATCCTTGGGTAACAGAAGAGATATTGAATTTAATTGTTAAAAGGAGAAAATACAAAAATGCAGTAAATGAAACAGGCAAAAAGTAATACAAACGTCTCAAAATGGAGGTCGACAGGAAGTGCAAAACGGCTAAGCAGGGTTGTCTAGAGGACAAATGTAAGGATTTAGTGGCATGTATCACTAGGGGTAAGATAGATACTGCCTACTGGAAAATTAAAGAGACCTTTGGAGAAAAAAGAACCACTTGCATGAATATCAAGAGCTCAGATGGAAACCCAGTTCTAAGCAAAGAAGGGAAAGCAGAAAGGTTGAAGGATTATACAGAGGGTCTATACAAGGGCGATGTACTTGAGGACAATATTATGGAAATGGAAGATGAGGTAGAAGAAGATGAAATGGGAGATATGATACTGCGTGAAGAGTTTGACAGAGCACTGAAAGACCGGAGTAGAAACAAGACCCCCGGACTAGACAACATTCCATTAGAACTACTGACAGCCTTGGGAGAGCCAGTCCTGACAAAACTCTACCGTCTGGTGACCAAGATGTACGAGCAAGGCGAAATACCCTCAGACTTCAAGAAGAATATAATAATTCCAATCCCAAAGAAAGCAGGTGTTGACAGATGTGAAAATTACCGAACTATCAGTTTGATAAGTCACGGCAGCAAAATACTAACACGAATTCTTTGCAGATGAATGGAAAAACTGGTAGAAGCCGACCTCAGGAAAGATCAGTTTGGATTCTTTAGAAATGTTGGAACACGTGAGGCAATACTGACTCTACGACTTATCTTAGAGAATAGATTAAGGAAAGGCAAGCCTACATTTCTAACATTTGTAGACCTAGAGAAAGCTTTTGACAATGTTCATTGGAATACTCTCTTTCAAATTGTGAAGGTGTCAGGGGTGAAATACAGGGAGCGAAAGGCTATTCACAATTTGCACAGAAACCAGATGGCAGTTATAAGAATCGAGGGGCACGAAAAGGAAGCAGTGGTTGGGAAGGGAGTGAGACAAGGTTGTAGCCCCTCCCCGATGTTATTCAATCTGTATATTGAGCAAGCAGTAAAGGAAACAAAAGAAAAATTCGGAGTAGGTATTAAAATTCATGGAGAAGAAATAAAAACTTTGAGGTTCGCTGATGACATTGTAGTTCTGTCAGAGACAGCAAAGGACTTGGAAGAGCAGTTGAGCAGAATGGACAGTGTCTTAAAAGAAGGATATAAGATGAACATCAACAAAAGCAAAACAAGGATAATGGAATGTAGTCGAATTAAGCCGGGTGATGCTGAGGGAATTAGATTAGGAAATGAGACACTTAAAGCAGTAAAGGAGTTTTGCTATTTGGGGAGCAAAGTAACTGATGATGGTCGAAGTAGAGAGGATATAAAATGTAGACTGGCAATGGCAAGGAAAGCGTTTCTGAAGAAGAGAAATTTGTTAACATCGGGTATAGATTTAAGTGTCAGGAAGTCGTTTCTGAAAATATTTGTATGTAGTGTAGCTATGTACGGAAGTGAAACATGGACGATAAATAGTTTAGACAAGAAGAGAGTAGAAGCATTCGAAATGTGGTGCTACAGAAGAATGCTGAAGATTAGATGGGTAGAGCACATAACTAATGAGGAGGTGTTGAATAGGATTGGGGAGAAGAGAAGTTTGTGGCACAACTTGACAAGAAGAAGGGATCGATTGGTAGTACATGTTCTGAGGCATCAAGGGATCATCAATTTAGCATTGGAGGGCAGCGTGGAGGGTAAAAATCGTAGAGGGAGACCAAGAGATGAATACACCAAGCAGATTCAGAAGGATGTAGGTTGCAGTAGGTACTGGGAGATGAAGAAGCTTGCACAGGACAGAGTAACATGGAGAGCTGCATCAAACCAGTCTCAGGACTGAAGACCACAACAACAACAGCGAGTATGAATGTGTAATTGCCTTTGCATTTGCTATCTTGATTACAGGCCTATAATGTTTCCTTGCTAGTTTGTAAATATTTTTATCTCCTTCACTATGATGAGACTTGTCACAGTACATGAGCGTAACTCTTCTCAAATTGTTTAATTGTGGTGTGTACTAGTCTTTTGGTTTTGTGGTGGATGTTATTCTTGTGGGTTCCTTGGTACTGTTTAAGGCAGCTTTCTTCAAATATTTTAACTACTACTTCTAGGAATTTAATGGTTGACTCATTAGGTTTCATAACTTCTGTGATTACTTCATCCCAGTCTATTTGTTTTAACCTGGATTTTAAATAGAATAGCTTTCTTTCAATTACTCTTCATATTGCTCTACCAGGCTCTTCTGAATAGCTTCCTATTTTATGATGTAGTGGAAGTTTAAGCCAAAGACCATCATGATCTGAAATGCTTAATTTAATTATGGTGCTCTGACTGTCATTTATTTGAAAATTACTGATTATGTTGTCAAGACATGCATTCTGTCTCATGGGTGTGTAGTTTATGCAGTAAGAGTTAAGTGCTCTTAATGTGTTAAATAGATAGTTTATGATTTTTCTTGTAATAATAATGTCTATATTTACACACATCAAATAAAGTTTTGCATCATTCAGTTCTGTACAGATAATTGGAATAGAGATCAACATAAAGATCATTTCTGCCCTTTTAATTGCTCATGAAAACCACACATTGCGTGCTGTACCATCATACAGTGAGACCTTCAGAGATGGTGGTACAGATTGCTGTACACACCGGTACATCCAACTCCCCGTAGCATGTCCTCTTGCACTGATGCATGCCTGTATATACACTGTCGCATACTATCCTCAAATTCATCAAGGAACTGTTGGTCCATATTGTCCCACTCCTCAATCGTGATTCGGCGTAGATGTCTCAGCATGGTTGAAGGGTAACGTCGTCCATAAACAGCCCTTTCCAGTCTATCCCAGGCATGCTCAGTAGGGTTCATGTCTGGAGAACATGCTGGCCACTCTAGTTGAGTTATGTCATTATCCTGAAGGAAATCAGTCACAAAATGTTTACGATGGGCGCATGAATTGCTGTCCATGAAGATGAATGCCTCGCCAATATGGTGCCGATATGGTTGCACTATCGGTCGGAGGATGACATTCAAGTACCGTACAGCCATTGGGACGTCTCCCATGGTCACCAGTGGTGTTCGTTGGCCCCACATAATGCCACCCCAAAACAGCAGGCAACTTCCATCTTGCTGGACTTACTGGACAGCCTGTTTAAGGCGTTCAGCCTGACCGTGTTGCATACAATCACATCTTCGACAATTGTCTGGTTGAAGGCATGTGTGACACTCATCAAAGATGTACATCGCCATGGATGTCGGGAGTGAAGTTGCACATCATGCAGCCTATTGCAAACAGATTGAGTCCTCGAAAAGCATTATTCAACATGGTGGTGAGTCTGTCAACATTCCTCCGAGCCATAATCCATAGGTAGCGGTCATCCACTGCAGTAATCGCCCTTGGGTGGCCAGAGCAAGGCATATCATTGACAGTTACTATCTCTCTGTATCTCCTCCATGTCAGAACAACATCGCTTTGGTTCACTCCGAGATGCCTGGACACTCCTTGTTGAGAGCCCTTCCTGGCACAAAGAAACAATGTGGACGTGATTAAACCACAGTACTGACCGTCTACACATGCTTGAATTACAGGCAACATGAGTCATGTACCTCCTTCCTGGTGGAATGACTAGAACTGATCAGCTGTTGGACCCCCTCCACCTAATTGGTGCTGCACATGCATGGTTGTTTGCATCTTTGGACAGATTTAGTGACTTCTCTAAACAATCAAAGGGACTGTGTCTGTGATACATTATTCACACTCAACGTCTATCTTCAGGAGTTCTGGGAACTGGCGTGATGCAAAACTTTTTTGATTTGTGTACATCACTGAATATCAAAACTCTGCACTTTTTACTTTTAAGGAGGAGTACCATGAGTTTTTCAAGACTCTGTATAAACAAGTCCTCACTTTGATTAGGGGTGCGATACACAGTTACAACTAATGTATCAACACTTGGAAACAATACATCTGCTGCTTCAAAATATGTTTCAGTACAGAAATCTACTTATATCTATAGCTTCATATATTAATATCAGTCTCTTACAAATATATATGTCTACACCACCATGCTTCATGTTAGTTCTACAGTACTCTGTAGCTAGTTCATAACCATTAGGTGCAGTCAAATCTATTTCTGTATGAGATAGCCAATGTTCATTTACCAAAAAGTACAGTACAATCAAGTTTAACCAGCCGATATTGCAGTTCCGAGAGCTTATTTTTCATTGACTGGGTATTATCATGCAGAAAGAGTAGACAATTTTTATTGACAGCTGGCACTGACTGTCTGTCAGTTTGACACGTCTTCCTCATTTCTGACACATCACTTACCTTAGGCAACTTCTGCTGTTTGTTTTTCCTCTGGTTTTCCTCCCTATCCTGCTTCCAACTAAAAAGTCACTCAGATGAGTGGGAGGAATGCTATCATTTTTGCTGCCACTCTTGTTGAAGATGGTGGTTCAGCTGCTACTAAATTTTGATCTGATGGTGTTTCCACAGGTGGTGTAGCACTATATTGATTGGCTGGATAGTACCCATTAAGTGACAGTCTCTTCTCAGATATTGTATACAGTTTTTCTGAAACAGCATTAGCTATTTGATTGGCTACTACCTGCTTTCCCAACTTCTTTAGATGTAGTCCACATTCTGTATAAAATCTATGACCAATATTGTTTATGTCAATAATTTGCACATTTCTGAAATGTTTGCAAATATTTGTATATTGTTTTTCGGTTACTGTGATTTCACTATTAACACATGACCATTGAGGTAAATAGCAAACTGTTACGTTTGTGTGGGTAAGGTGGCTCAGGTATCTTTTCAGATTCCGTGTGGCCTCCTTAGTTTCATTTTTATTTACATTGTTCAATCCCCATAACAGAACAACAAAATCATTTTGATTAAGCTTTACACACTCAGCAAATTGTACTACCTTCTCTACTTCTGATAGTGGGGCATTTGGCTTAATAAAACAGGTTGCTTTTAGCTGTTTACACTGATTAAGAATATCCGCTAGTTCACGCCCATGACTGTCAGTCAACACCATAATTTTGCTTACATTATTTACAGCTTTCTTTTTTTCTTTTTTTTTTCTTTTTTTTTTTTTTTGCACCAAGATCTCTGATTTGTGTAGGACTGTATTTGTTAATTGTAGTATTTTGCTCTTTGGGGCATTGACTTCATTCTTCAGGTGGGTTTTGTCTTTTTGGTTCTAATAATAATTCACACTGATGCTTTAAATTATGTATTTCTTGAATTAACACAGATATAATTTCAGATTTGTCGCCTGTGTTGCGAAGTTTTATGCCTAAATTTTCATCGCCAACTTCTAAGCAAATCCAAATTTTTTGTTTGCATTCCTCATCATGTAGCTGTAGTGGTGCACTGACTTACATTTAATGCACATTACGCCTTTAGTAGGGCACTTTTTCTTGCAGTAGCAGTGTGTTGTTATCACCCTTTTTTTCCGTTTGTTTCTTAATGCTAGACATCCTCAGAGGTTGTGAAGACATTGTTAGATCTTCAAACTCAAAAAAGCTTGCACGGATTTTCAGAAATGTCTTTATAGCCTCTGAGGACGTCCACATCATTAAAAGATGCAGGACCAAGCTTATAAACATGCATTAGACTGCAGCATAATTCCTGTGTAATTGAAATCGTAAAGGATGTATACACATTTGTGTAGAGCACCCAGTATTTTACCAGTAAATAATGCTTTTAAAATTAAACATATTCACTCAGTCTAAACTGCAGTAGCAACAATCTCTGAATTTGGTAATACAAAATGTCACAATTTTATCTGAATGACATAAACTGGAAGTTGTCTAATGCTTTCAGATTTGTGACGTGTGAAAAGCAGCTGAATTGTCTTCAGTATGAGCCTTGTCATTCTTATCTGATTTTGTGGATCTTGTAATGCTGTCAGAATGGTGATAGTAATAACTTGGTCTTGGTTTGCTTAGTCTCTACAAAATTATTTCTCCTCACTTCTCATTTCTGTACTGAATACAAAAATGATAGTTTATTCTGCATGCTCTAAGATAACATAATTGGTAAACTTACACTAAAGTGCCAAACAGTGTTTATTGGCAATTACATTGGGCATGGCAGAAGCCACTTACAATATTGAAATTCCTACTCACAACCCCTGGCCCCCATGTGGGTTTTCTTTATGGTGTGTCTTTCTGACTTGGTACAAATACCTACGCAGTAGGTAATACAGATGGAGATACAGAGTGTTTCAAAATGACTGGTATATTTGAAATGGCAATAAAAACTAAACAAGCAGCGATAGAAATACACCATTTGTTGCAATATGCTTGGGACAACAGTACATTTTCAGGCAGACAAACTTTCGAAATTACAGTAGTTACAATTTTCAACAACAGATGGCGCTGCGGTCTGGGAAACTCTATAGTACGATATTTTCCACATATCCACCATGCGTAGCAATAATATGGCGTAGTCTCTGAATGAAATTACCTGAAACCTTTGACAACGTGTCTGGCGGAATGGCTTCACATGCAGATGAGATGTACTGCTTCAGCTGTTCAATTGTTTCTGGATTCTGGCGGTACACCTGGTCTTTCAAGTGTCCCCACAGAAAGAAGTCACAGGGGTTCATGTCTGGCGAATAGGGAGGCCAATCCACGCCGCCTCCTGTATGTTTCGGATAGCCCAAAGCAATCACACGATCATCGAAATATTCATTCAGGGAATTAAAGACGTCGGCCGTGCGATGTGGCCGGGCACCATCTTGCATAAACCACGAGGTGTTCGCAGTGTCATCTAAGGCAGTTTGTACCGCCACAAATTCACGAAGAATGTCCAGATAGTGTGATGCAGTAATTGTTTCGGATCTGAAAAATGGGCCAATGATTCCTTTGGAAGAAATGGCGGCCCAGACTTTTTGAGGATGCAGGGACGATGGGACTGCAACATGGGGCTTTTCGGTTCCCCATATGTGCCAGTTCTGTTTATTGACGAAGCCATCCAGGTAAAAATAAGCTTCGTCAGTAAACCAAATGCTGCCCACATGCATATCGCCGTCATCAATACTGTGCACTATATCGTTAGCGAATGTCTCTCGTGGAGCAATGGTAGCGGCGCTGAGGGGTTGCCGCGTTTGAATTTTGTTTGGATAGAGGTGTAAACTCTGGCGCGTGAGACGATACGTGGACGTTGGCGTCATTTGGACCGCAGCTGCAACACGGCGAACGGAAACCCGAGGCCGCTGTCGGATCACCTGCTGCACTAGCTGCGCGTTGCCCTCTGTGGTTGCCGTACGCGGTCGCCCTACCTTTCCAGCACGTTCATCCGTCACGTTCCCAGTCCGTTGAAATTTTTCAAACAGGTCCTTTATTGTATCGCTTTTCAGTCCTTTGGTTACATTAAACCTCCATTGAAAACTTCTTCTTGTTGCAACAACACTGTGTTCTAGGCGGTGGAATTCCAACACCAGAAAAATCCTCTGTTCTAAGGAATAAACCATGTTGTCTACAGCACACTTGCACATTGTGAACAGCACACGCTTACAGCAGAAAGACGACGTACAGAATGGCGCACCCACAGACTGCATTGTCTTCTATATCTTTCACATCACTTGCAGCGCCATCTGTTGTTGAAAATTGTAACTACTGTAATTTCGAAAGTTTGTCCGCCTGAAAATGTACTGTTGTCCCAAGCATATTGCAACAAACGGTGTATTTCTATCGCTGCTCGTTTAGTTTTTATTGCCGTTTCAAATATACCGGTCATTTTTGAAACACCCTGTAAATGGGTGAGCACAAACTCCACTAATTTTATCAGAGGGAGATTCCAGAGTTTAATTTCAGGAGGCAAGTCTAGTGCTGCTAGTACGCACACTAGCTAGGTTTCAGAACAAGTATTTCCTTAGTTAGTGAGGAGTGAGAGAGTAGTAAGTGGGGAAGGTCAAAGAAAGGGCTCCTCAGACCCACCTGTAATCAGTGAAGGAGACAGATGGCGAGAAAGGTGTCAAGAGTAAGAGATGGCACATCAGTGTTGTGCCAATCTGTACAGAGGTAAGCACAGTGAGAAGTGAAAAATAAGGAAAAGGAGCATCTTCTCATCTAGAATAGTATTCAGTATCTTGTATTCTCCTTGCTTACAAACTGCACAATTCATAGACAAACTGACTTTGTTTGCTTGAGATTGATATGGAAATATAACACAGCTTCTAAGTTTGTCTCCATTTTGATTTCTGATGTGATTTGCAGCTGGATTTCAGCAAAGACTTCCTGTTCTCCAACCACCACTGCATTCCTGAGACCTGGGAGTGTGATGACAGCAATGACTGTGGGGACAACAGTCATGGAGTGGACAGAGTTCTGAATTTAAATTTGTTAAATGCCCTCACATTTAAACACATGTGGTATGTAGTAAATGGTGAAGACACACTTCTTGAGATGTTACCTGCTTAAAGACCCTTTAACGTAGAAATATTGTGGCCATGTAATCAGCATCAAACCTACACATGATTAATTCTTCAACAGCATTTTTGTCAGTATGTGATGTAAAAATAATACTTAATCATGATAGCATTATTCACCATTTTCTATTTAGACTACAACTTCACACTAGAAAAAGTCAGACTGGGAAATGTTGTCTAGTCTATAAAATAGTCTAGTCTTTGTAACCTCCTAGTTCATCCCTATGAAATCCCCAAACCACCTTCCCTACCCTCTGGCTCCTACTCTTGTAACCGCCCCCGGTGTAAAACCTGTCCCATGCACCCTCCCACCACCACCTACTCCAGTCCTGTAACCCGGAAGGTGTACACGATCAATGGCAGAGCCACATGTCAAAGCACCCACGTGATTTACCAACTGACCTGCCTACACTGTGAAGCTTACTATGTGGGAATGACCAGCAACAAACTGTCCATTCGCATGAATGGACACAGGCAGAAAGTGTTTGTTGGTAATGAGGATCACCCTGTGGCTAAACATGCCTTGGTGCACGGCCAGCACATCTTGGCACAGTGTTACACCGTCCGGGTTATCTGGATACTTCCCACTAACACCAACCTGTCAGAACTCTGGAGATGGGAACTTGCCCTTCAGCATATCCTCTCTTCTTGCTATCCGCCAGGGCTCAATCTCCGCTAATTTCTAATTTCAATTTGCCGCCACTCATACCTCACCTGTCTTTCAACAACATCTTTGCATCTGTACTTCCGCCTCAACTGACATCTCTGCCCAAACTCTTTGCTTTTACAAATGTCTGCTTGTGTCTGTGTATATGCGGATGGATATGTGTGTGTGTGTGCGAGTGTATACCTGTCATTTTTTCCCCCTAAGGTAAGTCTTTCCACTCCCGGGATTGGAATGACTCCTTACCCTCTCCCTTAAAACCCACATCCTTTCGTCTTTCCCTCTCCTTCCCTCTTTCCTGACGAAGCAACCGTTTGTTGCGAAAGCTTGAATTTTGTGTGTATGTTTGTGTTTGTTTGTGTGTCTATCGACCTGCCATCGCTTTTGTTTGGTAAGTCTCATTATCTTTGTTTTTAGATATATTTTTCCCATGTGGAATGTTTCCCTCTATTATATTCATATCATTAATTTGAACCCAACAATTACGTTTGTTATTGTCACTGTTGCATTTCAAAGTCTTTTCTGTCGTCTTATTTCCTCCTTCTGTTTTTGCCAGTAGTTTCACTTTGTATTCACTTTCTCCTTTTTACCGTAATCTACTATACAATTTTATCCCGCCGATATATACTCAATAATACGTAATACGTAATAATACGTAACCCACTTCCAAACCATAACAAAAAAAAATTTTTTTCCGCTTTCAACACTACCGCTGGTATAAAATCCACCGTTTCTAGTTCACAAACAGTTCCTTTCACCTAATAAACAAACTTTTCGGCTAGTTCTAATAACTTTTGCTTTATTTCCATTTCCGTTTTTCTCACATCACCGATCATTTTTAGCCGCTTCCCACAGGTTTTAACGTCATTATTTCTTCATCAGACAATTGTTAGCCTCATTTCCATAATCTGCCACCACCAAACCACTCCTTTTAATACATCTAGACGTAGTTTTTTCGAAATTTTCCCGAATTTCTCCACCCTTTAACGTGTTTTGGCGGCAACACAACCACCTAACCTTTGTGCACATCGTTGTCTACTGTTGAGTGGTACTTAAGTAAATAAATTAGTGAAATCAAAGTGAACTAGAAATTAGAATATAAATGGAAAACTTGGTTTAGTTTAGAGAGTTACATACTGGCATTCAGTGGGCAGAACAGCAGAAGAGACAATGACCATGAAGTCAGCAGTTCCACAGAAGCGGGCGCTGTCGATTCAGCCGTCAGGGCATCGCCCGACCGGATCACGTGTTTCTCAGTTGTCGCATGTGAGCAAAGGCCCTCGCCTACATTCCAAGAGCCAATGACCGACGTTAAGAAGATTCTTCGAGAAGCTTTTCAACGTGACGGAAGAGGCATTGACCGGCTCACGTGTTTCTCAGTCGTCACATGCGATCAGAGGCCCCCGCCTACATTCCAAGAGCCAATGACCGAGGTCAAGAAGATTCTTCGAGAAGCTTTTCAACGTGACAGAAGAGGCAATGGCCGTGAAGTCGTTCACCTCCAGTGAACTGAAGTGAATAAATACGCGAGACGCGGTGGGCCCGACAGATGAAGACGGATGAAGACAGATGAAGACGGGGACGAAGACGAAGACGGGGACGGAGACGAAGACGAGAGACGAAGGAAGAAAAGAAGAGTAGCAGTAGTTTTCAGTCAGTTTCGGTGCTGAAGACCGTCATGCAAGAAGAGACTGCATCATGCACAGACGCACCAAGTCCGCCGCTGTAATGGAATAGCAAGCAGCAGCCGCGGCGCCAGAAGACAGAAGTTAAAAGGTATTTGAAGTCTGGTTGTTACATACCCGGGTGACTCGTGAGGACGGGAAGGAGACGGCCTCACATCAGTAGTTACCTGTGAGCTGGGATGAAGACCTGACAGCCGAAGACTGGCAAGCGGGAGTCCGTGGTTCGAGTTCGGGACACTGGCCTTCCCCCGCCGCGCCGCTCCGCTGGTCGATGCACAACACACGCGGCCGCTTAGAGAAGAGAAACACTGGGACGCCACATTCAAGGTATCACCATCCGATGCACGACGTCGCTCGCAATAATTAAACGGGCCACCTCGCGCTGCGCGTCTCCGGTCAGCTGGGCGAGACGGCGACACGAGATACACACCGCTACGCGTAATCAGACGCCGCCGCCGCCACCGCCGCCGCTGTCGCAGCGGAAGGCTACGCAAACGACACAGCTGCCGCTCTCCGAACCAGAACGTCCCAGTAAGATACAGTTGTACGAAACTTTCAATAAAAGCTATCTTATGTAAAAATGATGTTTCATTCGACCTCATACCCGAGCCAAGGGAGAACCCACCCTGCCCACATGTTGTAAGAGAGAAAAGTTAATTTATTTAATATTTTCACCCTGACAGAATGCTTAGAATGCTCATCCTGACAATTGACAGCATCAAAAGAGAAAACACAGTTACATTGAGTGACAGAAGTGTCACATTTAGTAACACGACTGTTACATTTGATGTCAGAAGCACGTCATAGTTGTTACATTTGGTGTCAGAGAAAAAACCCTTGGCTCAATATGAGGTGTGAATGACAGTCACTAAAGGTTCCCAGTTAGTATTTTTTAATGTGTGAAGGGATAGAGGTTTGCATATCAGTCGTAATATTTTCTTTATTTAGGAGTTTGTTCTCTCTCATAATTTTAAGAGTTTGTCGAAAATATTGAAACATCCTTTTCATTCAGTGTGGTAAGATTGTGTAACTAACAGTTTGTAAAATGATGACACGAAATCGTACAAAGTCAGAGTCAGCACCACAAGCGGTTTCTACTGATGAAGCTATTCAGAGCTTAGTTAATCAAATAGCACAGCTTAAAAATGATAATAATGCATTATTTAAACAGTTGAGTGAGGTTAGGCAAACCAGTTCAATCCCTCCCACCCTAGATTTCTCAGCAGCAGCCTTAGTAACTCCTTTTTCAGGTAAACCTGGCGAGGACATAACAGCCTTTTTTGATGATTTAGTAGCAGCTGCAAAGTTAGGATCATGGTCAGATGAACAGCTCTTACAAATGACAAAGTTAAGATTGACAGGAGAGGCTAAAGCACACGTCTTATACCATGAAGAATTACGGAATGCTCCAACATTTGAGGAATTGAAGAAAGGATTGCTTAAACGTTTTCAAAAACAGAACAGCTGTAGATTTTATAGGGAACAGTTAAACATTATCACTCAGAGGCAAAACGAGTCGTTAGAAAGCTTTGTAGATAGGATTAGAAAAGTTAATATTAACACCTATCAGTTGACAACTAGTGATGAAGCAAATAAAGTTATTTTACAAGAGGCAGAAAATAGAGCTCTGGATACATTTTTACGTGGGTTACCTCCTGAAACGTCCCGTCGTGTCAGGGCAGAGTTTCCTAAAAATTTAGCAGAAGCTGTATCTGTGGCGACAGCTTTTGAAGAAATTGACATTGCCACCAGATACAAGGAGAAGCGAAATATATTTTCAGCAGGAGTACGATGTTTTAGGTGCGATCGACACGGACATATAGCAAAAAACTGCAGACAACCTCAATGCATTAATTGTCAAAGAATAGGTCTCACATTCAAGGAATGCAGGTCTAAGAAAGTTTTTGGAAATAGAAATCAGTTAAACTCAAACGGGAATGTCGGAGCCGCCGCCAGGCGTTCCCAATAAAATTTCATGCCATTAAGGCGAATGTGAAGGCGGAATGCTGGTTATCTGCTACCATACAGGATAAAGAGGCAAAGATACTGGTGGATACAGGCGCAAACGTATCAATAGTAAGTAATAAATGTATTGGAGAAAAGAAATATGAGCCTCCAAGGTATAGATTGAGTGGAGTAGGAGGAGGTACAGTTAAGTCATTAGGATGTACGTCATTGATTTTCTATATTCACGGTGTACAATTTCAGGAAGATGTAGAAGTGGTAACAAAGGTAACTGACGGGTACGACGCGATCCTAGGGTTGGATTTCCTGAATAAACATCACGCTAAAATCGACCTCAGACAGCAAACTGTCGAACTTAGCGGAATAGTGTTTCAGCTAGGTGACACCGCTGCAAAGGGCCCTCTGGCGCAAGATTTCTCTAACCGGAAGGCGAAATCAACTATACTGCGTGCAACGTCCTTGAAGGTTGATTCGCGGGATCAGATACCATCTGGCTCAGGAAAACTTCTCTGGATGACCGTTGACCACGAAGTACCTACAGATACAGTGTGTCTAATAGAGCCTTTAGAGGAAAATGAGGAATTAGATGTATCACATTGTTTTGTACGTAGGAGTGTTGTACGGGTTCAAGACGTTGAGGGAGAAAGAAAAGTACCGGTACATATTGACAATTTCGGAGTGGAGGACAAAGAGTTGCATAAGGGAATATTAGTAGCTACAGTCAGTACTTTTGAAGAAGAAGATTTCATTTGGTCAGATATTACTGATGGTCAGAAACCAGACGCCTACAAAACCGCATTGCGCCAGAAGATTGAGCATTTGAAAGGAAAGGATAGAGACACGATAGAAGCAGTTTTAGTTGAGTTCCAAGATTTATTTAATGCAGAAGGTCCATTGCCAGCAACAGACATCACACAGCATAGGATCCCAACAGGAAATAGCCCCCCAGTTTATAGGAAGCCTTATAGAGTTGCGCATCACTTACAGCCAGTACTGGATGAATTTATAGAACAACATCTAAAAGATGGAATTATAGAATATTCTGATTCGCCTTATAATTCAAATATCGTAATTATTCCAAAGAAGTCTCCCGACGGTACGAAACGATATAGATTTTGCTGTGACTACAGACACCTTAACAAACAAACTATCTCAGATGTTTATCCTCTTCCAAACATTACAGATATAATTGATAGTTTGGGTAACAGTAAATACTTTTCAACAATCGATTTACGTAGCGGATATCATCAATTGGAAGTTGCACCTGAAGATAGGCATAAAACAGCATTTTCTACCCCTGGAGGCCACTGGCAATTTAAAAGAATGCCTTTCGGTTTGAAAAATGCACCAGCAACTTTGCAAAGACTACTCGATGGAGTATTGCGAGGACTCAAAACTCAGCAATGTTGTGTATATCTAGACGATATTATTGTATTCTCCAAAGACATTAATGAACATGCTGTGTGTCTGCGTAATGTTTTTCAGAGACTTAGAAAAGCTAAATTAACATTAAATATGGAAAAATGTAGTTTTGCATTGACAGAGGTTACATACCTAGGGCATGTCATTAGTGAAAAAGGAATTAAAACAGATCCTCGATTAATTTCGGCAGTTAAGGACTTCCCAACACCACAACGCGTTAAGGAAGTACAAAGTTTCATTGGTCTCGCATCGTATTACCGAAAATATGTTCAAAATTTTGCTGAAATTGCCCGACCCTTAACCCAATTGTTGAAAAAGGGTGCAAAATTTCATTGGTCTGAAGATTGTGAATCAGCATTTCAAACCCTTAAAGATAAGTTAACACACAGTCCAGTATTAGCCTACCCAGATTATAATAAAGAATTTATTTTATCCTGTGACGCAAGTGGTCATTCAGTAGGAGTTGTTTTGAGTCAGAATATTAATGGCGCTGAACACCCCATAGCCTATGCTTCGAGACAACTAACAACGGCAGAAAGAAATTATTCCACAACGGAGAAAGAATTGTTAAGTGTTATTTATGGTATCAAATACTTTAAATGCTACTTGTATGGTAGAAAATTCAAGGTCATTACAGACCACGCAGCTTTAAAATGGTTGCTTGGATTAAAGGATCCATCTAGTCGTCTTACCCGTTGGGCCCTATGTCTTTCCGAAATGGATTTCGAAGTTATCCATAAACCAGGCAAAAAACACACGAATGCAGATTGCCTAAGTCGGAAAATAGCACTTTTGGAAGCAACAGGCCGAGATACTGAGGACTGGAGAAAGGCACAAGATGAGGATACAGAATGTAAAAAATACGCAACTCAAAAACAATTTTGCTTTGAAGATGGTGTATTATGCCGTAAAACAAAACTTGGACCGCGAATTGTTGTTCCCCAACACCTTAGACAAGAAATAATGGCAGAGGCCCACGATCATATCCTTGCAGGACACGGTGGACAGCGGACAACCGAAAGACGAGTAGCAGAACGATTTTGGTGGCAAACCAGAAAGCAGGATGTTGCGCAGTACGTTCGTAATTGCATTGCGTGCGCACAACGAGCTGAACTTTCTCGTTCAAAAATACCCTTACAGAGGCTCCCCGAGGCTTCATGTCCATTTCAAATCTGCGGAGTCGATCTCTACGGGCCATTTCATAACACACCTGCTGGTAATAAGTATGTCCTTACAATTATAGATCACTTTTCACGCTATCTAGCTATGGTGAGTCTCCCAGATCAGCAAGCAAATACAGTTGCCCAAGCTTTAGTTAACAACTGGATACTTAAATTTGGAGTACCTGAAGCTATTATCACAGATCAGGGATCTAATTTTATGTCTGAATTAATGAAACAGCTATGCCACTTATTAAAAATACGCAAATTACGCACAACTCCGTTACACCCTCAGTGCAACGGGCGCACAGAAAGAGTTCATCGGACAATTGGCAAGATGCTTAGTTATTATATTAACGAACAACATTCTAATTGGGATACGTATTTACGAATAATCGTGTCGGTATACAACGCCAAAACGCATGAAGCAACTGGCATGTCACCTTATGAAGTGGTCTATGGGAAAAAAATGCCGTCCCCTTTTGATGTAATCAGGCAGAAAAACGGAAAAGTCGGAGAAACAGTAAGAGATTTCAGTCGAATGATGAAGGATATATGGAAAAAGGTTCAAAAATCTAATACAAAGGCTTTGGAACGACAGGAAAGATTAGGTAATACCCAAGCTAAATATCCAAATTACAAAATCGGTCAGTGGGTTATGCTTTCAACTCCTTACATAGCTAAAGGAAAAACGAAGAAATTTGTAACAAACTACAGAGGTCCTTATCAAATTATTGAGATCACGTCACCAGTCAACGTTAAATTGCAACTGCCCACCCGAACTACCATTGTCCATGCAAGTCGTTTAAAACCTTTTAAGGGTGCTCCAGATGTAATTCCTTCAACAATAGTGTCTGCTTTGCCGAAGGGTGGAGGAAGTTCCCGTAAAGGAAAAAGAGTGGCCACGCCAGCACAACATACAGACATGGCACCATACAATCTTCGTTCAAGGGTGCGAATGTCCTAGTTGAATCTTAGTAGACTGTAGTATACAAATGTAAATAACTAATAAATTATAATGGTTTATTTTTTAAGAAAGAAAAATGGAACGTAGAAACATGTAGATCTTGTAGTTAACAATGTATTCCTTCTTTTCTTTGTTTTTGTTTTTTACTAGGTTGGTAGGTTCATAACCATGTTGTTTGCTTTTTTCAGAAAACGCCATGCAAGCATTTCCTACATAAAACCTATCCTACCTCAATGACTCCCTTGACAGTTCCCTTCTGAAGTCATTAGATATGTTCATAAACTCACAGCAAGGCAAAATTGATGCCAATGTAATGATGCAACATGTCTTAAAATTAAAAGGTGAACGCAAAACTAAAATTATAATGCTAGGAACGGGTATATCTGGAACCTTTGTGTTGGTGTTTCTGCTTTGTACAGTTTTCTTTTATTTAACACGAAAAAATAAGCCAAATAATAATATACCACTTCATCAAATCCCTGTTAACTGGATACCACACTCTTAACTGGTGTACTTCAGCAGTTACTTTTGATCATTAGTGTATTAATTTTGTTTATTGTACTTCATTCTTTATTAAACAGTCTCTTGTTAACATAAACAATACTGTAGAATAGATATTCTTGCATTAGTATAGGGTAGATTAAACAGCTGTTGCTCTGTAATTTTCTAAGTGCAAAATTTATTTTTTGTTTATTCATTGTCATCAAGATTTGTTACACTTATTACAACCATTTATGTAAGAACTATGTCATTCATGACCGTACAGTGCTTTTGTAAAGTGATAAAGTATTTTCCACATACTTAATGTGAAGCGTGTGTAATCTTCTAACTCGAGAGTTTTCAGTGTTTGTGCTTTTTTCGTGTGAAGAGTGGAGGAATGTTGAGTGGTAAATTCGAGGGCGAATTTCTCCGAAGGGTGGAGGAATGTTGAGTGGTACTTAAGTAAATAAATTAGTGAAATCAAAGTGAACTAGAAATTAGAATATAAATGGAAAACTTGGTTTAGTTTAGAGAGTTACATACTGGCATTCAGTGGGCAGAACAGCAGAAGAGACAATGACCATGAAGTCAGCAGTTCCACAGAAGCGGGCGCTGTCGATTCAGCCGTCAGGGCATCGCCCGACCGGATCACGTGTTTCTCAGTTGTCGCATGTGAGCAAAGGCCCTCGCCTACATTCCAAGAGCCAATGACCGACGTTAAGAAGATTCTTCGAGAAGCTTTTCAACGTGACGGAAGAGGCATTGACCGGCTCACGTGTTTCTCAGTCGTCACATGCGATCAGAGGCCCCCGCCTACATTCCAAGAGCCAATGACCGAGGTCAAGAAGATTCTTCGAGAAGCTTTTCAACGTGACAGAAGAGGCAATGGCCGTGAAGTCGTTCACCTCCAGTGAACTGAAGTGAATAAATACGCGAGACGCGGTGGGCCCGACAGATGAAGACGGATGAAGACAGATGAAGACGGGGACGAAGACGAAGACGGGGACGGAGACGAAGACGAGAGACGAAGGAAGAAAAGAAGAGTAGCAGTAGTGTTCAGTCAGTTTCGCTGCTGAAGACCGTCATGCAAGAAGAGACTGCATCATGCACAGACGCACCAAGTCCGCCGCTGTAATGGAATAGCAAGCAGCAGCCGCGGCGCCAGAAGACAGAAGTTAAAAGGTATTTGAAGTCTGGTTGTTACGTACCCGGGTGACTCGTGAGGACGGGAAGGAGACGGCCTCACCTCAGCAGTCACCTGTGAGCTGGGATAAAGACCTGACAGCCGAAGACTGGCAAGCGGGAGTCCGTGGTTCGAGTTCGGGACACTGGCCTTCCCCCGCCGCGCCGCTCCGCTGGTCGATGCACAACACACACGGCCGCTTAGAGAAGAGAAACACTGGGACGCCACACCCAAGGTATCATCCGATGCACGACTTCGCTCGCAATAGTTAAAACCGGCCACCTCGCGCTGCGCGTCTCCGGTCAGCTGGGCGAGACGGCGACACGAGATACACACCGCTACGCGTAATCAGACGCCGCCGCCGCCGCCGCCGCCGCTGTCGCAGCAGAAGGCTACGCAAACGACACAGCTGCCGCTCTCCGAACCAGAACGTCCCAGTAAGATACAGTTGTACGAAACTTTCAATAAAAGCTATCTTATGTAAAAATGATGTTTCATTCGACCTCATACCCGAGCCAAGGGAGAACCCACCCTGCCCACATGTTGTAAGAGAGAAAAGTTAATTTATTTAATATTTTCACCCTGACAGAATGCTTAGAATGCTCATCCTGACAATTGACAGCATCAAAAGAGAAAACACAGTTACATTGAGTGACAGAAGTGTCACATTTAGTAACACGACTGTTACATTTGATGTCAGAAGCACGTTTTAGCTGTTACACTACCAACCCAAGTTCACCACAGGATCAACATAGCCCAGCTCTAACCAACGCTTTTTCGCCTTTTTTCACACCAGATCTCCATTTGCTTTCTAATTCACCTTTATCTCTCCCCATATATTTTTATATTTATTTTCATTTTCATTTCAGCCTCATGTTACACTTTCCACCTTCTAATACCATGTCACCCTCACAACACCTCCGCAACGACCCCATTAAGTTTTATTTACATTCCCTCCACAAACATGCCTTCGCCCTAGCCAGATTACACTCCCATATTTTATTTTCTCAGGCTTATCTGACATTTGGCATCACCCCCAAAGGCCTCACACTTAAAGTTCCCATCTCTGGCTGCAACCCTTCTTTCCAACAGTCCTTATACCAGTTCCAAACTGAACAATCCATTGCCCTCACCCACCTAATCCTTCACCTACACATCAACTCAGCCAATCAACACACCCGTCGACTCCTATCCTTAATAAAAGTCCTCAAACTTTTCTCTCCCACATCCACACCGGCTGTTCAGAGCATCTTCCTACAGGCCAACCGCAAATTAGAACAGCATGCCACCCTCCACCTTAAAAAACTATCCAATCTCCTGGTTTCCCACCTCCGGAAAGGCAACTCACTCACCCTTCACAACCTTTCCAGCAAACCTCAACCTCCTCTCATTGCACACAAACCCAGTCTCTCCCATCTACTCAATCTCCCACTTCCAGCTTCACTCCCTCCAAAACCTCAAAATTCCAATCAACACAATCTGGAACCACAACACCCCAATTCAGTAGTTAACCTTTCCTCCAAACCTCTCTCCCAATCCGAAACCTCTGTCCTATTCAAAGGCCTCACCTTCAGCCCCACTCCCAGATTCAACTAAACAGCCCTTGTCAAAGATTTACTGTCCTACACCCGTACTCTCTGCTGGAAATATCACTTTGCCACGAAGAAAAATGTTCCTAATCCTACTCCTAATGATCCAACTCCCCAAGACACTATCCAAATTGAACCCTGCCTGGAACAGTTCCGTCCTCCGTCACAGCGGGACCCACCTCCTCTTCCTCAAAATCACCCTCTCCAAACCTTCCAGGAATTTCTGACTTCCAGCCTTGCCTCTCAATCCTTCTTAAAAAACCTTTATCCTACTCCCAACATCACCACTGCTGAAGCCCAGGCTATCCGTGATCTGAAGGCTGACCGATCCATCGTCATTCTTCCGGCGGACAAGGTTCCACGACCCTGGTACTTGATCATTGGGAGTATGTGGCTGACGGACTGCGTCAGCTTTCAGACAATACTACTTACAAAGTTTGCCAAGGTAATCCCATACCTGATATCCAGGCGGAGCTTCAAGGAATCCTCAGAACCTTAGGCCCCCTACAAAACCTTTCACCTGACTCCATCAACCTCCTGTCCCCACCAACACCCCGCACCCCTACCTTCTACCTTCTTCCTGAAATTCACAAACCCAATCATCCCGGCCATCCCATTGTAGCTGGTTACCAAGCCCCCACAGAACGCATCTCTGCCTACGTAGATCAACATCTTCAACCCATTACATGCAGTCTCCCATCCTTCATCAAAGACACCAACCACTTTCTCGAACGCCTGGGATCCCTACCCAGTCTGTTACCCCCAGAAACCATCCTTGTAACCATTGATGCCACTTCCTTATACACAAATATTCCGCACGTCCAGGGCCTCGCTGCAATGGAGCATTTCCTTTCACGCTGATCACCTGCCACCCAACCTAAAACCTCTTTCCTCATTACCTTAGCCAGCTTCATCCTGACCCACAACTTCTTCGCTTTCGAAGGCCAGACATACCAACAATTAAAGGGAACAGCCATGGGTACCAGGATGGCTCCCTTGTACGCCAAGCTATTCATGGGTTGCTTAGAGGAAGCCTTCTTGGTTACCCAGGCCTGCCAACCCAAAGTATGCTACAGATTTATTGATGACATTTTCATGATCTAGACTCACAGTGAAGAAGAACTCCAGAATTTCCTCTCCAACCTCAACTCCTTTGGTTCCATCAGATTCACCTCGTCCTACTCTAAATCCCATGCCACTTTCCTTGACATTGACCTCCACCTGTCCAATGGCCAGCTTCACACGTCCGTCCACATCAAACCCACCAAGAAGCAACAGTGCCTCCATTATGACAGCTGCCACCCATTCCAAATCAAACGGTCCCTTCCCTACAGCCTAGGTCTTCGTGGCAAACGAATCTGCTCCAGTCCGGAATCCTTGAACCATTACACCAACAACCTGCAAACAGCTTTCGCATCCCACAACTACCCTCCCGACCTGGTACAGAAGCAAATAACCAGAGCCACTTCCTCATCTCCTCAAACCCGGAACCTACCACAGAAGAACCCCAAAAGTGCCCCACTTGTGACAGGATACTTTCCGGGACTGGATCAGACTCTGAATGTGGCTCTCCAGCAGGGATACGACTTTTTCAAATCCTGCCCTGAAATGAGATCCATCCTTCATGAAATCCTCCCCACTCCACCAAGAGTGTCTTTCCGCCATCCACCTAACCTTCGTAACCTCTTAGTTCATCCCTATGAAATCCCCAAACCACCTTCCCTACTCTCTGGCTCCTATCCTTGTAACCGCCCCCGGTGTAAAACCTGTCCCATGCACCCTCCCACCACCACCTACTTCAGTCCTGTAACCCGGAAGGTGTACATGATCAGTGGCAGAGCCACGTGTGAAAGCACCCACGTGATTTACCAACTGACCTGCCTACACTGTGAAGCTTTCTATGTGGGATTGACCAGCAACAAACTGTCCATTCACATGAATGGACACAGGCAGACAGTGTTTGTTGGTAATGAGGATCACCCTGTGGCTAAACATGCCTTGGTGCACGGCCAGCACATCTTGGCACAGTGTTACACCATCTGGGTTATCTGGATACTTCCCACTAACACCAACCTGTCAGAACTCTGGAGATGGGAACTTGCCCTTCAGTATATCCTCTCTTCTTGCTATCCGCTAGACCTCAATCTCCGCTAATTTCAAGTTGCCGCCCCATACCTCACCTGTCTTTCAACAACATCTTTGCCTCTACTTCCGCCTCGACTGACATCTCTGCCCAAAGTCTTTGCCTTTACAAATGTCTGCTTGTGTCTGTGTATATGCGGATGGATATGTGTGTGTGAGTGTGCGAGTGTATACCTGTCCTTTTTTCCCCCTAAGGTAAGTCTTTCCGCTCCCGGGATTGGAATGACTCCTTACCCTCTCCCTTAAAACCCACATCCTTTCGTCTTTCCCTCTCCTTCCCTCTTTCCTGACGAAGCAACCGTTTGTTGCGAAAGCTTGAATTTTGTGTGTATGTTTGTGTTTGTTTGTGTGTCTATCGACCAGCCAGCGCTTTTGTTTGGTAAGTCTCATCATCTTTGTTTTTAGATACATTTTTCCCACGTGGAATGTTTCCCTCTATTATATTCAAATAAAATAAAAACATTGATATAGACACTTCCAGTCTTTATCACTTTGAATAACACAGAGTACTGGCAGTTCAAGAGAGCTCATTGACGTCTGGTGTTCATTAATAGAATGTAAAAGAGCAGTTAATTTCTGCATAGGTATTTAACACTTTCGACTTCCCACTTCAAACAGAAATACTAAGTTGATTTTAAAAAAATTAAAATTCCGTTTTACCTTAGAATGAACAAATTTAATAATTTCAAAATTAGGTGCAGACAGAATGGCTGGTCAGTACATAGTCCAAATTCCAGGCTTCGTGAGTACACATTTAAGTGGGAAATATTGCCGATCTTTTGGAATTCTGCTGTTTGCTTTTGCCACAGGAAAAGTTAAAACTTGTCAGCCTGTCACACTTTGTTCCCTGAGGGAGGAGGCAACAGTTCTGAGAGTTGAGATGGTTTGTACCACTAAACATGTCCATTCCCGATACTTGAAATTTCATATCCAAGAGGCAAATCCTTACAAAGAGTTTTGCTTCATTCTAATTTGTTTCAAGTTTTCCTTTTGTATTTGAGACTGCATTTAAAATCTTTAGTGTTACCTTTACAAGGAATGCTCCAAGGAAACTTCAGTTAAAAGCTGAACCACTTAGAAATAGTCTGGGTCTAGAAAAGCAGCCATTTATACCATTATTTAAAATATTACTGGAAGATTGTTGAGATTTTAAAGAGCAGTATACATGAAGTAAAACAGCTCAGTTTTTATCTTTTAGTTGTGATTATAAATGTTACCATAATAGTGTACAGGTTTTAATTTTACAACATCTTTGCAAAGATTAGTAATGGTATTAGAAGTATATGGCATCCTTAGTGCAGTGTATGCTGAAAAGTAAAAATGTCATATGTGCCACTAATTTCACTGAATGGAAACACATTTAATACTACTCAAATGATGCTTTCATAAGTAGATAAACTTCAAACAAGCTACATATTTGTAAGATGAAACATGTAAGTTATTAACCAATGCAGAACACTAATTATATGATTAAATTAAGATACAGAATAGATGTGTCAGCATGCTCATGAAATCTTCAGCAAAATGAGGTTAGTCATTCTGATGGTCTTCCAAGAACAACTTCAGGCAAATTTTGGAACAGTGGCTTCATGGTAATGGCTAACACTTGTGCCTTAACCCCTCCCCCCCCCCCCAAACATCCACTGTTAAACCCAAGGTAATGAAGTTATATGCCTGTTTGACTTCCATTATTCATATTTGGCTGGCTAATCTTATTGTAAGATCATCCTTTATTGGTAATAGTCAATGTTTTCATTAGTCTCATGTGAGGCACTTTCCAAAAAACTGCCATTCATTGGCTGCTAGGTGTTGGGATTGAGGCAAATGTAATGACCAGCATGGAATCTTTAGAAATGGAGTCATAGCTCTGAAACAGTTTGGTCTTAACCTAAAAAATGATCTAACACTATGTATTACTGACAAAAATATCCTAATCCAAAACTATTCAGCCCCCCTGCCCCCATCTACTGTCAGTGTGTGAAGCCTTATTATATGATAACTATAATTTTATGATCCATGAAATGCAGGCTACACTAGTGTATAAGAGCTGTTCCCCACCCATTCCCCTGACTAAAGCTTGGTATACAAAATGCCGCTAAAGTTTTAAATTGGTTTACAGTAGACTTAATCCCTAGTGTAACCACATGGAAAGATTTTCATAAGATCAGTTCATAGCTTAATAGCGCAAGTTTAGCATACTCAGAAGCCAAAATAACAGACAAATTTTAATTGTGTGACAAAAATTTTGTGAAGTCTCCTAGTAGGAAAAACAGACTATAAAATATTTCTAGGTTTACATTACTACCAATATGATGCGGATGCTTGTATTGTCACTGAATTTTTCCTCTGATCAAACCTACTGGTTTGATTTTCTTCACTCCTTACCTTTGCAACACATTCTGTACATAATTGTTTTCCACTTCTGATCCTCACCATCATGAATTGTTCATCTGATTCTGTAAACACTGATAGATCTTTGGACTCATCCCTATTACTTATATTCCTTGTAGTGTTAATTGTCCATCTACTAATGTCCTGTTAATCAGACAAGGACATTGAAATGTCCTAGCAGATTAACTGTGTGCTGGACTGAGACAGAAACTTGAGACCTCTGCCATTTGCAATGTATTTACCTCCACATCTTTGTCTCAAAATATGTAATTTCGATGTCTGTTGTGGTAATCTACAGTCATTGATAGCATGCTTCCTAAGAAAATATAATTTCATGCATATCTATTTTAAACATCATTAGCCATTGACATTATGACAGGCTTAGGATCACAGATTGTTTACTGAAGCAAAATGGTTCAGTCTCAAATTTGCCAGATCTGAAGCTCAGCCATCGAGTGGCCACTGTTAAAATATTTTAGGTCAAATCACAGAAACAAAATTGAATATACTTGGTGTTTATAATTAAACTGCAGCCACTCAGATGTCCATTGTGGGTTGCAATTGTCTTATGTCGGTGAAACTGGTGAATATTTTATTGTTGATGTGGAACAGATTTATGCTGGAAAAATAATTTTTGGTCAGCAGGTGCAAATCTGGTACTGTGAATGCAAGAAAGATAACAGATTTTCATATTTAATGGATTAGGGATGCAATATAAGCAGAAAGTCAAACAAATGAGGACTATCACTTGCACAATTTATTCGGAAGGAGCACCAAAAATGCCAAGACGCTGTAGTGCTGCACTTGGTGGTCAAAATTGGAACTTTTGCGAATGAAAATATGTTCCACATTAACACAATAGCATATCTACCAAGTTTTGTTGCCCCTGTAATAAAGCCCACACTGGACCTGAGTGACTAGCTACCCTTTAATTGTAAGCACCCAGTAACTTTACTGAGTACTTCAGATTACCTTTTGACCTACCTTACCATTATGAAAAATTCATCCCTATCACATCTGAGAGAGAAATACCATGTAAATATATAAAGCAAAAAATTTTACAGTAGTGTAACTTGTGGAAATAAACATGCATAGGAAACATGTAGCTTTATCATTTCCCCACAACATTGTCAAGATAAAGCTTTTGCTATTGGTAGGAACTGAATTTTCAAATCTAATGCTTACTCCAATCTTGATAACAAGATGTAGTACAATGATACAATGGTCTTCCATGACCATAGCTCACACTTTCTCAGTGCCATTAATTTCAGCTCAAATGTCTGACACAGTGTTGTTTGCTGCTGTGATTTTTGGCCATCTTTGAAGCAGTTGTACCACACCTTTTTCAAAAGTTGCTCATGACATTGTCATCAGAACCATACTAGTGCATCAGATTGCTTTGTACTTGGGTGTTGCCGAGGTTTCAGCAAAACTTGATTACTGCTCAGTGTTGAGTTTCAAAACTTACTGGGACCAGAATCAGATGAGCACTTGCAACAGACCTTGTCACTGGCAGTTTGCATACAGGTGATTTTATACTAGCAAGTAGGACAATCCACATCTGCAGAGGAGTGTTCCCCACATCTTCAGTCAATATAGCCTTGCATTTCATGGTTCATGCAGGAAAGGTTAAATACTTCCACACTTCATACGTAAGGCTGGCTGACATTTTTTAAACTTGCAAGATGAAGTGAATGCTTAATCCATTTCTAAAACTCCCTTCGAATGATTTTGGAGATGTTAAACAAACTTGGCAACAATAACTTCGAACATCTTCAGAATTGAAGTCTTGTTGTTGTGGTCTTCAGTCTAGAGACTGGTTTTATGCAGCTCTCCATGGTACTCTATCCTGTGCAAGCTTCATCTCTGAGTAACTACTGTAACCTACATTCTTTTGAATCTCTGTAGTGTATTCATGCCTTGGTCTCCCTCTACAGTGTCTACCATCCGTGCCTCCCTCCTACACTAAACTGAATATTCCTTGATGCCTCAGAGCATGTCCTACCAATCGATCCCTTCTTCTAGTCAAGTTGTGCCAAAAATTCCTCTTCTCTCCAATTTTATTCAGTATCTCCTCATTAGTTACATGATCTACCCATCTAATCTTCAGCATTCTTCTGTAGCACCACAGTTTGAAAGCTTCTATTCTCTTCTTGTCTAAACTGTTTATCATCCATGCTACACTTCCATACAAATACTTTCAGAAAAGATGTCCTCACACTTAAATCTATACTCAATGTTAACACATTTCTCTTCATCAGAAATGCTTTCCTTGCCATTGCCAGTCTACATGTTATATTCCCCCTACTTTGACTATCAGCTGTTATTTTGCTCCCGAAATATCAAAACCATCTACTACTTCAAGTGTTCATTTCCTAATCTGATTCCCTCTGTATCACTTCATTTAATCTGACTACATTCCATTATTGTCATTTTGCTTTTGTTGATGTTCATTTTATTTCCTCATTTCAAGACACTGTCCAGTCTGTTCAATTGCTCTCCCATCCCACATTCTTTGCTGTCTGTGACAGAATTACAACGTCATCAGCAAACCTCAAATATTTTTTTTCCTCTCCATGGATTTTAATTCCTACTCAAAATTTTTCTTTTGTTTCCTTTACTGCTTGCTCAATACACAGGCTGAATAACATCAGGGATAGGCTACAATCCCGTCTCACTCTCTTCCCAACCACTGCTTCCCTTTCATGCCCCTTGACTCATAGCTGGCATTTGGATTTTGTACAAATTGTAAATAGACTTTTGCTCCCTGTATTTTACCCCTGTCACCTTCAGAATTTGAAAGAAAGTATGTCAATCAAATCGTCATAAGCATGCTATAAGTCTGCAAATGCTAGAAACGTAGGTTTGCCTTTCCTTACTCTATCATCTAAGATAAGTCATAGGGTCATTATTGCCTTACATGTTCCAACATTTCTACAGAATCCAAACTTATCTTCCCTGACATCATTTTCTACCAGTTTTTCCATTATCTGTAAAGAATTCATGTTAGTATTTTGCAACTGTGACTGATTGAACTGATAGTTTAGTGATTTTCACACCATGGCCTTGTTTCGACTTAAGATTTTCAGTGCTCTGTCTAATTCTTCATGCAGTATTGTATCTCCCATCTCACCATCATTTACGTCCTCTTCCATTTCAATAAATTTGCCCTGAAGTACATCACCATTGTGTAGACCCTGTATATACTCCTTCCACCTTTCTGCCTTCCCTTCTTTACTTAGAGCTGGTTTTCCATCTGAGCTCTTGGATTCATAGAGGTGGTGTCTTTCATTTTCCTGTAGGCTGTATCTACCTTACCCCTAGTGATACTGGCCTCTAATCATTAAATTTGTCCTGTAGCCACTCCCTGTCAATCTCATTTTTGACATGTTTGTATTCCTTTTTGACTGTTTCATTTACTGCATTTTTATATTTTCTCCCTTCATCAATGAAATTCAACATCTCTTCTGTTATCAAAGGATTTCCACTAACCCTCATCCTTTTACCTACTTGATCCTCTGCTGCCTTCACTATTTCATCTCTCAAAGCAACCTATTCATTTTCTACTGTACTTATTTCCCGTGTTCTTGTCAATCATTACCTAATACTCTCTCTGAAACTCTCTGTAACCTCTGGTTCTTTCAGTTTATCCAGGTTCAATGTCCTTAAATTCCCACCTTTTTTCAGTTTCTATGTACAGTTCATAACCAATAGATTGTGGTCAGAGTCCACATCTGCCCCTGGAAATGTCTTAAAATTTAAAATGTGGTTACTATATCTCTGTCTTACCATTATGTAATCTATCTGGAACCTTTGAGTGTCTCCAGGCCTCTCCCACATACACAAACTTCTTTCATGATTATTCAACCAAGTGTTACCTATGATTAAGTTATGGGCTGTGCAAAATTATTCCAGGCAGCTTCCTGTTTCATTCCTTACCCCCAGTCCATATTCCCCTACTACTTTTCCTTCTCTTCTTTTTCCTACTATTGAATTCCAGTAACCAATGACTGTTAAATTATTGTCTCCCTTCACTACCTGAGTAATTTCTTTTATCTCATCACACATTTCTTTAATCCCATCATCTGTGGATCTACTTGGCTTCTAAATTTGTACTACTGGGGTAGGCGTAAGCTTAGTGTCTTTATTTGCTACAATAATGCATTCACTGTGCTGTTTGTAGTAGCTTACATGTGCTCCTATTTTTTTATTCATTATTATACCTACTCCTGCATTACCCCTATTTGATTTACTATTTATAACACTGTATTCACCACCTGACCAGAAGTCTTCTTCTTCCTGCCACCAAACTTTATTAATTCCCACTATATCTAGATTTAACCTATCGATTTCCCTTTTTAAATTTTCTACCTGCCCGATTGAGAGATCTGACATTCCACATTCTGATCTGTAGAATGCCAGTTTTCTTTCTCCTCATAACAATGTCATCCTGACTAGGCCCCACACAGAGATCAGAATGAGGGACAATTCTGGAATATTTTACCCAAGAGGATGCCATCATCATTTAATGATATAGTAAAGCTGCATGCCCTTGGGGAAAAATTACGGCTGTAGGTTTCCCTATCTTTCAGCTGTTCACAGTACCAGCACAGCAAGGCCATTTTGATTGATGTTACAAGGCCAGATCAGTCAATCATCAAGACTGTTTCCCTGCAACTTCTGAAAAGGCTGCTGCCCCTCTTCAGGAACCACATGTCTTTCTGGCCTCTCAACAAATATCCTTCCATTCTGGTAGCATCTACGGTACAGCTATCTGTATTGCTGAGTGACGCAAGCCTCCCCACCAATGGCTAGGTCCATGGTTCATGGTGGGACTGAAGTCTTATGTCAAGATATTTGTACATGGCCAGGCATCACAACCTTACTGAGCAGTGTATCAAACTGTTCCTAGCCAGTACATTACTATGTTGTCAAACTGTCTTTTCCTTTGTTAAGTCACTGATCACCTGCTGAAATTCTTTGAGAATTGTTATATGCTTCCTTATTATGTAAAAGGTTGCTTTCCTGTGTATGTAGTAACTAATGTCACAGTAGTCACTGGTTTTCCACATAAAGTTCATCAGGTACTTGATCATTTATAGTCTACTGTGGTATTGCTCAGAATCTCCCAGAAAACTGTAAACTAAATTGTCACCAACCTGGTTTATATGGTGACTTCATGTTGAATTTGGATTATGTGAATGTTAATAAAATATCATGACAGTCCCAACAACTGAGTTACTTAATCAGTTATGCAAAGTCTTAAGCTGCCAACCAATACTACCATGGTATTATGTCTGTGCTATATCCAAACAATTTCCAAGGCTTGGTTAGTTTCTCAAGAAATAAGTATTTTGTCTCTTTACGGTATGCAAAAAATTTATTGTACCTTGAAGTTAATGATACTGTCAACTTCGGTATTAGATTTAATCTTCATATATCATATAACCACAAATTTTATATTTGCATAATTGTGCTGAATTTGTAACTTCAGTGATTTTCTTGTGATCTTGCCACCCACTGGTTAAGACTGAAGTTCACCATCTATCTCCAGGAAAGCTAGACCTGTCCTCTCATGTGAAATAACTGAATTGTGATTAGAATAGTCACTATCAAAACGAAAGGTCAACAAAGGCAGTTCCATCTTTACAGTATAAACAATTTCCTTGTACTGTTAGGATCGTTACTCTATTTAAGAAACGAGCACTAGTTTGCCATGAAAAAACATACTGGGCCAAGATACAGAACTCTTGTGGCCAAATTTTGGGCAGAAAGTGCAGCTTATAAGGGCCAATAAAATAAGAAACTAGAAATAGGACATACATGCATATAATCTGTGCCATCAAATCTGTGTATCCTAATTTTAAGAGAGGATAGAGGTATTGGCTTTAATTGCTTTATTTACAGAAAATTACTCTGACAAGTTTCTATTCATAATCACTAGTGGAGGAATCATTGTCACCATGTGTCCATAGAGCATAGTTCTCAGTTCCATCTAGTTAATTTGTGATCATTTCAATTTTTTCCACCAGTGCTTGTGGATTATGGAGTCCCATGCACGTTTCACCCACTCAGAAATCCTGATTTTCCAGTCTGTGTGAACTTGGTGTTTTCATCAGCCATCCATTATGCTTATTGCTGTTTAAGTGCAGCTTAGAATGACTGATTACTATGAACATGTAGTGGTTGCAGGACAGATGTTACACCTCCAGGGATAATGAATCAGTTTTCACTTTTTGTAACTTATCTTAGACTACTTCTGTTAAATGTTCATGGAAGCTGTCCAGGACTAACATGTTCCATAAATCCAGTAACATCAGGGTGATGTTGCCAGACATGGATCATCCAGTTGACCAGAGCCATTGTTGATCCACTCTTTTGGATTTGCTCTCACCAATATGTCTTCCACTGAAATTTTTGGAGTTGTTTTCCTTTAAAATATCACGTAAGGTGGTAGCTTTCACCTATCACCAGTTACACACATTACTGTAAATCTTAGCTTCTTATTGCCACCAGTTCCTATCATGATGCTGTATTCCACTTCCCTGTTCAATATTGTAGAGTGGCATCTCAGAACACTCTGGCATTTGATCTGTTTTACCAATTTGCAATAATATATAAGAATGTTCACAGTGCAAATTCAAAAATGGTTCAAACGACTCTGAGTACTATGGGACTTAACTTCTGAGGTCATCTGTCCCCTAGAACTTAGAACTACTTATACCTAACTAACCTAAGGACATCACACACATCCATGCCCGAGCCAGGATTCGAACCTGCGACCGTAGCGGTCGCGTGGTTCCAGACTGTAGCGCCTAGAAGCACTGGGCCACTCTGACCGGCCAGTGCAAATTCATCATGTAGTGATGAGAAGTCAGTTTTCCTCATCACCTGATGGCCGTAAAGTGACAGTAGTTTTCCTCCAGCAGACTAATCCATTTTATTGACTGGGAGAGGTGGCACAATGATTAGCACACCGGGCTCACATTTGGGAGGATGAAGGTTCCAACCCACATCTGGCTGTCCTGAATTAGGGTTCCCTAAATCACTTCAGGCAAATGCCGGGATGGTGCCCTTGAAAAGGCTGACTTCCTTCCCCGTCTTTCCCAAATCCAATGGGACCGATGAGCTTGCTGTTTTGTTCCCTCTCCCAAATTGACCAAGCAGCTGACCATTTCATTGATCTGATGTAATCAATTTTTCTTACATGAATTTCAACTTTAGCTTTGATAATGATAGAAGCTGAAGAAATGAATTAAGATTTGTACCATGGCTGGGACTTGAACGCTGGTCTTCTGCCATATTAGGCAGGTGTATGGCTAACACAGATGCATGGACTACTGTAGTCCAGTGCTTTCCTAACACAAATTTAAATTCAAACCTTCACTGGCTATTTAAGAAGGTAAAAATGGGCTGAAGTTGTGAGTAGAAGTTAGTGTTAGGAAGGGCATTGTACTAGTGTGGTGAGTGGAGCTGCTAGAAGTAATGATGGTGATGTGATGGTCAGCACATCTGCCTAACAAGCAAGAGACCCTGGTTAGTCCCAGCCGTGGCACAAATAGCTTCATTCCTTCAGCTTTTGTTATCAGTTTCAACGGAAAGAACTTAACAGCCAGGCCTGTAGTAAGATAGCAGTGTGCTCTGTATATCTTATTGTTGCAATGTTTTGAGAAAAAATTGTACTATTTCTTGCTGTTGTGCAGAAGGAGAAGCTGTCTTGCTGTTCTCAAAGGCTGGGTGTACTTTGTGTGGAATGAGGTGTAGAAGCTGGTGGCAGACAGGCAGCGGAATGTGGCAGGATTGGTTTAAGATGGGCTGTGGATGTGTACTGGACAAGTGTGCAGTGGAGAGGCGGCCATCTCTGGCGGTAGAGGAGCATGGGTGGGGGAGAGGGGGGAACAGATGTTCATTGAAAGAATCACAACTGGTTATCAGATGAGGATCTATGGTTATGGTGATGGACAGAGGTTCACCTTTGCAATCAGGCGGGAAAGGTTCTCAGAGCCCAAAAAAAGCTTGTCAGGTCAGGTAAAATGTCAAAGATTTGATAATGGTTTTCTTTGAAGGATTAGTTCATCATGAACTGTTAATCAGTGGTACTATTGGGACATGTTGTGACAGGTGAGAAAATGTGAGAAAGAAATTGCGTCAAATGTGGAGAGAGAATTCATGGCTCTTGCATCACAATAATGCTCTCACACATTCGTCCCTGTTGCACAAAACGAAATCACTATGTTGCCTAATTCTCCATACTCCCCGGACCTGGCCACTGCAGACTTTTTATTTCTGAAGTTGAAAACACTGTCAAAAGGACTAAGATTTGCAATGATAGATGAGTTAAAAATTTGCATATGGTACTTTGTGTGATATAGCAAGAGTCATACTAGGACTGCTTCTGGAAGTGGAAAAGATGTTAGGAGTGGAGTATCAATTGTGTAGGAGTATTTTGAAGGAGGCCATGCACAATAAGTATAAGGCAAGCATAAAAATTTTGTGGACCAAGTTCTGGAACATATTGAATAGACCTGGTATACTTATGCAGTGGACTTGCGACTAAACTATTTTGAAATCTGAAGTTATTTCTGTCTGTATCTAGCTATGAAGTCTAACCATGTATTTCACAACTATGTCTTGTGAACATAAACCGTGGACAGTGAATATGTTTATCTTTTGCCACTGGTGAGCACTTGTTACTCAACTGACGAATTGTCATCACTATCAGTACCAAATAAAATAACATTATTCTTCACTTTCTCAGCCCCAAAATTTAGTGTCAAACTCAGGATTACTATAACCATCTTAAATGTTGCTTGAACAGTACAGGAGAGTCAGAAAGAGCATGTTTTGAGTATCCAAAGCTGCACATAGTAAAGGTATCTATTGCCAACCACCCCAACTGAAATGAGAACAGCTACAGTACCAATGTAAACCAGACACTCTCTAGCAGCCAAACACTCGACTACCAATGCTGAAACAGACATAGCCAGGATTTTATTTTTTCAAATGTTTGTTCTTAAGTTGCCCAACTGGACTTTGGATTTTAAGTTTCTGTCAAATAATACAAACCAGAACTTGGGGGTTTTGTGCTGAGGGGTTAAACTTGCTGAGCTCGTTTGAGTTTGAAACAAATACTAACAAAGAGATAGAGGGGCTGGCCAGTACTTACCTCAGCTCAGTACAGCCGATAGATACACATAACCTCAACTCCTTTTCGAATCTGAATTTCACCTGGTCCTTGTCCAAAACCCAAGCCACCTTCCTGGATGTTGACCTTCATCTTGTTGAAGCTCAGATCCACACCTCTGTCCATATCAAACCCACAAGCAAACAACAGTACCTTCACTCTGATAGCTGCCATCCATTCCACATCAAACACTCCCTTCCCTACAGCCTAGGTATAACCCTGTGACAACCATGCCTCCATCCTTGCTACCCTCCCTGTTTTCCTTTCCCTGTTGCCTCTTAACTTGGGTTGTGAGTAACTGAATCCACTTTCCCTTCTTCCCTTTCTTTCCCCTCTCTCCTCCCTGATGAAAGACAATTTGAAATTTTGTTAGTGTAATAGTTCAGACTGAGTGAAGAAACTTAATGCAGCTTTGGATTGCAAGTGTGTGGCTGTCCCGAGGGCACGTTGCTGCAGGAAAAATTTGCGTGCCTCGTGCCAGCAGGGTGCAGGGCAGAAGAGTCTGGCTGTGAGCGTGTCTTGGACAGGTCAGTCTGCTGTCGGCAGTGGCAGCCATGCTCGGCACTGTGCTACACTCCACTGATTCCGTCACTACTTTGCGTTACCTTAAGGCTTGCCTGTGAGCTTGCACTGTGTAACTTGGCAATCTTGGCTACAGCCATCTGACACATCTCACTCAGCTCCTTGTCATGGGCTTGGAACAAAGAATAATTGATGTCTGCAGATATTTAGTGCTGAGTTAAAATATCGCCCAGAGAACTGGAGCAGTGATCACAGATCAGGAAATCTCACTGCTTCAGCTTCGGATTGCAGTCCATACTTCTGTTGGTGTTATCACTATGGCGTCTTAAGGCTATTGATGTGTTATGGAATCAAAAAATAGCCAACCAACCACAAACTGTAGTATCTTTTTAAATGAAAGTCACATGTGATCACAACTGCAGTCGCATCTCTGTGTAATACTCTAGCATTAGCATGTCCTGGGGCCTATCTGTGTGTTTGTTGTCATACACTCTCTTCCTCTCTCTCTCTCTCTCTCTCTCTCTCTCTCTCTCTCTCTACAACACTCATAGGGAATTTTCTGTTGATGGAAATGGGAAATAGTGTTAGAAGTCGTCATCTGTGAGCTCCTCGACATGTGCTACTTTTTCACTGCTTAAAACAGACTGAAATTTTGTCTCTTCTTTATGCAGATTTGATCTTGGGAAAGGATAAGTGACACTGTGGCAAGTCCAACAAATGTTGTAGGTGGTCCAACACTGAGATGAGGTATTTTGCTACAAACCTATTTAACAAACAACGCAGTATGAGCCTGTGGCATTGACTTGATGCAGAACCTGTAATTTGTCCTTTGACAATTCAGGTAGTTTATTTTCTCGTGGAGTTGAGCAAGAATCTCAAGGTAGTAATGTCTGTTAATAGTCTGACATTCTGGAACCCAGGAATGATAAAATTTGAAGAAGTTTCTCACCAATGCAATTTGGACTTTCCTTAGACACTTGTCACATTCAGCCTAGGGCATGCAGCATGCTCTTGTCAGACGAAACAGTAAGGGTGGGACAAAGGGGGCACACGGCTGCTGTTGTAATGTGGCCTGTTGCTGCTGTGGTCTTAACTGACACTGCCCTGTGTGATGCTGAGTCGAAGGTTGTACAGCTGCCACAGCTCCCCATCACCCTGAACACTTGCAGCGTAGCTAATAGGGGACGACTGAGTTAGTTCAAATACCCCCCCACCAACCACACACACAGCAATCTGATCGCCTGTGGCCCATGACACTTCACAGGGCTGCGCTGTATTGAACATGTCTGTAAGTGTCAGATTCTCTCATGAAATGTGTTTTCAGAGTCTTCCCTTTCTGACTGAAACAACTATTGTGCATCATGTAATGAGTGGATGGGTACTAGTGACAAATTATGACAATTGCTCAACCTGTGTAATTCCGCAGCCCAGGCTTTGTAGGATTGGTTTGGGTGTTTCTGACAATGGTAAAATTTCTACATGCATCACAGTGACAGTGTTCTGTCACAGTAACATGTTGAGAGAAGTTGACACATTTTATCAAATAAACCTGCCAGTTGTTGCAAAAGTTCAATTTGGCACAACTGATGACTGCGCAGTGAAAACCAGGAAAGAAAGCTCTGCTCAGGTCAGTATTGCCCTCGCAAAAAACCTAGAAATGCTGTAATAACAGTGTCTCGTAGGAGTCCCAATCTTCAGGTGTTTCGTCGTATGCCAGAATGGGCAACAGTTTCACTGGTGGGAGAGTAACCTGTTTGCAAACAAGCAGATGCCACTTGAGGGCAGTGGCGAGAGCCTGCTGTTCTGTGAAAGTGTGCTGCTGGGTAGTGATGTGTTCAAATATTTCTTCCATTGAGACGTTTGTCAGGTGACTCAGCACTGGCACTCGTACATGGAGGAAACGTAACCCTCGCTTGTTGCCAAGTTTGTTATACTAAGAACACACACAATTTGTGGAACTTGGTACGTTACAGACCAATGCATAAGGTAAAATGTGAAGGTTGTGTGTAGCACTGAACACATTGACTGGACATTAGTAATACAGGTTACAGAATAGGCCGAGCAGTCCTATGTGATCACCTAAAGAATACTGTTTCTTAAGTGTCTCACCAGAGTGCACCAGGGAGCTGACACGGGTGGCTTCTAAACAGCTTGTGAATTGCACAGACGTGTTATTTCTGAAATTGTGTGTGAATTTAAGGTGGGCTGTGAAATTCATAACCTCAATACTACACCCACATGAATTTCCATATAGAACATGCATCTGTATCTGGGATTTGGAGTATAATTTACATTCCGATGAAAAAGTTTGTAACAGGTTCCTGGTAGATATCAAGGAGGAATTGGAGATTCAGAAACAAAATAAATACCTTGTTAACATCTTAGTTACTGTAATACTTAGACTTGGGAACATTTTGTAACTGGAGTGTTTATGTGAAGCGGATGGTGTAACTTGGCCAACTATCAGTTTTTTCCTAACACTTTGTTTGATGCATTAGACAGCAACTGACTAATGAAAGAGCAGCAGCAGCAGTAACAGCAGTGGCTTCTTTCAAGTAGCTGTTTTGTTTTCTAATACACTCAGTCAAATACAAAGTAATTCAGAGGCAATTTTCATTATTTGACCAACATAGTACTAATTATTTTTGTATATGGAACAGAAAAGAAATATATGAGTGGTAATAAAACAAATACAGCCATTCCACCTGATGTTTTGCACTTTAAGGTACTTAGAAGGAACAACAGCAGTTCTCTATTTTTGTAAATGTATTGTGTTCCTGCTTCACGTGTTCTCCATCCTTGGATCTATAGAACAAAAAGAAGAGGGTGACATTTATTGAATTACATTGAAAAAAAGGTAAATTAATTTTTATTGAACATGTAAATGTCACTACAGATATTTGGATTTAGGTTATGACACATTGGTGATGATGTGGCACAGACGAGTAGCGAAATTCTACCCGATGTACCAAAGTGTCAGAACATAGCAGATGTCAAGGACCACCTGAATAGCTGTTTTCATCTCAGCAATTGTTTTGGGGTTATTGCTGTGCACTGTGTCTTTAACATAGCCCCACAAAAAGGAGTACATGGTGGCCAATTGAGAACCATGCCAGTGGCCTCGGGGTACCCCAGACCTTGAATGCAGTTCTCAAAGTGCTCCTCCAGGGCATCAAACCCTCTCATAAGTCAATGGGGTCGAGCTCTGCCATGTGTGAAAAACATCTTTACGAAATCAGGGTCACCTGGGATAATGAGGATGAAATCATTTTTTGAAACCTACATGTACCATTCGGCAGCCACCATGCTGTCAATGAATATCACAGAGACTATTCCGTGACTGGACATTGCACAGGTCACAGTAACCCGTTGAAGGTGAAGAGATTTCTCGATCATCCAAATGAATGTGGGCTTCGCCAGTATACCAAACTATACTAACATCAAAGCTTCGCCAGTATACCAAACTATTGAACATGTAAATGTCACTACAGATATTTGGATTTAGGTTATGACACATTGGTGATGATGTGGCACAGACGAGTAGCGAAATTCTACCCGATGTACCAAAGTGTCAGAACATAGCAGATGTCAAGGACCACCTGAATAGCTGTTTTCATCTCAGCAATTGTTTTGGGGTTATTGCTGTGCACTGTGTCTTTAACATAGCCCCACAAAAAGGAGTACATGGTGGCCAATTGAGAACCATGCCAGTGGCCTCGGGGTACCCCAGACCTTGAATGCAGTTCTCAAAGTGCTCCTCCAGGGCATCAAACCCTCTCATAAGTCAATGGGGTCGAGCTCTGCCATGTGTGAAAAACATCTTTACGAAATCAGGGTCACCTGGGATAATGAGGATGAAATCATTTTTTGAAACCTACATGTACCATTCGGCAGCCACCATGCTGTCAATGAATATCACAGAGACTATTCCGTGACTGGACATTGCACAGGTCACAGTAACCCGTTGAAGGTGAAGAGATTTCTCGATCATCCAAATGAATGTGGGCTTCGCCAGTATACCAAACTATACTAACATCAAAGCTTCGCCAGTATACCAAACTATACTAACATCAAAGTCCTGTTCGTCGATTCTGTGGACAAGAGTGTTTGCAAAACTCAACAACTGTTCTATGGCCCTGGGGCTTAATGGCTGATGGGTTTGAATTTTGTATGGGAGGAGATACAGATATTGAACAACAATTTGTTGCAGTCCCTATCAGTTGATTTCCTCCTGTTGTCTCTCTTTGGATGGCCGACATTGCCAATACTGTCATCACAAACATTACCTGTTTTCTCAAACTTGTGAATCAAATTCTTGATTGTTGCCACACTTGGACTGGTTATTTAGAGCTGAACTTAGATGCAAACTTCCTTTGAGCTGCTGTTGGGCTGTTATTGCTCACATAATAGGCCTTCACAAGAGCTATACAGTCAGGCACGCTGTACCGTGACATTTTCATGTGCAAATCTCAACAAGGTGCATGCCTGTGTGTGAACTAATTCCCATTGTGCCTTGTGATCAACCGTGCAGTTTGAAAGTCCTAATGCAAACTGTTCTCAAGTCGTGAGAATTTAATTCATATAGTTTAAGAATTGTACCCTGAAAATCTAAAATATGTAATGTACCAATACAAACATAGAATATATATATGCTAACTGCCATTGTGACTTGCGCTGCTCCCACATACGCATAATCGCTGCTCGAGGTGCCAAGTGCTCATGTGGCGAGCTGCAGATAGCAGGTGAAAACATCTCCTGCAAGAACGAGGTAAGGTTTCTGTAGTGGACACTCCCCAGACACAGTAGTCTACAATAGTGTGAAGCAGTCAGAGCTGATATGTGTCTTTGACAGCACATTGGTAGTAACTGCAGTGCTGGAATAATACATCAGAGAACAAGTCCTACTGGTCCCCTATGTAGGCTGGCTCACATTGAGAGTACCAGGTGCAGGCAGAACACAACCACTGCTGGTTCCAGTGTGTTGTCAGCCCTAGGACGTGTTCTAGATTCCCTCCAGTTCTTGGGAAGAGTTTCTAGATTTATTCCAGTTCGTGATATTACCTGGCACTACTGAATATTTAGCTTCTAAATATTTCCAGTCCTGCTGATTCCTCATCTCTAAAGAAATTGATTAGCTTTAATGGTTCATCATTGAAAACTTTGAGCATTTACAGGGTGCGAAGGCCTCCTGGGAATTGTGGGTGGTTGGAAAACCAGTCCACTTGCTGACTGTGTGAACAGAGAGTCTGAGGGGGTGGACACCTCCCCTGTGGTGATATCACTTGTCACTGTGCTGGTGGTGGGGTGCCTGCCAGCTGCTGTGTGCCACATGTACAAGAGGCAGCTGGTCACATCCAACGACTTGGACTACAGGCACACAAAGTGGTCTGCTGACTAAATGTGATGAAAAACTATCTCAATCCTTCTTTTCCATAAAGAAATGGAAGATTTGTCTGCATTATCCCTTTCCACCCTGAGAGAAAAGTTAGCAAACCTCTATCTGAAATATGCCATGTCCCATGCATTATGACCTGTGTAATCAGGTAAAAATACTGAAATTCTCAGGATGATTGTTTTCTCAAAATGTCAGTAGCACAATCGTGCTAGTTAGGTTTTACCCCAGTCCAAATAAAATGTACTGTGCTGCTAAAGAAGTGCTTTTATTTATTTTTATATGTCTACATGGTTACTCTGCAATTCACACTTCAGTGCCTGGCAGAGGGTTCATCGAACCATTTTCATACTACTGCTCTACCATTCCACTCTCAAATGGCACGTGGGAAAAAGGAACACCTAAATCTTTCTGTTTGAGCTCTGATTTCTCGTATTTTATGATGATGATCCCTACATAGGTGGGTGTCAACAAAATATTTACGCATTCGGAAGAGAAAGTTGGTGATTGAAATTTCGTAAATAGATATTGCCCCAAAGGAAACTGCCTTTGTTTCAATGACTGCCACCCCAACTCTCATATATCACTGACAGTCTCACCCCTATTGCTTGATAACGCGAAATGAGCTGCCCTTCTTTGCACTTTATCGATGTCCTCTCTCAATGTTACCTGCTAAGGATCCCACACCATGCAGCAACATTCCTGCAGAGGACAGACAAGTGTAATGTAGGCTGTCTCTTTAGTGGGTTTGGTGCATCTTCTAAGTATTCTGCCAACAAAGTGCAGTCTTCGTTTCACCTTCCCCACAGTATTATCTATGTGATCTTTCCAATTTAAGTTGCTTGTAATTGTAATTCCTAGGTATTTAGTCAAATTGACAGATCTTAAATTTGTGCAATTTATCATGTACCCATAATTTATCAGATATCTTTTAGTACTCATGTGAATGACCTCCCACTTTTCTATTTTTAGTGCTAATTGCCACTTTTTACACCATACAGAAGTTCTCTCTCGATCATTTTGTAATTGGAATTGATCATCTGATGGTTTTACTAGACAGTAAATTACAGTGCCATCTGGAAACAATCTAAGGGGGCTGCTCAGATTATCTCCTAGATCATTTATACAAATCAGAAACAGTGGAAGGCCTATGGCACTACCTTGAGGAACAACAGATATCACTTCTGTTCTACTCAATGATTTACTGTCTGTCACTACGAACTGTGACCTCTCTGAGAGGAAATAACGAATCCAGTCACACAACTGAGACAATACTCCATATGCATGCAATTTTATTAATAGTCGCTTGTGAGAAACAGTATCAAAAGCCTCCTGGAAACCTAGGAATATGGAATCAATCTGAGATCCCTTGTCGACAGCACTCATTTCTTCATGGGAATAAAGAGCTGGTTGCATAACAACAATATTTTCTGAATCCGTGTTGGTTATGTATCAATAAGTCATTTTCTTCAAGGTGATTCATAATGTTCGATTACAGTATATGCTCCAAAATCCTACTGCACATTGAGGTCAGTGATATGGGTCTGTTTTTCAATGGGTTACTCCTACGTCCTTTCTTGAATATTGGTGTGACCTGTGCTAATTTCCAGTCTTTCATCAAGTGAGCTCTTCTGGTTTCGAATTCTGGAATATTTACTTTGTCTTCTTTGGTGAAGGAATTACAGAAAACTGTGTTTAGTAACTCCACTTTAGTGGCACCATCATCGGTAACATTTCTATCGCTATTGTACAGTGACGGTATTGACTGTTTTTTGCCATTCATGTACTTTACATATGACCAGAATCTCTTTGGGTTTTCTACCACATTTACAGACAATATTTCATTGTGGAAACTATTAAAAGAATCTCAGATTGACGTCCACACAAAATTTCGAGCTTCCGTGAAACTTAGCCAGTCTTGGGGATTTTATGTTCTTCTGAATTTGGCATGCTTTTTTCATTGCTTTTGCAACAGTGTTCTGATGTGTTTTGTGTACCATGGTGGATCAGTCCCATCTCTTATTGACTTATGTGGTATGAATCTATCTATTGCAGTTGATACTGTATCTGAATTTGAGCCATATCTGGAATACACTTACATAATTAGCTTGGAAGGAATGGAGACTCTCTCTTAGGAAGGCATCAAGCGAATTTTTATCTGCTGTTTTAAATAGATTTATTTTGCATTTATTTTTGGTGGTTTTGGTTGATATGGTTTTGAGCCTCACTGCAATGACCTTGTCTTCACTTGTCCCTGTATCCGACATGTCACTCTCTATTAGATCAGTATTGTTTGGGGGTAAGAGGTCAAGTGTGTTTTTGCAACCATTTACAATTCGTGTGGACTCATGAACTAATTGTTCAAAATAATTCTCAGAAAAAGCATTTAGTACAGTTTCAGAAGATGTTTTCTGTCTACCACCGGCTTTGAAAATGTATTTTTGCCAACAAATTGAGGGTAGATTGAAGTCTCCACCATTTACAACTGCATGAGTGGGGTACTTATTTGTAATGAGATTCAAGTTTTCTTTGAAGCATTCAGCTATTATATCAGCTGAGTCGGGGGGTCGATAGAAGGAGCCAATTATTATTTTCGTATGGCTGTTGAGTATAACCTCTACCCATAATAATTCACAGGAACTATCTATCTCAATTTCACTACAAGATAAACTACTACCTGGAGACACAAACACACCACCACCTACTTTATTTAATCTATCCTTTCTGAACATGGTTTGTGCACTGTAAAAATTTTGGCAGAATTTATCTCCGGCTTTAGCCAGCTTTCTGTTCCTATAACAATTTCAGCTTCCGCGCTTTCTATCAGCGCTTGAAGCTCTGGTACTTTTCCAACACAGCTACAACAATTTATGACTACAATGCTGACTGTTTGCTTGGTTGATTTTTGCCCTGTCCCCTTTGAAACTGGAGCCCTTTTTGATCTTTCCAAAGACTGTGTAACCTAAAAAACCACCCAGTCCACGCCACACAGCCCCTGCTACCTGTGTAGCCACCTCCTGCATGTAGTGGATACCTGGCCTATTTGGCAGAAGGTGAGTTCTGCCTTCATCTCGCTAGCAAGCCTGGCAGTCTTCACCAACTCAGATAGCCACCAGAAACCAGAGAAAATCTCCTCTGATCCATAGCAACACACATTATTAGTACCGACATGAGCCACCACCTGCAGTTGGCTGCACCCTGTACCCTTCATGGCATCCGGAAGGACGCTTTCCACATCTTAGATGACTCCCCCCAGTTTGCACACGGAGTGCACATTGGCTTTCTGTCAAGGACTTTGAGTACAGTAGTATGACAGAAGTGATACGGCCATATACATGTTGCATGTAACCTACAGCCCCACTCCCCCCCCCACACACACACACACAATAATTTTTAATTTGAAGAAAATGAAAGCAGTTTTCTTTCTTGGACATGAACAAATATTGGTCACATGATGCAGCATGCCTGGGTCCTGCTTTTGGAGTGTTCATATCTGCAACATCTTGGTGAACATCTGTGGATCAATTGTCATAACCATAATAACACTTATCTACAATTGGTTTTACTGATGGAATGTAAATTTTCATTTTTTTCTTTCAAGTTGTTCATTTTTCGTGATTGTCACTTTCTGCACGGTTTCTCTTTCTCTCTGGTTTTGCTATCGGTGCCTGTGCAATGGACATCCTAAACTTGAGCAAATCCAGGATACTTCTTCTAGGAACTTTATTTTCTCTGCAATCTACTCTGTACTTCAGCCAAGTGACAGTGCTCAAGTGAAGAAAGCAAAGTATTAGGGAGTCCATTTCCTTGTTTTGAACAAAGGTACACTGGACTAAACCAGGCTATGGAGTTTACATTTTCATATGTTTACTATATGTAAATAACTATTTTTGAAATACTGTGATCAGACTGCTGAGCTGAATATGGACTGTTTTTCCTTTTATAGAAAACATTTTATCAGTTGTTTTTGTGATACAAAGTGTTTTGATATGTAGAACACTGTGAAATTGTAACATATCTGAAGATGTGAATGAGATAACTAATTAGGAAGTATTGAATAGAACTGGAGAGAAGAGGAGTTTGTGGCACAACTTGACAAGAGGAAGGGACCAGTTGGTAGGACATGTTCTGAGGCATCAAGAGATCACAAATTTAGCATTGGAGGGCAGCGTGGAGGGTAAAAATAGTAGAGGGAGACCAAGACATGAATACACTAAGCAGATTCAGAAGTACGTAGGTTGCAGTAAGTACTGGGAGATGAAGAAGCTTGCACAGGATAGAGTAGCATGGAGAGCTGAATCAAACCAGTCTCAGGACTGAAAACCACCACCACAACAACAACAGTGAATCCGACTTCCTGAGACTACTTCAGCATTAGCTATTTTTGTGAATACTGTGGTAATTGGTATTTCATAGCTGTACAGGTGATAACACTGAGAAATTCTCAAGGGTGCAAAAATAAATGAACAAAAATTAAGTGAAAAATCTTACTGTGAGTTGTCATTTGGCTAGTGGCTTTTTCATATTTTACAGAGCATTACTGATTCATCTGTTGCTGGACGTTTCATGTCACAACCAATGGAAAAAGTAATAAGCGCTCCCTCAAAGCTGGAAACAGAATATGAATCAGAGGTAGGCTTCCCTGTTGGAGGAGAGGTGGACAAGATGCACTTTCTTCCATGAAGTGAACTGTGATAAGACTCATTAGACTTTCAAGTAATGCATTTTATTTTTGCTGAAACTGTCTTCCATATTGTTGTTGTTGTTTTCCTGTAGGCTGTATCTATTGCACCCCTAGTGAGATAAGCCTCCACATCCTTACATTTGTCCTCCAGCCAACTCTGCTTAGCCATTTTGCACTTCCTGTTGATCTCATTTTTGAGACGTTGGTATTCCTTTTTGCCTGCTTCATTTACTGCATTTTTATATTTTCTCCTTTCATCAATTTAATTCAATATTTCTTCTGTTACCCAAGGATTTCTACTAGCCCTCATCTTTTTACCTACTTGATCCTCTGCTGCCTTCACTATTTCATCCCTCAGAGCTACCCATTCTTCTTCAACTGTATTTCTTTCCCCCATTCCTGTCAATTGTTCCCTTATGCTCTCCCTGAAACTCTGTACAACCTCTGGTTTAGGCAGTTTATCCAGGTCCCATCTCCTTAAATTCCCACCTTTTTGCAGTTTCTTCAGTTTCAATCTACAGTTCATAACCAATAGATTGTGGTCAGAGTCCACATCTGCCCCTGGAAATGTCTTACAATTTAAAACCTGGTTCCTAAATCTCTGTCTTACCATTATATAATCTATCTGATACCTTTTAGTATCTCCAGGATTCTTCCATGTATACAACCTCCTTTTATGATTCTCGAACCAAGTGTTAGCTATGATTAAGTTATGCTCTGTGCAAAATTCTACCAGATGGCTTCCTCTTTCATTTCTTACCCCCAATCCTTACTCAGTGTGAGTAAAACAGAAGTGTGTTGCTTCCATCTAAATAACCAGTTGGCGAACGTAAAACTGGAAGTAAAAACTGGAAATAAGTTTCAGAGGCAGAATTCTTCATCATAATTGGAACCCAAAATATCTTGGTGTCATCCTGGATCGTACACTATGCTTCAAACAACACCTCCTTAACTTAGCTCAAAAGCTGAGGACTCTAAACAACATCCTCCATAAGCTATGCGGAACTACCTGGGTATCTTCGGCAATTACCCTGCGATCTTCAGCTCTGGGCTTGGTATACTCAAGTGCTGAGTATTGTGCATCTGTTTGGATGAACAGTCATTATACAAGGCTTGTTGATACCCAGCTGAATACGAGAATGCGCATAATATCTGGCGCAATCAGATCTACTCCAGTTTATTGGTTTCCACTGTTAACTGGTATAATGCCTCCTGATCTACGCAGATGTACTGCCCTTATGAGAGAATTCCACAAGATCTCCAGGAATTCTAACCTACCCGTGCATAGCAAACTGCCACTTTTAAATCACGAGAGACTGAAATCACGCCATCCAACTCTGTGTGATGCTGCTAACATGACTGCTAAGAATTTCAAACCTACCCGTACTGGCCATGGGCAATGCAGGGATGCTCTCTTTAAGTGGAAGAAGCTGCCTGATCCAGTCTGTGACTGTGGGGCTCCATACCAGACTTTTCACCACATTGTCAGTGAATGCAGGCTTCGAGCCTATCATGGCGACAAAGAGGACTTCCTGCTAGCAACTCCAGATGCAGTGCACTGGATTGAAGGACTGGATATTCAGTTGTAAAGACAAACTTAGGTTTCTTGTGTGTCAATATGTAGATATGTATAGGTGATTCAATTTCATGATATGTCTGTATTAGCCATATGCTAAATAATAAATAATAAGTACAGAAATACCAGCAGCTGGTTGTCTTTTGAGCACTACATGATGTCCTTTATTTTTGGATTCACATATATCTATTTTGCCTTCAAACTGCTTTCCATCCACCGGTAGACACACAACCAATTCAATTTGTAGTTGGAATAATACTGTATTGATGAATCACTGAATATGACCTGCTTTTCAATCAAGTGTTTTCTATAGTGTTAATGTGTTTGTTCTCATAATTCACTAACAGATTCATTGGCCACTTGATGTGTTGTACTCATTAGGGTGTAAATTACGGCTGTTTATAAAATGTCAATATCAAAACAGCAGTATCGAGTTCCATAATTTTTATTTTATACTATATTTTTTCACAATTTTTCAGAAAATATTTGAACTTGCTCTTTTGAAGTTGTATTAGGACATGATATTATTTACTTTCACTGTGTTAAGGAGTCTTATTACTTTCTGAGCTTTCATCACGTCCAGTCTTTCTCTTTGAGTGTGTGAAACAAGTATATGTGGCACTGAAGAAGAACTATAACTGCACTGGGGGGTGGCAGTGTGAATGGAATAACAAGATTTCTAGTGTTAGGAAACAGTTGCTGTAAGTGATGAACAAAAATCTAAATGACAAGATCGTTCGTTGCAGTAGGCAGATGTGCGAGGCGAAATGCAGACGTAATCTGCACTACCAACAGAAACTACAACGAGATTCACCAGGCAATTTTGACACTACAACTACTAAGTTGCTGGCATTTGCAGAAATGAAAAAAACAGGGAAGTTGACACGAAGTATTCCAAGGCCCCAACTAGACATACTTGTAGAAGCAAGAAACATTTAGATAGTTAAGTGCAGAACCATCCTCTGTGTGCATTCTGGTTTCCCATATGTGTAGACTGGGTGTACAAAATGTCAACTCAGGATACTGACAAGCAGAATGAAGTGGACGTCTGCACCAGCTTTTGAAGGCCACTTACGAATCGGCATCACAACTTGGTGGTGCCTCTGATGTCACAGAGCGAGGGCATGTGTGATAACGTATATGCCACAACAGCTGAATGTAGGAGAACTGCCATTCTGTAATACATCAGTACACAAATACGTATGATCTGTTCATCAGGTGAGGTCATCTGCTCACCCACATTTGTACAGTGGAAAGATTGTAGATATAATACAGTAGAGTTATTACACATGTGACCATTTTAGTAGCTGGAATACACTGCAGCCCTCTTTGAGCATCCATCCCTGTTATATGTGAAGTCCATTGTCAAGTGGACATGTCACAGTCTAGAGGCACTCTGACACATCACTAGGGTAAAAGTTGATACACATATCAGCAGGGTGACAGTTTGTGGAGTGGAACATGTCATACCAAAACCCCTGTTTGTGGCACTCCAACAGGACCCTGAGAGAATGGCCTAGACAATTAGCATCCAATGTCTTCAGATGTGACAGCATCTTGTGTGGTTGGTTGGAAGGATGTATTGATTCCTCTTGAGGTCCCATTAAATTAATTGAAATCATGACTACAGCAGCAAATACTTAAGTTGAAATATCAAAAGTGTGACATAGGTAAAGTCTATGAAAGCGGCAAGATGCAGTCAGTACCTTTGCTGCGCAGTGCCGATGGTACTGTTAACCGACGACTGTGCCGCTAAAGCGGAGCTATTGAACGCAGTTTTCCGAAATTCCTTCACCAGGGAGGACGAATGGAATATTCCATAATTTGAAACACAAACAGCTGCTAGCATAAGTTTCTTAGAAGTAGATACCTTAGGGGTTGCGAAGCAACTCAAATCGCTTGATACGGACAAGTCTTCAGGTCCAGATTGTATACCGATTAGGTTCCTTTCAGATTACGCTGATACAATAGCTCCCTACTTAGCAATCATATACAACCACTCACTCACCGATAGATCTGTACCAACAGATTGGAAAATTGCGCAGGTCGCACCAGTGTTTAAGGAGGGTAGTAGGAGTAATCCATCGAACTACAGACCGATTTCATTGACATCGGTTTGCAGTAAGGTTTTGGAGCATATAGTGTATTCAAACACTATGAATCATCACAAAGGGAACAATCTATTAATACGTAATCAGCATGGTTTCAGAAAACATTGTTCTTGTGCAACGCAGCTAGCTCTTTATTCACACGAAGTAATGGCCGCTATCGACAGGGGATCTCAAGTTGATTCTGTATTTCTAGATTTCCGGAAAGCTTTTGGCACCATTCCTCGCAAGCAACTTCTAATCAAGCTGCAGACCTATGGGGTATCGTCTCAGTTGTGTGACTGGATTCGTGATTTCCTGTCAGGAAGGTCGCAGTTCGTAGTAATAGACGGCAAATCATCGAGTAAAACTGAAGTGATATCAGGTATTCCCCAGGCAAGTGTCCTGGGACCTCTGCTGTTCCTAATCTATATAAATGACCTGGGTGACAATCTGAGCAGTTGTCTTGGGATGTTTGCAGACGATGCTGTAATTTACCGTCTAGTATGGCCATCCGAAGACCAGTACCAGTTGCAAAGTGATTTAGAAAAGATTGCTGTATGGTGTGGCAGGTGACAGTTGACGCTAAATAACGAAAAGTGTGAGGTGATCCACATAAGTTCCAAAAGAAATCCGTTGGAATTCGATTACTCGATAAATAGTACAATTCTCAAGGCTGTCAATTCAACTAAGTAACTGGGTGTAAAAATTACGAACAACTTCAGTTGGAAAGACCACATAGATAATATTGTGAGGAAGGCGAGCCAAAGGTTGCGTTTCATTGGCAGGACACTTAGAAGATGCAACAAGTCCACTAAAGAGACAGCTTACACTACTCTCGTTCGTCCTCTGTTAGAATATTGCTGCACCGTGTGGAATCCTTACCAGGTGGGATTGACGCAGGACATCGAAAGGGTGCAAAAAAGGGCAGCTCGTTTTTTATTATCACATAATAGGGGAGAGAGTGTGGCAGATATGATACACGAGTTGGGATGGAAGTCATTAAAGCAAAGACGTTTTTTGCTGCGGCGAGATCTATTTACGAAATTTGAGTCACCAACTTTCTCTTCCGAATGCAAAAAAATTTTGTTGAGCCCAACCTACATAGGTAGGAATGATCATCAAAATAAAATAAGAGAAATCTGAGCTCGAACAGAAAGGTTTAGGTGTTCGTTTTTCCCGCGAGCTGTTCAGGAGTGGAATGGTAGGGAGATAGTTTGATTGAGGTTCAATGAACCCTCTGCCAAGCACTTAAATGTGAATTGCATAGTAATCATGTAGATGTGGATGTAGAAATGGTAGACTGAGCATTTGTAATGCAATTGCAAAATTAAAAAAAAACTTAATGTTTGCCATTTTTCCAAACTATTTTTATCAATAAATGTAGACTGTTAAAACATTATATCTTTTTTAAAACATTCCTTAGTGTAAAGCTTATCTACAATGGTTGAATGCTTGCCTGTGTTTGTATCAACTGCTCAGTGCCCAACAGTGCAGTGAATGGATATCTCCACTTGTATGTACAAGCTGTGGCTTAGCTGCAGCAAAGTGATATTTTGTGAGGTTGTCATCTGTGATGCATGTAATTTTTATACAGTTGGACACCGCAAGTTTTTCAAGATGGGATGGTTTTTTTCCACAAGCAGCAGTACCTGTGTTGGGTTTGTATAACCTACATCAATCAGTGATCCAGTTTGGAGTGATGCAGAACACCACTAAGAAAATGCTTGTACCATGACAATGCTGAATGTCATGGTACAATAGAAGTAGTCTAGAGAGCTGTCTAAAAATGTCGCATGTCAAATGTATGATAAACTGTACATACGAGTCATGTTTCCCTGTTACTAAATGGCTAATTACAGTAAGTGATTGTACATTGAATAGTGTAAGCACCTGTCAAAAGACATATGTTTTTCTTCAAAGTGAGCTGAAATTTCTGCAGATTTTAAGATTTAAGTGCAAGAAGGACTGTAGGGGTGGTTAAGTGTTGAGCTGCACTGACATTGTCCACAAAAGAATTTAGTTAACAGTCACATAGGTTTAGAATTGCAAGGTAACAACAAAGTCAAATCTGAACACATTGCAGCCTATACTGTTCACCTGTGCAGACATCCTCGATAGCCAAGACCACCTTACAAAAGTGGCTGATAAGTTGGCGGTGAAAGTAGGCTATTGTCAATAATTTAGTCCTCACCAACACTAAGCTTGAACACTTTAATAGCACTTATCTGAAATATTGTTCATGGCCTGTTTGGGTCTCTATTACTTCAGTTTTTTACAGAAATAGGTAGCTACTTACCACACCTGGTAACAGTTATATAGTTGCAGTTCATGTGCAGTAACCAATCACCAACAGTTTGCAATGCTTGGTGTGTGGAAAATAAGCAATCAACATAAATCAAAACAGATTTCTATGTGCATTCTGTGCAAATTTTAATATATCACAATATTTGTCACAGTGAATAATCACAAAAAGTAACCACAAGAGCACAGCAAGACTGCAATTTTGTTACTCAACATTTTCATTGCAATTCAATGTTAAAGTTTGATTCTGTCATTAACTTCTGCAGTGAATTTGGGTGAGGTTCATCTGTTTCAGCCATTACATAATCATCGTATGAACTTAACTGAAAAAATTACTTCTAGAATTTTAATCTTTTTTTTTTTTTTTTTGGTCACAAAACTGCAATGGTCATTAGCACACAGAATTTTAATCTGTTCTAGACCAACAAACATAGGTTTACCTATTATGAGCTCACTATATTATATCTCTTTCAGCGTGTGTAATGGTCATGGCAGTGAAGGGATTTTGCAAACGACATAATGCTTTAAAAATATGGCCACGTTGGATTTATTTGTTTTAAAATAACAACAAGAGCCAATCAAATTTTAAATTACAGAAAATTTTGCTAAATACAAATGCAGAGAAATAAGTAAACACAGTTTCTCCATTTGAAATGTGTATCCCCATTTACATGAATGAGCACCATATTGCAAATCTAAGTAAGTTTCATTATATTTAATGTTAACACACTAATAGTGCTATGTGATGAACTATACAGAAAAATTAAGCTAACTAAATTGTGTACTCCAAATCTGGAATCTCATATTAGTTACCACAGAATCTACAAAGATACTTGGCAGCCCGTTGGAATTTTAAGTTCAGTTCGTGCAGGTAGGTTAGAAAATTTAAAAAGGGAAATTGATAGGTTAAAGTTAGATGTAGTGGGAATTAGTGAAGTTCAGTGGCAGGAGGAACAAGACTTTTGGTCAGGTGAATACAGAGTTATAAATACAAAATCAAATAGGCGTAATGCAGGAGTAGGTTTAATAATGAATAAAAATATAGGACTGCGGGTAAGCTACTACAAACAGCATAGTGAATGCATTATTGTGGCCAAAATAGACATGAGGCCCATGCCTACTACATTAGTACAAGTTTATATGCCAACTAGCTCTGCAGATGATTAAGAAATTGATTAAATGTATGAAGAGATAAAAGAAATTATTGAGGTAGTGAAAAGAGATGAAAATTTAATACCCATGGGTGACTGGAATTTGAGAGTAGGAAAAGGCAGAGAAGGAAACATAGATAAGGCCTTCCCTCCACACAGTGTCGAAGGCGGCAGTTAGATCAACAAATGCCACAGATGTTTTCTGCATCGTTTGGTATCCTGACTCTATGAAGGATGTGAGAGACAATACTTGGTCGCGGCAGCTAAGCCCTGGTCTGAAGCCTGCCTGATCAACTGGAACGTTCTCTAAGATAGCGCTACTTATTCTGTTATATATTAGCCTTTCAAAAAGCTTGTAGCAGCAGCTGAGTAGGCAAATAGGGCGATAGTTTTCTACCTTGTTCCTGGGTTTGCCAGGTTTCAGAATAGATATTATCTTCACCTTTTTAAACTCTGATGGAAGTTGACCAGTCAGCAGGATGTCAGTGAAGAGTTCTGCCAGACATTTCTTAGCTTTTCCTCCCATATGGATCAGGAATTCTGGGTAGATACCATCGAATCCAGGTGCCTTAAGAGGTTTGAGGTCCTTCAGTCCAGAGTCAATGTCTGAAACTGTGAAGGGATGGGTATACTCAGATGAGGGAGATGCCTTCTTTTTCAGGTCAGGAAGCTGTCGTCTGATATGTCTTGTATGTTTCTTGTCAGGAGGTACTCTTGAGGTAATAATGATGTGGGAAGCAATTTGGTCTGGTGTTACTACAGAAATTTTTCTGCATGCTGGTGCACTTCCTCCCAGTTTCTTCAGAAGACTCCATGCTTTCCTGCTCGAGTGGGTTAAGTCCATATTTTCGACTGTTTCTACCCATTTCTGCCTCCGAGACATGTCCAAGCTGGACAATAGTTCCATAGCTATCTCTGGTTCAACACTTTGGGGGGGGGGGGAGGGGGGGGGGGCTGGTTAGTGTTTAACGTCCCGTCGACAACGAGGTCATTAGAGACGGTGCGCAAGCTTGGGTTAGGGAAGGATTGGGAAGGAAATCGGCCGTGCCCTTTCAAAGGAACCATCCCGGCATTTGCCTGAAACGATTTAGGGAAATCACGGAAAACCTAAATCAGGATGGCCGGAGACGGGATTGAACCATCGTCCTCCCGAATGTGAGTCCAGTGTTGGTACAGTGTTTCACTTTCGTCATTCCATCCTGGAAGATATTCTTTTCGGTATCCTCTTGGCATACACTTTTTAGCTGTTGCTGTTACTGCACCAATGGAGTGTTGATAGTTATTATGTGATGGAGGTATCCATCGAATGGTCTTATCCAGTTCCGTTGAAAACTTCATCCAGTCAGCTTTCTGGAAATTCCATTGAGCATGCGGAGTTGATCGTATGACAGGAACAGTGCAGCCAATTTGTATTATTACAGGTCTGTGTTGGCTGTGAGGAAAGGCATCTATCACTTTCCTTGTGGTGTTGATGGGAAAGCCAGTTTCATTGCAGCTAACAAAGCATAAGTCAGGATTTGAATCCTTGTCCCAAGCAGCTGACCTAAAAGTGCCTTGATCTTTGGCATCAAACACTAGATGAAGATTATTCTCTTCGATTCATTCTGCAAACATGCTCCCATTTTCATCATTTTGAGAGTACTTCCAGAGTTCATGGTGACTATTGAAGTCTCCTATGTAAATAGCAGGATGTTCTGCTGTGTGTAGGACAAAATCAGGCCATATTGTTTTGGGTGGTTTGTAAACATTTGTAATAGTAATGCCGTGCAATTGTATGACAACTGTATGTATATCTGCCTCCACACTTACAGAAATCAGTGAAGCTTCGTTTATGTTGTTACGGACATACGTAGCAATTCCATACACCTCGTGGTAAGTTACACCAAGTGCAGAATATCTAGGAATTCAACCTCAGCTTCGGAATATTTCTTCGCTGGAAACATGAGTTTCTTGAATGGTAACGACATCGATATAGTTGCCCAGCAAAAATTTTGACAGGTAGTCACACTTTGCCCTGCTAATGCTTTCGATATTCAGTTGAAGGAGTCTGATAGTTGGTCTAATGTTTCTTGTTGATGGGCTATGAAAAGAACTGTTTCTGCTATTTAGTTGATATGTCATTGCCAGGAGATCCTGTGGATAGTCTGGCTGCCTGTAATCACTGTTGCTCAATTAGCACCACCCAGGAGGCTCGTGTAGGGTATTTTAAGGTTAAACCTACGGATGTGAGCAACGCTACCTCCCATTTCCGTACTATCCTCAAAACATACTTCCAGAATGCCATACTCAGTTCACATACATAAGCATCACTTTGCCACATAAATGATACCATATGGGCATCCGTCAGCAAAAGACTACAAAACATCCCTGCATGTTCTCAGCTCTGTCAGTCACATGACTACTATCCTAGTCAAAACTCCATCTGCAGCCAACTGCATTTGCTCACAAATCATCATTTATATTTAGCATTTAAATCATATTCATTAAAATTATTTGTCGCAAAATTTAAAATTTCTTCAGTTCATAATTGTCATAAAATATACTTTCTTTTTAGATCACATCCTTGGAATCTACATAAACTAATCAAAAGTCTTATTATTTTTACAGCTTCCAGTTCAACATTGTGTTATTCAAATGTTATTTTTTGTTTTCAATATTGATTGCTAACTTCTCATTCAAAAGACAATTAAATCTTATGTGCATTAAAGTAGAAATGTTTGATTGTGGATGTCTTGTCTTGAGAGTTATTTTGTCTAAATGACTTTCCTCTGCAAAATTTTCCCCAGTACATAGCCACAGCTATGATATGTATTATCATGCAACACTGACCCGTGTTATGTTATAGCCTGAGCGGTTACAAGTGGAACATGTTACTCTGCAACCATTAAGCCACATTTGCAATATTTCAGAATGCTACACAAAAATAGCAGGACCATTACTATTTTCGTGTAAGAAAAGCCACAAAGCATGAACGTTTAAATTGTTCATGTTCACTGACTCCCAGAGCATTCTGCATCTCAATATGTGCATATTATTCCGGTTAATCTTACTTGAATATGAAGAGCTTCTTCATCAATGAAACTCAATTGGAGTAAAAGTCTGTTGACAGTGCTCATTGAGAATGTGGAAGACATAAACAAATTTCCTTTTATCACCAATGTGAAGAATGTGCATGAACTCTAGTGGGTATGGATGGCAAATGATAGCAAATTTCTAGCAACAAATTTCTTGTGAAATATGCCCCATTACTCTTTCATGAATATTGGACATGTATTCCTAGGCATTTTATTTAATGTGTATCAGTTGTTCGGAGGAACTCATTCCTGCTTGCACTAAACACCATACTCATATTGATGGCAACAAAGAGAATGTCCCAGGAAATAGTACAGCATCATATTTGTTCCAAGTATATTAAGTTTAACACTATCAGTACCAGCCCACTACTTATAAATGTGTGAAGAATACAGGTAATTTTGTCTGTGTTAAAAAATTAATGCCTTGGAAGATATCAGACATATAAATACAAAATTAACTCTATTTTAGGCCCATTTTGTGTTCTGTAATATTTGACTATGCTTTCGATCGATGTACTACAGGGAGTACATCAACACAACTTTGGTTACATTTGAAAATTCTCAAAAGGTCCTAATGTTCTTGCCCTTCTAGCAGTGGGCTTGCAATGTCACAGGGCCGTTTCTTAATGTACAAAGTATTCATATCTTTCATGTAGGATTTGAGTATTTTTGTTTGAAATTAGCCTTTGCTTCATTGTCTCTAATGCCCTGACAAAATTGTTTCCTGTTAATTTGGGAAGTCATTTTGCTTAATTATCTTCTAGGAACCAGTGAAATGTTTTTGAAATGCTCTTCTGAAATAACTTTCTCTGCTTCCCTTGTTCAAGCACATGGCTTTCTTTAAATTGTTCAATGGCTTCTACTGACCTCATAATTGCCCTGTATGATGGAATGTACACCAATGTCCTTTCTGAGGTACTGAGAAAATACTAATCTCCAAAAAAACACGAGAAAACAGGGCATTGTTGCACAGAAACTTGAGGCTTCATAGTGTTTTCTGCACGCTGTTGAACTCTTCTCTCATGCTTCATTTTTACTCATCTCATTTGAACATCTGTTAAAATTTATTCACAGTGATGTTTTCAAACTTCTGATAATGCTACATTTGAATCTAAATTATTTTTAATTTACTATACATGCAAAAGATAAATAATTTTCCATGTTGCTAGATTTCTTGTTTTCAGATTCTTATAGTGTATTGAAAAGCAATCATTTTCCTATGGTCAATAAACACTTTTCCCAAAAACTATATAGTCATAATTTTTATCTACAGTGTTCAAATACTAAAATCAAGTTATTTTCACAATCCATTAAAATAGGTTTGGAGGCTTCATTTTTCTGTTTATTAAATGCATACTTCTATTTAACTATCCAAGTTTAAAGCATACTTTCTCTAAACTTTCTGGTCTATTTTCAGAATCAGTATCTTTGGACCCCCCATGACCATGGACCTTGCCGCTGGTGGGGAGGCTTGTGTGCCTCAGCGATACAGATAGCCGTACCGTAGGTACAATCACAATGGAGGGGTATCTGCTGAGAGGCCAGACAAACGTGTAGTTCCTGAAGAGGGGCAACAGCCTTTTCAGTAGTTGCAAGGGCAACAGTCTGGATGATTGACTGATCTGGCCTTGTAACAATAACCAAAACGGCCTTGCTGTGCTGGTACTGCGAACGGCTGAAAGCAAGGGGAAACTACGGCCGTAATTTTTCCCGAGGGCATGCAGCTCTACTGTATGATTAAATGATGATGGCGTCCTCTTGGGTAAAATATTCCGGAGGTAAAATAGTCCCCCATTCGGATCTACGGGCGGGGACCACTCAAGAGGATGTCGTTATCAGGAGAAAGAAAACTGGCATTCCACGGATCGGAGCGTGGAATGTCAGGTCCCTTAATAGGGAAGGTAGGTTAGAAAATTTAAAAAGGGAAATGGATAGGTTAAAGTTAGATATAGTGGGAATTAGTGAAGTTCGGTGGCAGGAGGAACAAGACTTTTGGTCAGGTGACTACAGGGTTATAAACACAAAGTCAAATAGGGGTAATGCAGGAGTAGGCTTAATAATGAATAGGAAAATAGGAACGCGGGTAAGCTACTACAAACAGCTTAGTGAACGCATTATTGTGGCCAAGATAGATACGAAGCCCACACCTACTACAGTAGTACAAGTTTATATGCCAACTAGCTCTGTAGATGACAAAGAAATTGAAGAAATGTATGATGAAATAAAAGAAATTATTCAGATAGTGAAGGGAGACGAAAATTTAATAGTCATGGGTGACTGGAATTCGAGTGTAGGAAAAGGGAGAGAAGGAAACGTAGTAGGTGAATATGGATTGGGGCTAAGAAATGAAAGAGGAAGCCGCCTGGTAGAATTTTGCACAGAGCACAACTTAATCATAGCTAACACTTGGTTTAAGAATCATGATAGAAGGTTGTATACATGGAAGAACCCTGGAGATACTAAAAGGTATCAGATAGATTATATAAAGGTAAGACAGAGATTTAGGAACCAGGTTTTAAATTGTAAGACATTTCCAGGGGCAGATGTGGACTCTGACCACAATCTATTGGTTATGAACTGTAGATTAAAACTGAAGAAACTGCAAACAGGTGGGAACTTAAGGAGATGGGACCTGGATAAACTGAAAGAACCAGAGGTTGTACAGAGTTTCAGGGAGAGCATAAGGGAACAATTGACAGGAATGGGGGAAAGAAATACAGTAGAAGAAGAATGGGTAGCTTTGAGGGATGAAGTAGTGAAGGCAGCAGAGGATCAAGTAGGTAAAAAGACGAGGGCTAGTAGAAATCCTTGGGTAACAGAAGAAATATTGAATTTAATTGATGAAAGAAGAAAATATAAAAATGCAGTAAATGAAGCAGGCAAAAAGGAATACAAATGTCTCAAAAATGAGATCGACTGGAAGTGCAAAATGGCTAAGCAGGCATGGCTAGAGGACAAATGTAAGGATGTAGAGGCTTATCTCACTAGGGGTAAGATAGATACTGCCTACAGGAAAATTAAAGAGACCTTTGGAGATAAGAGAACCACTTGTATGAACATCAAGAGCTCAGATGGAAACCCAGTTCTAAGCAAAGAAGGGAAAGCAGAAAGGTGGAAGCAGTATATAGAGGGTCTATACAAGGGTGATGTACTTGAGGACAATATTATGGAAATGGAAGAGGATGTAGATGAAGATGAAATGGGAGATACGATACTGCGTGAAGAGTTTGACAGAGCACTGAAAGGCCTGAGTCGAAACAAGGCCCCTGGAGTAGACAACATTCCATTGGAACTACTGACAGCCTTGGGAGAGCCAGTCCTGACAAAACTCTACCATTTGGTGAGCAAGATGTATGAAACAGGCGAAATACCCTCAGACTTCAAGAAGAACATAATAATTCCAATCTGAAAGAAAGCAGGTGTTGACAGATGTGAGAATTACCGAACAATCAGTTTAATAAGCCACAGCTGCAAAATACTAACACGAATTCTTTACAGACGAATGGAAAAACTAGTAGAAGCCGACCTCGGGGAAGATCAGTTTGGATTCCGCAGAAATACTGGAACACGTGAGGCAATACTGACCTTACGACTTATCTTAGAAGAAAGATTAAGGAAAGGCAAACCTATGTTTCTAGCATTTGTAGACTTAGAGAAAGCTTTTGACAATGTTGACTGGAATACTCTCTTTCAAATTCTAAAGGTGGCAGGGGTAAAATACAGGGAGCGAAAGGCTATTTACAATTTGTATAGAAACCAGATGGCAGTTATAAGAGTCGAGGGACATGAAAGGGAAGCAGTGGTTGGGAAGGGAGTAAGACAGGGTTGTAGCCTCTCCCCGATGTTATTCAATCTGTATATTGAGCAAGCAGTAAAGGAAACAAAAGAAAAATTCAGAGTAGGTATTAAAATCCATGGAGAAGAAATAAAAACTTTGAGGTTCGCAGATGACATTGTAATTCTGTCAGAGACAGCAAAGGACTTGGAAGAGCAGTTGAACGGAATGGATGGTGTCTTGAAGGGAGGATATAAGATGAACATCAACAAAAGCAAAACGAGGATAATGGAATGTAGTCGAATTACGTCAGGTGATGTTGAGGGAATTAGATTAGGAAATGAGACACTTAAAGTAGTAAAGGAGTTTTGCTATTTGGGGAGCAAAATAACTGATGATGGTCGAAGTAGAGAGGATGTAAAATGTAGACTGGCAATGGCAAGTAAAGCGTTTCTGAAGAAGAGAAATTTGTTAACATCCAGTATAGATTTCAGTGTCAGGAAGTCGTTTCTGAAAGTATTTGTATGGAAGTGAAACATGGATGGTAAATAGTTTGGACAAGAAGAGAATAGAAGCTTTTGAAATGTGGTGCTACAGAAGAATGCTGAAGATTAGATGGGTAGATCACATAACTAATGAGGAGGTACTGAATAGGATTGAGGAGAAGAGGAGTTTGTGGCACAACTTGACCAGAAGAAGGGATCGGTTGGTAGGACATGTTCTGAGGCATCAAGGGATCACCAATTTAGCACTGGAGGGCAGCGTGGAGGGTAAAAATCGTAGGGGGAGATCAAGAGATGAATACACTAAGCAGATTCAGAAGGATGTAGGTTGCAGTAGGTACTGGGAGATGAAGAAGCTTGCACAGGATAGAGTAGCTTGGAGAACTGCATCAAACCAGTCTCAGGACTGAAGACCACAACAACAACAGCACCTTTGGACCCTCTAAGTTTGCTATCTTCTAATTAACAGCTAAAATGTAATAGATGAGTATTTTGTGTACGTATAGTTTCTGTAATTCTTGCACCTATAAATAGGGATCATGCACAAAGCATAAGTCATCACACAGTTGTTGACGTACAAATCTATCAGAGTTGGGGCCTAGCAATGAACTTATGCACAATCTGTTTCTTCATATAACTCGTCAGTGCCCCAGAATAAAATTGTAAACATGTAGTTTTCAGAGAGTGTGAAGCTGGTATTCACTACGCCTTATAATGCCTGTGTTAACACTTTAAAAGCTGTGTTAAGCCTCTCAGATTATGTGAAGTGTTGACCTGTGGTATTTTATATGGAAAGTACTCTACACAATCCAATCTTAGAATTAGAGCACTGATGAATGAAAGTGAACTTGTGGTACACCACTGGATGGTGAACAAACATCTTTTCAAGACTTACAACAAGAACTACAAAATGTGAAAAGTTAGGAATATTACAACATGAAGCAGAAACATTCTGCAGTACCCATGAATTTTCAGAAATTATCTTACTAGACTCTTTTTGTATATTTTTCCAGAACACAAACTTAAGGATGTAAATTCCCCTTACCTGTAATGTTTAACGCAGAGTAGTTTTGATTTTTCCAGTAGGTAGACAGATGATAGTGTCCTGTGTAGTGTTTCAAATATTTTCTCAAATATTTGCTGAATCTGAATCTGTATGAGTTGTTTTTTGAAGTCCACTGTTAATTTTTAAAGTTATCCTTAGACTAATCAGTTTGTGTTTAGTGTATTTATAAAAAAACTGCTTCGAATGGTGGCTTTTGCCTGTTAGTGACTACTACACTTTGCACACTTGCTGAAGGGTGTGACTTCTCCTGGAAAGCCCTATAAAAATGAAGCTAAACATATACCACATGTCTAAATGTCCAGTGTAAAGAAAGCACAAAACTGTATTTCTGTGATGAAAACCATAACTAATACAACAAGTAACTATAAAACCTGCAACTCAGTGATATTTCTGTTAAAAATGTAAACAAAATGTATTTTATTATCAAATCTCATTAAAATTGAAAAAAGCAGCTGTTTCAAAGACTGACTACTACTTTTGTCTGTGATGTTTAAGAATTAAATCGCTTTGGTATTCTGACACGCTAGGTATTTGACATACGTATTTTCTTTTGTAATATATGGTTAAAAGTGAATTTCTCCTGTTCCTACTCAAAATCTCTTCCTCTCTGGGGAAACATTTAAGTGAAAAATAATTGAAAGTGTAGTCTGTGGAAGGTTGGCCATCTGGCTTTTGTTGTAATGGTGCACAATCAGCCACTACAAAATATTTAATTAGATATTAAATATTGGCTTCACCCTCAAATTAACATTATAAATACTTTGCATATTTATAATTTTCAAACATTAATATTTGCAAAGTTCATTTTATCAGAATTTTTATGGGCTTGCATGGGCATATTTAACTGCAGTAAGCAACAAGACTTTGGTTTATTTCACAATGTCTGTGAGATCACAATTGAATTTATTTCTGTCATGGAAATGCTTAACATCAAATGCCATCTTGCTATGAATAAACTTATTTTTCATGAGTACAAATCTTTACTCTACATAGGTTGCCTCTCTTCACAACAACTAATTTAAATGGTAATAACAGTAAAAGTTTCGGGCTACTTCTGATATCTTCTAGCGAGTGGCAAGTTTTGCTAATGTAATTAAACCATTACAAGCAAAACTCTATCCATTTTTACTAATACTTGTGCCTCCATAGCAACCTTGATTACCATTAGCATAAATGTAAACTGTATTTGTGACTGTGCAGAATATATGTGATTCCAACATTGTAATAAATATCCTTTACTTTTTTCGCCAACAATCCCGACCACATTTTAGATTAAAATCAGAACATCTTAATATGAAAGAAGAGAGGGAAAATATAAGGCTCTGTTTTATGATGGGATTTATGGAACAGTGTTCAAGCAAATGAATGGAATGAATACTGCACAAGAGCCAGTATGTAACATGATCAATGAAAATTCATGACAACTCACTTCTTAGTGCTTTCTGGCACTGGTGTTGCATTCTTTAATGCTGTAATCTAACTTCACTCTTATCTTAAATTTATAGAAGGCATTGGTAAAATAAAAACATTTCCTGCTTCCTTACACTGATATTACATCCTTAATTACGGAACATTTAATGTCAGATGTTAATCATCTACTATGATATATTGCAGTAAGTAGTTGAGCTGTTTATTTTCAGTCACTGTGTCTTCCATTTGTGTATTTACAGTGTGATTAACAGCTTTAATCAATAGTCACAACATGGAAGGATGGGATGGGTACTGTTTCAATTTTCTTGTCAGCAAAGAGGTAGTCACAGAAGCAAACAGTTCCATTTACTTCTGTGATTCTGTGTGTAAATTCCCTGTTTCCACTCCTGATTTATTACATTTTAAAGTGATAAGTGTATAAAATGTTCTCATAATTGAAAGGTGTCATTTTTTCAATTTGAAACAGTATAGCAAATTATTTCAGTGAGTTCCAGAGTCTCAGCTGCAGAAAACTGACTGCACAGTTCTAAGGGTGTGTAACTGGTAACAGTAAACCTGCACCATATACAAACAGTACCACTGGAACAGGTGGTGTTGAAGATACAGGCTAATCATATGAAGTAATTCCTTCATATTTGGAGTTTCAAAATATCTACATATCTCACTCATTTCAACAACAGTACACACATGATTTGTGACAAAATATGAGTGGGTGTGTAAGGGAGGCAAGATGGGTGGCTCATTGTGGAAAGAAGTGTAGAATGTAAGAATGAGTAAATCATAGAGAGTGTCCATGTCTAAAGAGTAGTGTATTTGGGTTGGTCCAGTCTGTGGAAGTAAACAAGCTCAGTTAACACCACTGATTAAAATACATAAACATAGGAATTCCAAAGTTTATTTAATTGCATACAGACAAAGAAAAAAGAATGTGGTAAATGACCTTGTAGCAGAGCAAGGGAAAGAAATTTTTTAAAAGTACAAGATATGTTTCACACAGTATATTTTGTAGCTACAGCTTAACCATATTTGGTCTTCCAAAACCTTGTAGATTTGCAAAATGAAAACAGCCTCCACATGGGCAAAGCATTGTTGGCTCAACAGATTATTACACAATAACTGCATTGCAGAAACTGAGAGACAAGCTCCGTTCACAATATCAAAGAATTCCAGTATGTGATGATATATGTAGTTCACTGAACTTCAGAAAATATATGCAGAAACAATAGACCTCGAACTTTCGAAATTTCTAAGTATGGTTTTTCTTCAAGGTATTTGAATGACAAGTGGAGCATGTAGTGATGGTGTTAGTGTAATGCTAGATAAAAATTTTAGTGTTTTATAACTACTTAAGCACAGGTACAAAAAGGTATTCAAATGGCATTGTGCCAGTACATTGAATTGATTAAAACAAGAAATTTCCTGTAAATAATGTGCATGTGTTGTTGACAAAATCTGAAAAGGAAAAATTAAACTGGCATCACAAATGCTATAAAACCGGTAAGATTGTCTCACCTTACTCTTACAATTTCTATTAGCAGCATGTGACGTGTGCCTAAGTATAAAAATTTCCATTATGAACCCCTAAAAAGGGATGCATAATTCACATGGAAATTATTCAGATTTAGGGTAATATGGTTGTGAATTGCAAGATTTATCCTACATTTGCCACAAACACTATTACAGGCATGCATTCCCACACACAATTATTGAAACTTTCACTGGGAATGAGTTCTCCCTCACTTACTATTATCAAGCATGTTTTTGTTAGCTAAGTATCTATAGACAGATTTTATAACATTTGCTATTGGCATTGAGCGGGGGGGGGGGGGGGGGGGGATGGTTGTGTCTATATTCATTGGCAGGTACACTAGTTCTCCAATACGTGGCAACTTGGGGCCTCTGGACAGAGAGAATGACAGAGATCCTCTATTAACAGCAGCAGGAACTGCCATAAACTTTAATTAGCATGAGATATGGGCCTCACAAGACTTCATTCATGTGTATAAGTTATAAAAACACTCCATCCTTGGTACAATTGATTGTATGACTTACTGGTAGCTAAGCATGGAACATACTTGCATTAAAACTTGCAGTACCCTGTTTCAAGATAACAGTGCACTGAAAATTTCTGACATGTCATGATTACTGCTAAATGTCATTAACATTGCATCAATTTAATCTTCCAAAAAGTGCTATCATGACACAGGACACTAATTCACATGATGAGGTGCTAACATAATGGATAATGTCGTAGTTTATGCAGTTGACATAGGTTATTTTCCTGCTACATGAAAATATTTTGTTCTTAGTGTTAACACATTCTGGTACTTTATTAGGAATGTAATGAAGTATGTTCTGCAATATTAAATGTTATTTATGTTTCCATCTGATTTGAAAACAGATAATGAAATAAATTTTTGGTAAATTCAGAGTATGGGGCTAGGCAGAAACCTGAGGACAGTTTAAGTTATTGTGAGTGAAAGAAACAACAATAAAATTTGTATTGTTCCTAGTTACAGAGTAGATCATAGCTCCTGCAGTTGTCAATGTTGAGTGTGATGTCATACTTGCAGAAATTCTTGTGAAATGGGTGCTACCCTATTTCCAATCACAAAGAGTAAAATGAAAACAGTGCTGTAATGATGCTCAGCCGTTGCATACACTCACTTAGCACCAGGCTGGCCATCTTGCAAAGCAGAGGTCAAAGAATAGACATTCACATATTCTGGAATGTAACTAAAAATGATGAGTAAATTAAGTTGGTCAGTTTCCCACATCATGGATCCCTTAAATATGGTTACTTTCACATAAATTTTGGTGGATGTTATTCTTGAAGCTGTCATCTTGTTTGCACAACTCATTTACCTGGCATATTCAAAGATCAAATCCCATATAAACAATTTTATTGTATTCTCACTAGCCTGTAAGTATCTATGAAAAACTGTAGAGTTATTGATTTGTATTGTTTCTAACTGCATAGAAACTGTAATCTCATTTACTCAATGGAGTTAATAGTGTACAACCTAATATTTGGCAGAGATGTTGCTTTGATTTTTGTGCACAATACTTTGATGGCATAACTATCTTCAGGTTTCTGGGAGTTTGGCTGTTTTGTGTACTGGCTACCTGAAATCCAACAAGACTGAACTATTGAACAGGCAATACAGTCAAAGGCAAGAATGCTTGAGAAAGAAGAGACAGAGATTGAGGAAGTGCAAGTGTCCTAATTATATTTCCCAGAAACTTTTCTTGGTGTAAGAAGAGCAAAATAAGGGAAAGAATGTTGGCTATGTGTAGATACCTGAAAGTAGCTGAGTAAAAAACAGTTGTAGATGTAATTTATGTGTCGTAAAGCACACTAATCTCAGCCAAAATAGTAACATAGTAGCAAGTATTGCAGCCTGTTTTCCACCCTGTGATCAAAAACAGATTTTTTTCTTTACTTCTTCTTTTTCCATGAGGTATTCCCAAATCTGATAACCATTTGAGTAGTAAAAGAGTTACATTAATTGTAAAGTTCAACTGGATTTGCGTCACACATTTATTATACAGGGTGTTCATTTTAAGTGATGACATTGAAATATCTCAAACTACACATTAGATCAAAAAAGTTACAATTCCAGTTTGTTTAAGAGTGAACATCCAACAATACCCCACTCGATCTGCCCCCTTTTGTGTGTGGGTGGCAGGGACCTACTTTGCAATGATCTGCAGTTCCCACTGAATATTTCAGATTAAGATTCTAAAGCAAAATCTGCATACATTTTATCTCAAGCAATTTCTTCATTTTGTCGCTGATGGTGATATAATTGAAGGGATAAAAATGTGTATAGTCACAATTTATAACATGGTACTCAGTGGCCCTTGGGTGTTCAATGAATCATAAGGCCCCAACTAGTTGCTGTGGGGGTAGCACAGGCCTAGATTAACTTTTAATTGGTAAACCCCTTAGCAGAATTTTATTCCTCAGACATAATGAACGAGGGACTACTTGATGTGCCACCATGACTGTGTAGCAAACTAAGACTTATCATAACTGTCAGTAACAACCAGTTAAATGTTTGCACAGTATTTGAAGGTGTTACAATCCTTTTAGTCTCATAATATAAGAATGAGATGTTTTATTCTTGTGTCTAGTCTTCAGAAAGACTTGGAGCACTCCCTTGAATGATGCTGACCACAGAAAAATTTGAAACACATTTTGAATACCATGAGCATTGCAAGAATGCAGGTTTGCCAGTGACATTTCTCCATATGAATTTCACTTACGAAACAGAATTAAGATTGAAGATTTCACACATGGGCAATAAATTGACTTGCAAACCATGTGTAATGGATCATCACTTTTCTAGAAACATCCACTTGTTAATCATTTTTGGTAAAGATACACAACATGATTTTCACTGAAAAGTTTCAAACAATTTTCTTATTGATTTATTCTTCTTCCTCAAATTTATTCAGCAGCAAACATGGCCAATGCTGTTTCAGTATGCAGTGGAATATATTTGTGTAGTAAACTTATGTGGGTCAGGATAGAAAAACAAAAATACAAGTAAGTGGGGTTTCAAACACAGGGCACAAAATGTGAAGCTGTGATGCTAGCCACTCTGCCACCACTTCATGTATTACTTATGCACTAAAAGGTACATAATGTTCCTGAAACTTTGACTGTCATTTACTCAAAACAGTAGAGTGTCTACACAGGTAAGTAAAGTGTTTGCTCATTTTGACCACTCTTAAACTGAATGAAGTTTCTGGGAAATCAGGGTGTGGCACTTGCTATGTTCTCCTCGTAAGGTAGAAGCTATCCTTTGTAATATTGATGACCTAGGTCTCCAAAATCTGGATGCATATTATATTTCATGTGAATGTTGCACCTTTTAGCTGTGGCAGACTGCCTGAACAGGTAAAGAAAGGTGCAAGGAACACCAGTCATATATCTGACTAAAACAGAGCAAAGCAGCTGTCACCAAGCAGAGCCTCCAATATAATTGTGAAACGAAATATGAAACTAGTATGGTGGTGGGAACAGTCACCGGAACAGCATAGTTTATATATTGAAATAAAGACATCAGGGAACCTGTTACACTAGACAGGGGGATCAATTTAAATAATGCTTGGTATATGGCAATCAGTGCCCATAACATTTTCCAGAGTTAGAAATTCTGAATTTGTAGTTGACAGGATCAATGCTAGCTCTTAAAAAAAATAAAAAAAGGACATATCCATCAAATGGTATAGTACAGTTCAGGAATGTAACTCAGCTACAAGTAAGTGAGAGACTAAACAATACTTCAGTCTGGTCCAAGCAGTGAGCACACAACAGCAAAACTCTGAGCACCTGAAAGACAGCTGGGTCTATCAATGAAATATGGTGCACAGAATGGAAGCACAAGTAATCATAAAAAAATTGGTACCTAGACACATATTTGCTCAATTTTGTTTTCTTTACTTTGTTTTATTCACATTTTGTCAGTTGTGACTTCCTCTTACCAACAAATTTAATGACACTGTCATCACAGGGTAAGTGTTCCAGTTCCAGCTATGCCCAGGTCCATGGTTTGCTTTGTTGAGTAATACATTAGAGCCAATTATACTTAATTTAAGTGCTGTGCTGTCCAAATGATACACAGAAATTATTTTCATGTCTCCCCTTTTTGTTTGGAAGTGCACTTGGCTGTGATAATAAAACTTGTGGCTTTCTTGATTAACACATGTTATACTGATATCAAAATATAAGGTTAAAAACTCTTTCAGGATTGATACACTTCAACCAACAAAAATAATGTTCAATTCTGTAAGTTGGCAAGGTGGAACCAAAGTCCTACAAACTTAAACAGTTCTTTGTTCTTGTTTGAATCTAGGGTTTTCAAAGAAAAATGTTGGTTTGAAAGTCTTATCAGGATGACAAGACTTTATAGTATAAACCGATAGATAAAAAATTGACTCACCAAGCAGTGGCAGGGGAACACACACACACAAAGGATTTACTTTTACAAGCCTTTGGAGCCAGTGGCTCCTTCTTCAGGCAGAAGGGTTGAAGGGGAAGGAAGAAGGGTGAAGGAAAAGTACTGGAGAGGTTTATAGAAGGGGTATAGTTCAGAAAAGTCACCCAGTACCCAAGGTTAGGGGAGATACATTGGACAGGATGAAAAGGAAATACTTATTGTTGGGGACTGCAACGGACAAGATTCGAAAACCGGAGAGCTTGAAGATGGAAGACAGGGTAATATGCAGACAGATTACTGCTTAATCATCATCCAGGAGTTAATAAGACTAAAAAGCCAAGTGCATTGTACATAACAGAGGTGGAGAGGGCAGTGAAAAATTGACAGGTCAGACAACGAAAGATGTAGAAAACCAAAATGGAGTGAAGCAAAGAGTAGTTACAGTGAACAAATGCTGAGACTGAAGAAATTAACATAAATTAAGGCCAGGCAGGTGATGAGAACCAAGGACATCCGCGGAGGTCTGAGAAATTGGTGTCTGGAGGAAGAATTCAGATGGTGCGTGTGATGAACCAGGTCCCCAGATCACGAATGTCATGTAGTAGAGCATGCTCTGCAACAGGATATTGTGAGTTGCCAGTATACACCTACGCCCATTCATCGTAATTGATAATTTGGCGGTAGTCTTGCCGATGTAGAAGACATTGTTTACTTAACAGCTGGTATATGACATGTGTCATTTCGCAGGTGGCTCTCCCTCTGATAGTGAACGCATTGCCTTGTCTTGCCTTGAGAAGACAAGGCTTTCTGATTACGAGATGTGCTGATGTTGTATACTTGGCTAAACCACTGTAACAAGTTCTATAGGGGTGCACTTAATAACAGGTGGGCCTCTCACACTCATGCCCTCTCACTGCTCAGTGACACGTGTGATCCAGTAGCCAGTACTGAGAGAGAATCGCAGACAGAAAAACAATTTCTCACATCTCTCATTTTGTTCAATTTTGAGTATGTTATTTGCAGGGAACAAGATGTTTTGCAAGAAGTAGCAACTGAAATATTCGAAAGGAAAACATGAATCACTAATATCACTGACGGCAACATTTTTAATACACAAACATGACTGTACTGTTTGTAACTCATAGTTATTGCTTAAGCATGTGGCCACAGTGCATACTTTGCACACTACTCCAGGTCAGACATACTGAGATAATATAGTGAGGCCAGTAACAAAAGTTAACTTATGATGCTGATACAGGAAACTTAACTCAAAGCTGCTATGCGGGGGTCACTCCAAAAGAAATGCACACCATTTTTTTAATATCCATCTTTTATTCTACATGTTTGAAAGTTGTACACTGTGTAGATACATCCTTTAGGAAGAACATTTTCTTTTCTCCACATAATTTCCATCCCTCTCAACTGCCTTGCACCAGCTTGGAACCAGCGCCTGTATACCCGCACAGTTAAATTCTGGACCCACCTGTTGGAGCCACTGTTTGGCAGTGTGCACGAGGGAGTCATCATCTTCAAACCTTGTTCCACGAAGAGAGCCTTCCAGTTTCCCAAAGAGATGATAGTCACATGGAGCCAGGTCAGGACTGTAAGGCGGGTGTTTCAGTGTTGTCCCTCCCAGTTTTGTGATCGCTTCCACGGTTTTTTGTCTGATGTGGCCGTGCATTCTCGTGCAACAGCAAAACATGCCGCTTTTGCCGATGTGGTCAAACACGACCCAATCGAGCTTGAAGTTTCTTCAGTGTCATCACATATACACCAAAATTTATGGTGGTTCCACTTGGCATGATGTCCACAAGCAAGAGTCC